>NW_027397140.1:4191602-4276581 GCF_003265705.2 Callorhinus ursinus
GAATATGTCTTTGAGGTCCATTTGGTCCAGTGTGTCATTTAAAGTCTCTGACTTACTCCCCTTCATTCTTACCCTCCTGCTATCTTCTCTTTATCTTTTTTCTTGACATATGTTACATTATTTGTTTCAGAAGGACAGATCTGTGATTCAACAGTCTTGCACAATTCACAGCACTCACCATAACACATACACTCCCCAGTGTCTATCACCCAGCCACCCCATCCCTCCCACCCCCCACCAGTCCAGCAACACTCAGTTTGGTTCCTGCAATTAAGAATTCCACATATCAGTGAGGTCATATGGTACATGTCTTTCTCTGATTGACTTATTTCACTCAGCATAACACCCTCTAGTTCCATCCACGTCGTTGCAAATGACAAAAATCTCATTCCTTTTGATGGCTGCATAATATTCCATTGTGTATTTATACCACTTCTTCTTTCTCCATTCATCTGTTGTTTGACATCTTGGCTCTTTCCACAGTTTGGCTATTGTGGACATTGCTGCTATAAACATTGAGGTGCACATACACCTTCGGAACACTACATTTGTATCGTTGTGGTAAACACCCAGTACCGCAATTGCTGGATCATATGGTAGCTCTATTTTAAACTGTTTGAGGAACCTCCATACTGTTTTCCAGAGTGGCTGCACCAGCTTGCATTCCAACCAACAGTGTAGGGGGGTTCCGCTTTCTCCACATCCCTGCCAACATCTGTCGTTTCCTGACGTGTTAATTTTTGCCATTCTGACTGGTGTGAGGTGGTATCTCATTGTGGTTTTGATTTGAATTTCCCTGATGCCGAGCGATGTTGAGCACTTTTTCTGGTGTCTCTTGGCCATCTGGATGTCTTCTTTGAAAAATGTCTGTTCATATCTTCTGCCCATTTCTTGATTGGATTATTTGTTCTTTGGGGGTTGAGTTTCAGAAGTTCTTTATAGATTTTGGATCCTAGCCCTTTATCTGATATGTCATTTGCAAATATTTTCTCCCATTCTGTCGGTTGTGTTTTCATTTTCTGGACTGTTTCTTTTGCTGTGCAAAAGCTTTTTATCTTGATGAAATCCCAATAGTTCATTTTTGCCCTTGCTTCCCTTGCTTTTGGAGATGTTTCTAAGAAGAAGTTGTTGCGGCTGAGGATGAAGAGGTTGCTACCCGTGTTCTCCTTTAGGATTTTGATGGACTCCTGTCTCACGTTAAGGTCTTTCAACCATTTGCAGTCTATTTTTGTGTGTGGTGTAAGGAAATGGTCCAGTTTCATTCTTCTGCATGTGGCTGTCCAATTTTCCCAACACCATTTGTTGAAGAGACTGTCTTTTTGCCATTGGACATTCTTTCCTGCTTTGTCAAAGATGAGTTGACCAGAGTTGAGGGTCCATTTCTGGGCTCTCTATTCTGTTCCCTTGTTCTATGTGTCTGTTTTTGTACCAATAGCATACTGTCTTGATGATGACAGCTTTGTAATAGAGCTGGAAGTCTGGAATTGTGATGCCGCCAGCTTTGCTTTTCTTTTTCAAGATTCCTCTGGCTATTCGGGGTCTCTTGTGGTTCCATACAAATATGAGGATTATTTATTACATTTCTTTGAAAAAAGTGGATGGTATTTTGATGGGGATTGCATTGAATGTGTAGATTGCTCTAGGTAGCCTTGACATCTTCACAATGTTTTTTCTTCCAAACAATGAGCATGGAACTTTTTTCCATTTCTTTGTGTCCTCTTCAATTTCTTTCATGAGTATTTTATAGTTTTCTGAGTACAGATTCGTTGCCTCTTTGGTTAAATTTATTCCTAGCTACCTTATGCTTTTGGGTGCAGTTGTAAATGGGATCGACTCCTTGATTTGTCTCTTTTCAGTCTTGTAGTTGGTGTATAAGATTGCCACTGATTTCTGTGCATTGATTTTATATCCTTCTACTTGACTGAATTCCTGTATGAGTTCTAGCAGTTTTCGGGTGGAGTCTTTTGGGTTTTCCACATACAGTATCATATCATCTGCAGAGAGGGAGAGTTTGACTTCCTCTTTGCCGATTTGGAGGCCTTTGATTTCTTTTTGTTGTCTGATTGCTGTGGCTAGGACTTCTAATACTACGTTGAATAGCAGTGCTGATAGTGGACATCACTGCTGTGTTCCCGACGTTAGGGGAAAAGCTCTCAGCTTTCCCCATTGAGAATGATACTCGCTGTAGGTTTTTCATAGATGGCTTTTATGATATTGAGGTATGTACCCTCTATCCCTATACTCTGAAGAGTTTTGATCAAGAAAGGATGCTGTACTTTGTCAAATGCTTTTTCTGCATCTATTGTGAAGATCATATGTTTCTTGTTCTTTGTTTTGTTAATGTATTGTATCACGTTGATTGATTTGCGGATGTTGAACCAGTCTTGCAGCCCAGGGATAAATCCCACTTGGTCATGGTGAATAATCCTTTTAATGTACTGTTGGATCCTATTGGCTAGTATTTTGATGAGATTTTTGCATCCATGTTCATCAAGGATATTGGTCTGTAGTTCTCCTTTTTGATGGGATCTTTGTCTGGTTTTGGGATTAAGGTAATGCTGGCCTCATAAAATGACTTTGGAAGTTTTCCTTCCATTTCTATTTTTTGGAACAGTTTCCGGAGAATAGGTATTAATTCTTCCTTCATGTCTGATAGAATTCCCCTGGGAAGCCATCTGGCCCTGGGCTTTTGTTTCTTGGGAGATTTTTGATGACTGTTTCAATTTCCTTAGTGGTTATAGGTCTGTTCAGGTTTTCTATTTCTTCCTGGTTCAATTTTGATAGTTGATATATCTCTAGGAATGCACCCAATTCTTCCAGGATATGGAATTTGCTGGCATAGGGTTGCTCATCATATGTTCTTATAATTGTAATTTTTTTGGTGTTGATTGTGATGTCTCCTCTTTCATTCATGATTTTGTTGATTTGGCTCATTTCTCTTTTCTTTTTGATAAGTCTGGCCAGGGGTTTATCAATCTTGTTAATTCTTTTAAAGAATCATCTCCTAGTTTTGTTGATTTGCTCTACTGTTCTTTTGGTTTCTAGTTCATTGATATCTGCTCTGATCTTTATGATTTCTCTTCTCCTGCTGGATTTAGGCTTTATTTGCTGTTCTTTCTCTAGCTCCTTTAGGTGTAGGGTTATGGTGTGTATTTCAGACCTTTCTTGTTTCTTGAGAAAGGCTTGTTTTGCTATATACATTCCTCTCAGGACTGCCTTTGCTGTATCTCAAAGATTTTGAACAGTTGTGTTTCAGTTTCATTGGTTTCCATGAATTTTTTACATTCTTCTTTAATTTCCTGGTTGACCCATTCATTCCTTAGTAGGTTGCTCTTTAGCCTCCATGTATTTGAGTTCTTTCTGACTTTCCTCTTGTGATTGAGTTCTAGTTTCAAAGCATTGTGTTCTGAAAATATGCAGGGAATAATCCCAATCTTTTGGTACCGGTTGAGACCTGATTTGTGACCTAGGATGTGATCTATTCTGGAGAATGTTCCATGGGCACTAGAGAAGAATGTGTATTCCGTTGCTTTGGGAAGGAATGTTCTGAATATGTCTTTGAGGTCCATTTGGTCCAGTGTGTCATTTAAAGTCTTTATTTCCTCGTTGATCTTTTGCTTAGAGGATCTGTCCATTTCAGTCAGGGGGGTGTTAAAGTCCCCCACTATTATTGTATTGCTGTCAATGTGTTTCTTTGCTTTTGTTATTAATTGCCTTATATAATTGGCTGCTCCCATGTTAGGGGCATAGATATTTACAATTGTTGGATCTTCTTGCTGGATAGACCCTTTAAGTAGGATATAGTGTCCTTCCTCATCTCTTATTACAGTCTTTGTTTAAAATCTAATTTGTCTTATATAAGGATTGCCACCTCAGCTTTCTTTTGTTGTCCATTAGCTTGGTAAATTGTTTTCCACCCCCTCACTTTCAATCTGGGGGTGTCTTTGGGTCTAAAATGAGTCTCTTGCAGACAGCATATCGATGGGTCTTGTTTTTTAATCCAATCTGATAGACTGTGTGTTTTGATTGGGCCATTTAACCCATTTACATTCAGGGTAACTATTGAAAGGTATGAATTTAGTGCCCATATATTGCCTGTAAGGTGACTGTTACTGTGTATTGTCTCTGTTCCTTTCTTATCTGTGCTGCCTGTAGTCTCTCTCTTTGCTTAGAGGACCCCTTTCAATATTTCTTGGAGGGCTGGTTTCGTGTTTACAAATTCCTTTGTTTTTTTTTTGTCCTGGAAGCTTTTTATCTCTCCTTCAATTTTCAATGAGACCCTAGCTGGATTTAGTATTCTTGGCTCCATATTTTTCTCATTCAGTGCTCTGAAGATATCACGCCAGTCCTTTCTGGCCTGCCAGGTCTCTGTGGATAGGTCTGTTGGCAATCTCATATTTCTACCCTTGTACATTACATATCTGTTCTCCCTAGCTTCTTTCAGGATTTTCTCTTTGTTTCTGAGACTCGTAAGTTTTACTATTTTATGTCGGTGTGTTGACCTATTTTTATTGATTTTAAGAGGGGTTCTCTGTGCATCCTAGATTTTAATGTCTGTTTCTTTCCTCACATTAGGGAAGTTCTCTGCCATTGTTTGATCCAATATTCCTTCTGCCCTCTCTCTGTTTCTTCTTCTTCTGGGATCCCAATTATTCTAATATTTCATCTTATCATATCGCTTATCTCTCGAATTCTGCCCTCATGATCCTGCAGTTGTTTCTCTCTCTTTTTCTCAGCCTCTTTATTTTCCATCATTTGGTCTTCTATATCGCTGATTCTCTCTTCTGCCTCATTTATCCTAGCAGGTGGTGCCCCCATTTTAATTGCAGCTCATTAATAGCCTTTTTGATTTCGACTTGTTTAGATTTTAGTTCTTTTATTTCTCCAGAAAGCTTTTCTCTAATAACTTCTACACTTTTTTCAAGCCCAGCTAGTATCTTTAAAGTCATGATTCTGAACTCTAGGTCCGACATTGTACCAATGTGCGTATTGAGTAGGTCCCTGGCTGACGGTACTATCTCTTGTTCTTTTTGCTGAGGTGATTTTTTTCGTCTTGTCATTAGGATCCAACAATACATTAAAAGGCTCCACCACAACTAAGTGGGATTTATCCCCGGAATGCAAGGGTGGTTCAACATTCGGAAATCAATGTGATAAAACACATTAATAAGAAGAGTTAGAAAAAGCATGTGGTCCTCTCAATTGACACAGAAAAAGCATTTGACAAAATACAACATCCTTTCCTGATTAAAACTCTTCAGAGTATAGGGATAGAGGGAACATTCCTCTAATTCATAAAATCCATCTATGGGAAACCCACAGCGAATAGCATCCTTAATGGGGGAAAAGCTGAGAGCCTTTCCCTTAACATCAAGAATACGTCAAGAATACCCACTCTCACCACTATTGTTCAACATAGTACTAGAAGTCCTAGCAACAGCAATCAGACAACAAAAAGAAATAAAATGTATTCAAATTGGCAAAGAAGAAGTCAAACTCTCTCTTTTCACAGACGACATGATACTTTATGTGGAAAACCGAAAAGACTAGACCCCCAAATTACTAGAACTCATATAGCAATTTAGTAATGTGGCAGGACACAAAATCAATGCACAGAAATCAGTTGCTTTCTTATACACTAACAATGCAACTGTAGAAAGAGAAATTAGAGAAACGATTCCATTTACAATAGCACCAAAAACCATAAGATACCTCGGAATAAACCTAACCAAAGAGGTAAAGATCTATACTCTAGGAACTACAGAACACTCATGGAAGAAATTGAAGAAGACACAAAAAGATGGAAAATCATTCCATGCTCATGGATCAGAAGAATAAACATTGTTAACATGTCTATGCTATGCAGAGCAATCTATACCTTCAGTGCCATCCTGATCAAAATTCCAAGGACATTTTTCAAAGTGCTGGAACAAACAATCCTCAAATTTGTATGGAATCAGAAAAGACCCCAAATCGCCAGGGAAATGTGGAAAAACAAAAATAAAGCTGGGGGCATCACGTTGCCCGATTTCAAGCTATATTACAAAGCTGTGATCACCAAGACAGAATGGTACTGGCACAAAAACAGACATATAGACCAATGGAACAGAATAGAGCGCCCAGATATGGACCCTCAACTCTATGGTCAAATAATCTTTGACAAAGCGGGAAAAAATAAACAATGGAAAAAAGACAGTCTCTTCAATAATTGGTGCTGGGAAAATTGGACAGTCACATGCAGAAGAATGCCACTTGACCATTCTCTAACACCATTCACAAAGATAAACTCAAAGTGGATGAAAGACCTCAATGTGAGACAGGAATCCATCAAAATCCTAGAGGAGAACATAGGCACTAACCACTTTGACATCACCCACAGCAACTTCTTTCAAGATACATCTCCAAAAGCTCGTGAAACAAAAGCAAAAATGAACTTTTGGGACTTCATCAAGATAAAACCTTCTGCACAGCAAAGGAAACAGTCAACAAAACAAAGAGGCAACCCACAGAATGGGAGAAGATATTTGCAAATGACACTACAGATAAAGGACTGGTATCCAAGATCTATAAAGAACTTCTCAAACTCAAAACTCAAAAAATAAATAATCAAATCAAAAAGTGGACAGAAGATATGAAAAGACACTTCTCTGAAGAAGACATACAAATGGTTAACAGGCACATGAAAAAATGTTCATCATCATTAGCCATCAGGGAAATTCAAATCAAAACCACATTGAGACACCACCTTACACCAGTTAGAAAAGCAAAAATAGACAGGGAAAGAAACAACAAATGTTGGAGAGGTTGTGGAGAAAGGGGAACCCTCTTACACTGTTGGAGGGAATGCAAGTTGGTACAGCCACTTTGGAAAACAGTGTGGAGGTGCCTCAAAAAATTAAAAATAGAGCTACCCTATGACCCAGCAATTGCACTCCTGGGTTTACCCTAAAGACACAGATGTAGTGAAAAGAAGGGCCATATGCACCCCAATGTTCATAGCAGCAGTGTCTGCAATAGCCAAACTGTGGAAAGAGCCGAGATGCCCTTCAACAGATAAATGGATAAAGAAGTTGTGGTCCATATATACACTGGAATATTACTCAGCCATCAGAAAGGATGAGCACCCAACATTTACATCCACATGGATGGGACTGAAGGAGATTATGCTAAGTGAAATAAGTCAAGCAGAGAAAGTCAAGTATCATGTGGTTTCACTTACTTGTGGAACATAAGGAATAGCATGGAGGACACTAGGAGAAGGAAGGGAAAAATGAGGAGGAGGGAATTGGAGGGAGAGATGAACCATGAGAGACTATGGACTCTGAGAAACAAACTGGGTTCTAGAGGGGAGGGGGGAGGGGGAATTGGTTAGCCTGGTGATGGGTATTAAGGAGGGCACATACTGCATGGAGCACTGGGTGTTATATGAAAACAATGCATCGTGGATCACCACATCAAAAACTAATGATGTATTGTATGGTGACTAACATAACATAATAAAATTTAAAAAGTAAATAAATAATAATAAAAAATAATAAATAAAGCATAGTACTAGTATTTTATTTATTAACTTAAAAGCATTTTTCATGGTAACTGTTCATTATTCTCTTTATCCAAATTTGTCCTTCCCTTGGTTCCTTTCTCTTTCCACTGACAGGGTTACAATATTTATTGTTTGAATGATTTATTAAATGAGTTAAATTGTTTAAAAGTTAACTTTCTCTGGAAGCACAGCAGGACCACTTGAGTCCAGGCTCACTTCAGACCTTATCTTAATATTTCTTTCAAAAGATGGAAAAATGTAGTTTCATTTGAGTATGTGAAGTAGGGCTTGATGTCACTGATTCTAGAGACCTTTACCTTTTCTGAGATTCTGCATTTCCTTTAGGTCTGCGAATGATAGTAGCAGTTCTAAGGCACAAACATAAAGAAAGATTAAAAAAAAATGGAAAATCCAGGAATAAAGAAGGAGAGAAAGGAAAAGAAGAGCAGAGGCAGGGAAGAAAGGGGGGACTGAACTGGAGAGATTAATGGGAAGAGGAGAGGAAGTTGGAAACAGGATAGACACTGGATTGAAAAATGAGAAGTTGAAGCCTGACAAGGGGCTGGGGAGAGAATGCAAAGTCAGGGAGCAGACTTAAGGAGAGAGTAATGGGTAACTGGGATAATGGGAATGTCCCATTGGCTCCTGGGCAGACGAGGGTCCCTTGTCTGCTCTATTTCTAAGACTAGCAATATGGTGGATAAATGTGTCTTCTTTGCCTTAGATGCCACTTACTGTCTGACCCAAATGAAACAGAGAGAAAAAATGAGGCTATCCTCTTGAGTCACATTTTACCAAACCTTGGCTCATGGCCTAGATCTTGGAAATAAGCCATCTTTGATAAAGCAATGTTTTCTGCTGGTAAAGAATATAGCTAAGAATCTGACTAAACTAGAAGGCCATAAAACTAAGGAAAGAGGGAGCTGCAAAAAAAAATAATTAATTAATTAAAAATGAAACCATTTCCTTCAAGTCATACAGAGCCCTGCCCCCTTAGGATAAATTCAGAAAGAAGCTTTCTTGTTTCTAGTTCAATTGGGTATTTGGAGATAGAATGATCTGCCTAAATTTTGTGCAGTTAGTGATGTAAGTATAAAAAGAAGTCAGGAATCTTCAATTCTAACCGATGTTTCTTTTTTCTTTTTTCTTTTTCTTTCTTTTTGTTTTTCAAAATTAATCAACTTTCTCTTTATCATGAACTCATGGTTGGTTTAAAATCATTGCTATCCTGGGGGTGGAGCAAGAGGACAGAGGAGTAGGAGGCCTGGATTTCATCTGCTCCTAGGAATTCAGCTGGATAGGGATCAAACCATTCTGAACACCTACGAACTCAACAGGAGACTGAAAAAAAGAATAGCAACAACTCTCTGAACAGAAAAGCGACCACTTGGTGGAAGGTAGGTTGTGCGGAGAAGTGAATCTGAGGCGGTATTTGGGAGGATAGACAGTGGGGGAGGGGGCCTCCATAGGCCACTTATGGCAACTGATAGAGCCGCGGAGCGTAAAATTGGAACATTTAGAAGTTGGCTCCGCTGAGGGACATCGCTCCAGTGGCTAAGCGGGGGGTGGAACCCTTGCTGGGACACTGTGGTCTCAGGACCCTTGGGGTCACAGAAAGACCGGGGGTGCCTGAGTGTGGCAGAACTCCCAGGTATTGGAGCAGGGAAGCCAGTTGCAGAGACGGAGCTTAGGAGTGGGCTCTCAGCTTGGGGTTGCCTTAAACCATGATTCGTGGCAGAGTCGGGCCACTGCTCTTCCAACAGGAACACAACAAGTGGCAGATCTGGGGAGACTCCCCTTTCTCCCGGGAGATGCGGCGCGGGATCTGCTGAGTTTGGAGACTCCACATGGGTCCTGTGCCAGAGATAGAAATGCTTGGTCACAGGCCGGGTGAGCATGGACTGCGGCCAGAGACCGGGGAGATTAGAGTGATTGACTGCTTTTCTCTGGGGGCGCACTGAGGAGTGGGGCCCCAAGTTCTCAGCTCCTCTGGGGCAGAGATTGGGAGGCAGCCATTTTCACTCTCATCCTCCAAAGTCCAGCGGAAAGCTTGCAGGGAACAAAAGCTCCTGAGAGCAAACCCCAGCAGATTACTTAGCTTGACCCAGCAAAGGCGGGGCAATTCCGCCTCTGGCAAATACGTTTGGGAACCATGGGAACAGACCCCTCCCCCAGAAGATCAGCAAGAACCTGCAGCCAAGACCAGGTTTACGGATCAATGAGAACGGCAGAACTCCAGCACTAGAGGAATACTGCACATAGAATTTATGACTTTTTTACCATGATTCTTTAGTCTTTCAAAGTTAATTTTTTTAACTGTCCTTTTTTTTTTGAATATTTCGTTTTCCATTTTTCAACCAACATCTTACCAATCACTTTTTTTAAAAAAACATTTTTATTTTTCATTTTTAGAGTCATATTCTATCCCTTCATAGTAGTTACCCTTATTTTTGGCATATATATATAAGTTGTTCTCTCTTTAAAGTTTGAGATACCCTTTCGTCTAACAGATCAAAATACCCTAAAGCTCTAGTGTATGGCTTTGTTCTAGTCTCCTGACTGATCCCATTCTCTGTTTCTTTTTTTTTCTAAATTCTTTCTTTTTTCAAACTTCTTATCTTGTCAATTCCTTTTATAAAATCTTTTATAATTTTAATCTTTACAGTCATATTCCAGCCCTTCAGCGTATTAACCCTTATTTTTGTACATATATAACTTTTCCTTACTTTAAATTTTGGAGGCACTTTCTTCTAAAAGACCAAAATACACCCAAAATCTAGTGTGTGCCACTGATCTATGCACCAGCCTGGTCATACTTGATCATATTCTGGTTTTTGTGTTCAGTTCTATTTTTGTTTGTTTTTATCTTTTTCTTTTTTCTATTTTTCCTTTTTCTTTCTTTCCCTTTCTTCCCCCCAGTTTCAGATCTTTTCTGATTTGTTTAGAGTATATTTTCTGGAGACATTGTTACCCTGTTAGCATTCTGTTCTCTCATTCATCTATTCTCTTCTGGACAAAAATGACAAGATGGAAAAAATCACCTCAACAAAAAGAACAAGAGGCAGTACTGACTGCCAGGAACCTACTTAATACAGACATTAGTACGATGTTGGACCTAGAGGTCAGAATGATGATTTTAAAGATACTAGCTGGGCTTGAAAAAAGCATGGAAGATATTAGAGAAACCCTTTCCGGAGAAATAAAAGAACTAAAACCTAACCAAGTGAAAATCAAAAAGGATATTGATGAGGTGCAAATAAAAACGGAGGCTCTAACTGCTAGGATAAATGAGGCAGAAGAGAGAATTAGTGATAAAAAAAGACCAAATGTTGGAAAATAAAGAAGCTGAGAAAAAGAGAGATAAACAACTACTGGATCATGAGGGCAGGATTCAAGAGATAAGCGATACCATAAAAGGAAACAACATTTGAATAATTGGGATCCCAGAAGAAGAAAGAGAGAGAGGGGCAGAAGGTATATTAGAGCAAATTATAGCAGAGAACTTCCCTAATGTGGGGAGGGAAACAGGCATCAAAATCCAGGAGGCAAAGAGAACCCCTCTCAAAATCAATAATAATAGGTCAACACCCCGACATCTAATAGTAAAACTTATGAGTCTCAGAGACAAAGAGAAAATCCTGAAAGCAGCTCGGGAGAAGACATATGTAAACTACAATGGTAAAAATATTAGATTAGCAACACACCTATCCACAGAGACCTGGCAAGCCAGAAAGGACTGGCATGATATCTTCAGGGCACTAAACGAGAAAAATATGCAGCCAAGAATACTATACCCAGCTAGGCTCTCATTGAAAATAGAAGGAGAGATAAAAAGCTTCCAGGACAAACAAAAACTAAAGGAATTTGCAAACACGAAACCAGCCCTACAAGAAATATGGAAATGGGCTCCTCTAAGAAAAGACAGAGCCTAAAAGTAACATAGACCAGAAAGGAACACAGACAATATACAGTAACAGTCACCTTACGGGCAATACAATGGCACTAAATTCATATCTTTCAATAGTTACCCTGAATGTAAATGGGCTAAATGACATAATCAAAAGACACAAGCTATAGGATTGGATAAAAAAAACAAGACCCAACAATATGCTGCTGCAAGAGATTCATTTTAGACCCAAAGAAAACCCCAGATTGAAAGTGAAGGGGTGGGAAACCATTTACCATGCTAATGCACCAAAAGAAAGCTGGGGTAGCAATCCTTATTTCAGACACATTAGATTTTAAACCAAAGACTGTAATAAGAGATGAGGAAGGACACTATATCCTACTTAAAGTTTCTATCCAACAAGAACATCTAACAATTGTAAATATCGATGTCCCTAACTTGGGAACAGCCAATTATATAAGGCAATTAATAACAAAAGCAAAGAAACACATGAACAACAACACAATAATAGTGGGAGATTTTAACACACCCTCACTAAAATGGACAGATCACCTAAGCAAAAGATCAAAAAGGAAATAAAGAATTTAAATGACACACAGAACCAAATGGACTTCACAGATATATTCAGAACATTCCATCCCAAAGCAACAGAATACACATTCTTCTCTAATGCCCATGGAACATTCTCCAGAATAGATTACATCCTAGGTCACAAATCAGGTCTCAAAAGGTACTAAAAAATTGGAATCATCCCCTGCGTATTTTCAGACCACAATGCTTTGAAACTAGAACGCAATCATAAGACGAAAGTCAGAAAGAACTCAAATACATGGAGGCTAAGAAGCAACCTACTAAAGAATGAATGGGTCAACCAAGAAATTAGAGAAGAAGTTTAAAAAATCATGGAAACAAATGAAAATGAAAACACAACTGTCCAAAATCTTTAGGATGCAGCAAAAGCAGTCCTAAGAGGAAAGTATATAGCAAAACAAGCCTTTCTCAAGAAACAAGAGAGGTCTCAAATATACAACCTAACCCTACACTTAAAGGAGCTGGAGAGAAACAAGACAGAAGACAGACAAATTAAGGAGTTGATCCCATTTACAATTCACCCAAAACCATAAGATAGCTAGGAATAAATTTAACCAAAGAGACAAAGGATCTGTACTCAGAAAACTATAAAATACTCATGAAAGAAATTGAAGAAGACACAAAGAAATAGAAAAACCTTCCATGCTCATGGATTGGAAGAACAAACACTGTGAAGATGTCAAGGCTACCTAGAGCAATCTACACATTCAATGCAATCCCTATCAAAATACCATCCACTTTTCTCAAAGAAATGGAACAAATAATGCTCAAATTTGTATGGAAACAGAAGAGACCCCGAATAGCCAGAGGAATATTGAAAAAGAAAAGCAAAGCTGGCAGCATCAGAATTCCGGACTTCCAGCTCTATTACAAAGCTGTCATCATCAAGACAGCATGGTAATGGCACAAAAACAGACACATAGATCAATGGAACAGAATAGAGAGCCCAGAAATGGACACTCAACTCTATGGTCAACTCACCTTTGACAAAGCAGGAAAGAATGTCCAGTGGAAAAAAGACAGTCTCTTCAAAAAATGGTGTTGGGAAAATTGGACAGCCACATGCAGAAGAATGAAACTGGACCATTTCCTTACCCCACACACAAAAATAGACTCCAAATGGTTGAAAGACCTAAACGTGAGCAGGAGCCCATCAAAATCCTAAAGGAGAACACGGGTAGCAACGTCTTCGACCTCAGCCGCAACAACTCCTTCATAGAAATATTGCCAAAGGCAAGGGAAGCAAGAGCAAAAATGAACTATTAGGATTTCATCAAGATAAAAAGCTTTTGAACAGTAAAAGAAACAGTCCACAAAACCAAAAGACAACCAACAGAATGGGAAAAAATATTTGCAAATGACATATCAGATAAAGGGCTAGTATCCAAAATGTATAAAGAACTTATCAAACTCAACACCCAAAGAACAAATATTCCAATCAAGAAATGGGCAGAAGACATGAACAGACATTTTTCCAAAGAAGATATCCAAATGGCCAACAGACACATGAAAAAGTGCTCAACATCGCTTGGCATCAGGGAAATCCAAATCAAAACCTCAATGAGATACCACCTCACACCAGTCAGAATGGCTAAAATTAACAAGTCAGGAAACGACAGATGTTGGCGGGGATGCGGAGAAAGGGGAACCCTCTTACACTGTTGGTGAGAATGCCAGCTGGTGCAACCCCTCTGGAAAACAGTATGGAGGTTCCTCAAATAGTTTAAAATAGAGCTACCATATGATCCAGCAATTGCACTACTTGGTATTTACCCCAAAGATACACATGTAGGGATCCGAAGCGGTATGTGCACCCCAATGTTTATAGCAGCAATATCCACAATAGCCAAACTGTGGAAAGAGCCAAGATGTCCATCACAGATGAATGGAGAAAGAAGAAGTGGTATATATACAGAATGGAATATTATGCAGCCATCAAAAGGAATGAGATCTTGCCATTTGCAACGACGTGGATGGAACTGGAGGGTGTTATGCTGAGTGAAATAAGTCAGTCAGAGAGGGGCGCCTGGGTGGCTCAGTTGGTTAAGCAACTGCCTTCGGCTCAGGTCATGATCCCAGGGTCCTGGGATCGAGCCCCGCATCGGGCTCCCTGCTCGGCGGGAAGCCTGCTTCTCCCTCTCCCACTCCCCCTGCTTGTGTTCCCTCTCTCTTGCTGTCTCTCTCTCTCTCTCTCTGCCTGTCAATTAAATAAATAAAATTAAAAAAAAAATAAGTCAGTCAGAGAAATGGCTGTATCATATGACCTCACTGATATGAGGTATTCTTAATCTCAGGAAACAAACTGAGTGTCGCTGGAGTGGTGGGGGTGGGAGGGATGGGGTGGCTGGATGATAGACATTGGGTACGGTATGTGCTATGGTGAGCGCTGTGAATTGTGCAAGACTGTTGAATCACAGATGTGTACTTCTGAAACAAATAATGCAATATATGTTATGAAAAACAGAAGAAGATAGCAGGAGGGGCAAAATGAAGGGGAATAAGTCGGAGGGGGAGATGAACCATGAGAGACGATGGACTCTTAAAGACAAACTGAGGGTTCTAGAGGGGAGCAGGTGAGGGGAGGGGTTAGCCTGGTGATGGGTATTAAAGAGGGCATATTCTGCGTGGAGCACTGGGTGTTATGCACAAACAATGAATCATGGAACACTACATCAAAAACTAATGATGTAATGTATGGTGATTAACATAACAATAAAAATTTAAAAAAAAAAGGAGCTGGAGAGAGAACAGCAAATAAAGTCTAAACCCAGCAGGAGAAGAGATATAATAAAGATCAGGGTGGAAATCAATGAAATAGAAACCAAAAGAACAGTAGAAGAGATCAATGAAACTAGGATCAGGTTCTTTGAAAGTTTAAGAAGATTGATAAACCGCTGGCCAGACTTACCAAAAAGAAAAGAGAAATGACCCAAATCAACAAAATCATGAATGAAAGAGGAGAGATCACAACCAACACCAAAGAAATACAAACAATAAGAAGATATTATGAGCAACGATAGGCCAGCAAATTAGATAATCTGGAAGAAATGGACTCATACCTAGAGATGTATCAACTACCAAAACTGAACCAGGAAGAATTAGAAAATCTGAACAGACATAACCACTAAGGAAATTGAAGCGGTCATCAAAATCTCCCAAGAAACAAAAGCCCAGGACCAGATGGCTTCCCAGGGGAATTCTACCAAACATTTAAAGAAGAATTAATACCTATTCTTTTGAAACTGTTCCAAAAAATAGAAATGGAAGGAAAACTTCCAAACTCATTTTATGAGGCCACCATTACCTTGATCCCCAAACCAGACAAAGACTCCATCCAAAAGGACAATTACAGACCAATATCCTTGATGAACACGGATGCAAAAATTCTCACCAAAATACTCGCCAATACCATCCAACAGTACATTAAAAGGATTATTCACCATGACCAAGTAGGATTTATCCCTGGGCTGCAAGGTTGGTTCAACATCCGCAAATCAATCAACGTGAGACAATACATTATCAAAAGAAAGAACAAGAATCATATAATCCTCTCAATAGATGCAGAAAAAGCATTTGACAAAGTACAGCATCCTTTCTTGATCAAAACTCTTCAGAGTATAGGGATAGAGGGTACATACCTCAATATCACAAAAGCCATCTATGAAAAACCTACAGCGAAAATCATTCTCCATGGCAAGAAGCTGAGAGCTTTCCCCCTAAGTTCTGGAATGTGGCAGGCATGTCCACTATCACCACTGCTATTCAACATAGTATTAGAAGTCCTATCCAGAGCAATGAGACAACAAAAAGAAATCAAAGGCATCCAAATCGGCAAAGAAGTCAAACTCTCTCTGTTTGCAGATGATTTGATACTTTATGTGGAAAACCCAAAAGACTCCACCCCAAAACTGCTTGAACTCATACAAGATCTCAGTCAAGTGGCAGGATATAAAATCAATGCACAGAAATCAGTGGCATTCCTATACACCAACAACAAGACAGGAGAGAGAGAAATTAAGGATTCGATCCCATTTACAATTACACTAAAACCATAAGATACCTAGGAATAAATCTAACCAAAGAGGCAAAGAATCTGTCCTCAGAAAACTATAAAATACTCATGAAAGAAATTGAAGAAGACACAAAGAAATGGAAAAAATTTCCATTCTCATGGATTGGAAGAACAAATATTGTGACGATGTCAATGCTACCTAGAGCAATCTACACATTCAATGCAATCCCTATCAAAATACCATCCACTTTTCTCAAAGAAATGGAACAAATAATCCTCAAATTTGTATGGAAACAGAAAAGATCCCGAATAGTCAGAGGAATGTTGAAAAAGAAAAGCAAAGCTGGCGGCATCACAATTCCGGACTTCCAGCTCTATTACAAAGCTGTCATCATCAAGACAGCATGGTACTGGCACAAAAACAGACACATAGAACAAGGGAACAGAATAGATAGCCCAGAAGTGGACCCTCAACTCTTTGGTCAACTAATCTTCAACAAAGCAGGAAAGAATGTCCAATGGAACAAATGGTGTTGGGAATACAGGACAGCCAGATGCAGAAGAATGAAACTGGACCATTTCCTTACACCACACACAAAAATAGACTCCAAATGGTTGAAAGATCTCAATGTAAGACAGGACTCCATCCAAATCCTAAAGGAGAACACAGGCAGTAACCTCTTTGACCTCAGGCCAGCAACTTCTTCCTAGAAACATCGCCAAAGGCAAGGGAAGCAAGGGCAAAAATGAACTATTGGGATTTCATCAAGATAAAAAGCTTTTGCACAGCAAAACAAACAGTCAACAAAACCAAAAAAACAACCAACAGATTGGGAGAAGATATTTGCAAATGACATATCAGGTAAAGGGCTAGTATCCAAAATCTATAAAGAACTTCTTAAACTCAACACCCAAAGAACAAATGATCCAATCAAGAAATGGGCAAAAGACATGAACAGACATTTTTCCAAAGAAGACATCCATCGGCCAACAGACACATTAAAAATTGCTCAACATCTCTCGGCATCAGGGAATTCCAAATCAAAACCTCAATGAGATATCGCTTCACGCCAGTGAGAATGGCTAAAATTAACAAGTCAGGAAACGACAGATGTTTGCAGGGATGCAGAGAAAGGGGCACCCTCCTACACTGTTGGTGGGAATGCTAGCTGATGCAGCCACTCTGGAAAACAGTATGGAGGTTCTTCAAAAAGTTGAAAATAGAGCTACCATATGATTCAGCAATTCCACTGCTTGGTATTTAACCCAAAGATACAAATGTAGGGATCCGAAGGCATACGTGCATCCTGATGTTTATAGCAGCAATGTCCACAATAGCCAAACTGTGGAAAGAGCCAAGATGTCCATTGGCAGATGAATGGATAAAGCAGCGATGGTATATATATTCAATGGAATATTATGCAACCATCAAAAAGAATGAAATTTTGCCATTTTCATCAACGTGGATGGGACTGGAGGGTGTTATGCTGAGTGAAATAAGTCAATCAGAGAAAGACATGTATCATATGACCTCACTGATATGAGGAATTCTTAATCTCATGCAACAAAATGAGGGTTGCTATATTGGTGTGGGGTGGGAGGGATGGGGTGACTTGGTGATAGACATTGGGGTGGGTATGTGCTATGGTGAGCACTGTGAAGTGTGCTAGACTGTTGAATCACAAATCTGTACCTCTGAAGCAAATAATACATTATATGTTAAAAAAGAAGAAGAAGAAAAGAAGAAGAAGAAGAAGAAGAAGAAGAAGAAGAAGAAGAAGAAGAAGATAGCAGGAGGGGAAGAATGAAGGGGGGGAAATCAGAAGGGGAGATGAACCATGAGAGACTATGGACTCTGAAGAACAAACTGAGGGTTCTAGCGGGGACGGGTTAGGATGATGGGTTAGCCTGCTGATGGGTATTAAAGAGGGCACGTATTGCTTGGAGCACTGGGTGTTATATGCAAACAATGAATCATGGAACTCTACATCAAAAACAAATGATGTAATGTATAGGGATTAACATAACATAATTAAAAAAATCATTGCTATCCCACTATTTATCAACCTCATGCAAAAACTCAGGACTGTGAGATATCACCCTGACTTTATTGTTATCAACAGTCAAAGACTGTCTGTCATCAGTAGACATGCAATTTAAATTATGCTTGTGCTCTATAAGTTGATGTGAAAAGTATGTTGAAAATCCCATATGAGGAGACCCATTCTGATCCTGCATCTTTATACTGCTTCTCTACAGAGGTAAGAAGATTCATTCTTTGAATGAGTGCTGTCTACTGGGTCAGAACTACACTTGAGACCAAACTCTTTATTAAAGGATAAATGGGAGTGGGGGGAGTCCCTTTGCTAATGACCAGCATAAAGAGATTTTTTATACTTTGTGAAAACTTTAATCTTCAGATAAATTTAGTTGCTTAAGTAATTGGTTCTCATTTGGTTTCTTATTTTATATAGTTGTTTTTATGCTTCCCATTGCCTGTTTTTAGCCAATGTCAATGTCAAATATATAATTTTTGTCTGACTTTTATATAAATTCAACTCAAACCAATAAATGTTTACGGATTCCTTCCTCTATCTAGAACCCTGTTGTGCTGGATTTTTTTTTAAGATTTTATTTATCTATTTGACAGAGAGAGAGAGATTGAGAGCAAGCACAAGCAGGAGGAACGGAAGGCAGAGGGAGACGCAGGCTCCCTGACTGGGGACTTGATCCCAGGGCCCCAGGATCATGACCTGAGCCGGAGGCAGACGCTTAACCAACATAGCCACCCAGGCACCCTCTGTTGTGCTGATTTTGTGGGAAATCAGAGAGACACACAAGAATTTCTCTGCTTTCAGAGTATCAGAATCACCAGATCTTTTTTCTAATGCAAATTTCTGATGGATCAAATTAAAAGTTTAATTTCAATAAAGACCAAGAAATAAGATGATGAAATTTTAAACTTTTCATTTATAGTAAGAGACCCAGGAAATTTTAGAAGAATTGAAGGGAAATGGGAGTTTTCAGTGGTCTCTACACTAGTGCCTGTTCTGATGTGTTGTTCTATTATGGTGTCCTTTTGGAGCCCTGGCACAAGTTTTGGAAGCTGAGATTGACTCTGAGGATAGGCTCATCTAGCACCACCTCCTTTCTACAGTTTCCCTCATTCACCAGTACTACAGAAGGTCAACTTTTTGGGTAGAGGGACATGTTCCTCTGTTGGACTTAGTCTGGGGAAAAGCATTCCTCACAGAGCAGACTTTGAAGGTGCCATTCTTGCCCCTACTTTGTTCTGCCAGCCATGCAGCTGAGATGCACAGAGTATGGTGACTATCTTGTGACCATGAGAGAAATACAAAGAGAATGGCAAAGATACAAATTGTGACCTGGAGAAACTAAACAACTGCCAGCAGTGGCCTACTTCCAGATTCCTTGTTTGTTGAAAAATGAATCCTAGTTTGTTTAAGAAAAATTTTAAAGGCAATGTAGATGGCTTAGGGCAGCAGATCTTGAGCCAGACTTCCCAGCTTTAAATATCAACATTATTACTTGCTAGCTGTGTGAGCCAGAGCAAGTCATTTAATCTGCCTCTGCCTTGATCTGCTTATGTGTAAAATGTGGATTATAGCACATATATTTTGGGCTTTGGGGATCTTTCAGGGTATTAAACCCCTACAGACAACCATGCTCCATTGGAAAAACCATTTCAAGTCACAAACTACTTGAAATACCACCTATTGAAAACTGGGGAAACTACTTGTTGTGCCAAACTTTTCAGAATCTTTATCTTAAAATCCACTCCAAGACAGTCAAAAATTCTGAAGAGCCACCTCCCTAATCTGTTCCTACTGATTAAAAAAAGTTAAAAACTCCAGATAAGGTGGCATAGCTTCAGACAAAGCACTAGTGAGAAGAATTTTGGGCTTTGTTACATAGTTCAGGTTAATTCACCATCAGAAGAAATAAAGTGGTTATGGTCATATTGTAGGTATTAATATTAATATTGAATTCCATGGGTCTATATGTAAAACCAAGGTCTCTTTTAGTGACTTAAAATTATAGCATTTTAGATTTTATTGACATATTCTTTATTTCAAAATAATTTTATATTGAAAAATACAATACTGTTAAAAAATATAAGTCCTCTCTAAATTGATCTATGCAATCTCAATAAAAATCCAACAAATATTTTGAAGGTCATTAGTAATATATTATGAAATCTAAATGGAATTTCAGAGCCAAGAATAGTGAAGATACCCTTAAGAAAGAACAATGAAGGGGAATTTCCTCTTCTACATATCATGATTTATTATAAAGTTGCAGTAGTTAAGGCAGTGTGATAGTGTTCCAAGGATAGACATTTAGATTAATGAGATGGAATTGAAAGCCTAGAAACAAACCATGACATATTTTTACACTTGGTTTTTGAAAATGTGGTATAGCAAATGGTGAAAAAAAAGGATAGTATTTTAGATAAATGGTGCTGTATCATTTGTATATCTTCTTGAAAAAAAGAATTAAAATTGACCCCCTTGATAAAAAAAAATCAAGTTAAGGTAGAGTGTAGATCTAAATATAAAAAGCAAAACAAAACTCTTCAATAAGGTAATAAGGGAAAATATTTTCATGACCTTGGGGGAAGCGAAAGGTTTCTTAAATAGGACACAAAAAGGACTAATCATAAAGGAAAAGGAAAAAAAACATAATTCAAACTACATTTAAAAAAATTTTTTTAAGATTTTATTTATTTACTCATGAGAGACAGAGAGAGAGGCAGAGGGAGAAGCAGGCTCCAGGATCATGACCTGAGCTGAAGGCAGACGCTTAGCTGACTAAGCCACCCAGGCGCCCCTCAAGCTACATATAAATTAATACTGTCTGTTACTCAAAAGGCACGATTATGAAAGTGAAAAGACAAACCATAGTCTGAGAAAAGATATTTGCAATTCATGTAATCAACAAGAGTCCTCTCCAAAGTATCAAGAGTTCTTAATAAATCAATAAGAAAAAGACTGACAACTCAACTGAAAAATGGGGAAGTGATCCAAGCAGGGATTTTTTCAAAGTATTTCTAAATGGACAATAAATATATGAAAAGATTCTCAACCTTATTAGTAATCAGCAAAATGCAAATTAATGAAAAGATGGTCAACAACAAATGTTAGTGAGGACGCCAAGCATAAATTACCATCAGCTTAGAAATAATCTTGTGTCATTACTGGAGTTGGAAACAAGCATTCACTATGCCTAGGGTGACCACATTTTGGAGAACAAATGAAGACTCTAGCCAGACAGGACATCAGGACAGCAAGCATAAGCAGGGACTGTTCCAGGCAAACCAGGATATTTGTTCACATCAGTTCTCTTATCCAGCAAGGCCATTCCTAGGAACACCAAGACATAGGAGCAAGAAGGTGCCACATATGTAAAAGGTCAAAACTGGGAACAATCCAAATATCCATCCACTTAGAGTATATACATAAATTGTGGTGTATTCACACAATAGAAGATTATAGTAAGGAATAAACGAACTAGAGTTACATGCAACAACATAATCTCACATAGTGTTGAGGGAAAAAAGTCAGACACAAAAAGTATATACAGTATAATTTCAGGAAATACAAACCATAATGTAAGAAGTAATGACTGTTAACATTGTTAGCAGAATCATGGATACCCAAAGATGTCCACATCCTAATCTCCCCGAACCTGTGATTATATAAATAACAAAAGAGATATTGCAGATGTAATTAAGGTTAAGGATCTTGAGATTAAGAGATTGTCCTGAATTATTCTGAGGGCCCAGTGGAATTACAAGGGTCCTTAAAAGTGACATGAGCAGGAGTCAGAATCAGAGATGTAACAAAGGAAGCAAGGTCAGAGTGATGTCATGTGAGAAAGACTCAACTGCCCATTACAATGGCTTTGAAGATGAAGAAGGGTCAGTGATCCCAAGAATGTGGGTGACCTCTAGAAGGTGGGAAAGGCAAGAAAATGGAGTATCTCCTAGAACCTCCAGAAAAGAATGCAGATCTTCCAACATCTTGACTTTAGAACTTCTGACTTCCAAAACTGTTAGATAATAAATTTGTGCTGTTTTAAGTTAGTATATTTGTAACAATTTTTTACAACAGCAACAGAAAACAGTCACCTTTCAGAAAGAGAGATAGCAGAGGAAAGAGTTTGAAGAGTTGTGAAGTATTCTATTTCTGGATCTAGGTGATCATGATACAAGTGATCCTTAGGAGATACCTCTTGAATCATACATTTATTTGTGCGTGTGCTTTTCTCAAGTGTGTTATCACACACACCCCATTACTTAATGAGGAAAAGAGGTAAAATATTCAGAGCCATTCCCACAATAAGTTCACAGCCCAAGTTCCACTCATATAGATAACTCAGGAAGGCACAGTTTCCCCCATAATTCAAATTAATGCAAGAAACTCAAACTTAACACAAGACAGGAGGTATGTTGGTACCTCACTTCAGAGCCTCTAGCAAATAACTACCTGTTTTTTTTAAAGATTTATTTATTTATTTTTACAGAGAGAGAGAGAGAGAGAGAGAGAGAGAACATGAGCAGGGTGAGGGGCAGAGGGAGAGGGAGACAGAATCCCAAGCAGACTCCTCACTGTGTGTGGAGCCTGATATGGGGTTCAATTTCAGGATACTGAGATCATCACCTAAGCCAAAACCAAGAGTCAGACACTTAACCAACTGTGCCACCCAGGCACCCCCAAATAACTACCCTTTAAAGAGATTTAGAGCGGGCACCTGGGTGGCTCAGTCGGTTAAGCAACTGCCTTCGGCTCAGGTCATGATCCTGGAGTCCCGGGATCGAGTCCCACATCAGGCTCCCTGCTCAGCAGGGAGTCTGCTTCTCCCTCTGACTCTCTTCTCTCTCATGCTGTCTATCTCTCATTCTCTCAAATAAATAAATAAAATCTTAAAAAAAAGAGAGATTTAGAGCATTGTCTTTTAGTTTTTAATTGACTACCCTCTGCAAGAGGTGAGGTTGATGAAGTTCCCAGCACAGCATCTGGCACAGACACACTAACTCCCGATGGCAAATCCAAATTTGGAGATTTATTTTTTTTCTGTTTCCAGATTCTACAGGGCAGGGAATAAGCACTTAGGCTTCAATTTACCAACAAATGATGTGTCTTCTAATAGCAAGTGTGATGTGTTCTGTCTCGACTACCACACTGATTTCTGAAAACCATGCTTTGTAAAAATTACCTGATTCATGCACACTCCATGAAAAAGATATCCAATTGGAAGATTCAAAAGAGGACATTCTTATTAACCATTTTGGAAAAAGGAACTAAGAAATATTATGTCACAGTTTTTTGCCCCATTGAGTAAACTCAAAATATATTTTAAAATTCAGATTTAAGCATTAGATAGATACATTGGTAATGATAAAAGTCTAGCATACTGCTCTAGGAATTTATTAAGAAAATTATTACTCTATAGAAGACTAAAGAGGGTGGGAAGGTCTTTTCATTTGTAATAAAGTGTTTTCCAAATATCTTGGTGCCCCACTGAATGGTCTCACATATATCCACAAAATAATCACACTTGCCCTATTGTTACCACTATGAATTAATTAGACATGGTTGGAGGTGGAGACACTCAAAACATTCATCACATTTACTACCATGATAAAAAACTGAAAACTTGCTCAATGTACAATAATAAAAATATGGATAGTATTTAAGATATAATGATGTAGAGTGAGAGGCAAAGAAGAACCTGATGTTAATCTATTCTGTAGTTTCAATTAAGTAAAACATATATAGCTAATACACAAAAAGCCAGAAAAAAAAAGCACAATTGAAATGAGTCACATTAGAGTTTGGAAATTGCTGGTGGTTAATTTTTATGGTTTTTGACACTTCCTGTAATTTTATTATATTGATTTATTATAAACCTAAAGGATTTATTGCTTTATAAAGAGATCTCAAAAAAAAATGGAGATCTCATCATAGGATTCCTTCAACAATGAATTCCCCATTTGTAAAATAATTTAATTGCAAACATTTAAATTAAAAAGCAAACAGTATTTAAGTAGTGCATATATCTGTACTACTACTATGCACCTGTCCCTGTCAGGCTTTATGAAGAAAGAACTTGACTGGAGTGATAGTCTGGTCATAGTGATGTAGTTTCAGAATATATGTGAGGTTTGGTGGGGTGAGGTCCAGAGCTGTTGGCAAAGAAAGAATTCTTGAGTCATCTTTGGTGCAAAAAGGTGATTTTATAAAAGCATAGGGACGGACCCATGGACAGAAAAAACTGTACTGGGGTTGTAAGGAGCAATTGATTATATACTACAGGACTGGGGGAGGTAAGGAAAAAGGGGGGTTTTCAAAAGAACTTTCATATGCTCAAGAGGACTTACAAGATACTGAGACCTTGCCATTGTCAAATTAAGGTTGTTTTTCCCCTCTACTATAGCATTAACTACAACTGTTGGGAGCTTCCAGAAGAATATCACACATATCTTACCCAGGAGTGAGGGGGAGGAGGTTGTGGGGTGTCAGCTTATGCTTTGTCTTCATCTAGACTTCTGCTCCCTCATCAATAGCACCCTTTGCTGTTTAATTCCAGGGCTTATAAATATCTTGTTTGGGTTTTGGGGGTAAGACATCTGCTTATCTTGGTGTCTGGGTGGCTCAGTTGGTTAAGCATCTGCCTTCAGCTCAGGTCATAATCCCAGAGTCACAAGATTGAGCCCAAAATGGAGCTCCCTGCTCAGTGGGGAGTCTGTTTCTCCCTCTGCCTCTCACCCCACTCATGCTCTTTCTCACTCTCTCTCTCAAATAAATAAATACAATCTTTTAAAAAAAGACATCCGCTTAACTTGGTGGCCTGTTCTATTTTTTGCTCAAAGAGAATTGGGGACTGTATCTTCTGGGACCTACATAGAGAAAAATGTGCTTTTCTTGCCAGAAATGGAGCTGGCAAGTTTTCTTTAAAGCCCTCTACCCCAAAAGGGAAAAGAAAGTCCTCTTTAATACATGCTGCATGCTCAGGCTACATAGTAGTGTGCAAAAGGGACAAGTAGACTTAAGTCGGCAGACATGCTTTGTAATGCACAGCCAGCTTTGTAAATATGTTGACACCATTTTCTGCAGGGAAATGAAGACAAGAGAAATTTTCACAGCCCTGTTCAGAGGCACTTCCTGCTCACCCTTTCTATCTAATGGCCTGGCATTGTTTTTTGTTGACAGTGTTGTGGCTAATGGCATGATTACCTTAGGGAAATTAGGGGAATAATGCAGAGGATGGGGAACTAATTGCTTAGAGCCAGCTCCTTCCTAATAGCAGGGAACAAGACCACAAATCAAAAAAGAAAAAAGTTCAAAAATCTTGAGATCCTTTTAAAAATAAAGACTAAGGAAAGCAGTGGTAGCTCAATGGGCAGCAGCCCACTTTTTTCTAGGGGATTTCTTTCTTAGAGATAGATTCAGTTGAGATCAGAGCACCTCAAAATTTAAAATGCAGGCTCAGTTGGTACAGTGTGAACTGGCTAAGCCCTGCATTCTTCCCCAGCTACCAGGCATGTTGAGACTGCATCTTGAAGGTGATATGGAAATGTTAGGGTTCAGAGACAACAGTCAAGAAAGAATTCTTAAGACACTTTTGGTGCAAAAAGGTGGTTTTTTTAAAGCACAGGGACAGGACCTGTGGGCAGAAAGAGCTGCCCTGGGTTTGTGAGGAGCAATTAATTATATATTTGGAGTTGGGGAGGTAAAGACAAAAGGAAGTTTCCAAAAAGATTTTCATATGTTAAAGAAGACTCACAGGACCTGGGAGGCCTAGTTATTATCAAGCTAAGGTTGTTTTTCCCTCTAGCAAAACATTAACATTAAGACAGTTGAGAGTTCCTGGAGGAATGTCATACTCTGCCTGTCTCAAGCCTTTGTCAATGGGCTGCAGATTATAAGGAAATTTAATTTTATCTACATTTCTTTTGCCTTTGTTCCCCACTTCAAAAGCATCCTCTCAGTTGTGCTAGGCACATAATAGGAGCTCAAAAAATGGCCATGATGTTAAACTGAACAAAAATATTAAAATAATATATGGCATTCCTGATGGAGAAAAGGAAAGATGTTTTTCAAATGTGCATCATGCAAAAGAGAGAAGAGGATAAATATTCAGAAGTGGAATTGCTAGATTGTATGGCGGTTCTATTTTTAATTTTTTGAGGAACCCTCATACTGGTCTTTATAGGATCTTGAAAAGATTTCTGCACTCCCATGTTCATTGCAACACTATTCACACAGCTTTGGTGTGGAAACAACCTAAATGTCCAACAGATGAATGGAATAAGAAAATATGTTATATACATACAATGGAATATTATCCAGCCTTAAAAAAGAAGGAAATTCTACAATATGCAACATGAATAAACCTTGAAAACATGCTAAGTAAGCCCACAAAAGTAAGTCTCAAAAAAAGACAGATACTATATGATTCCATTTACATGAAGTATCTAAAATAGTCAAATTCATAGAAGCAAAGAGTTGAATGGTGGGTACCAGGGCTTGAGGGAAGAGGAAACAGGGCATTCCTAATCAACAGACATAAAGTTTCAGCCAAGCAAGATGAATAAACTCTAGAGATATGCTGTACAGCATTGTGCCTATAGATAACAATACCATATTGTACACTTTAAAATGTGTTGGGGGGGGTGTCTGGGTGACTCAGTCGTTAGGCGTCTGCCTTCGGCTCGGGTCATGGTCCCAGGGTCCCGGCATCGAGCCCTGCATCGGGCTCCCTGCTCAGTGGGGGGCCTGCTTCTTCCTCTCCTCCTCCCCCTGCTTGTGTTCCCTCTCTTGCTGTGTCTCTGTCAAATAAATAAATAAAATCTTTAAAAAAAAAGTGTTAAGAGGGAAGATCACATGGCAAGTTCCTACCATAATAAAATAAAATTAAGGAAGAAGGAAAAAGAGAGGAAAGAAGGAAGGAAGGAAGGAAAGAAGGAAAAGAAAGAAAGGAAGGAAGAAAGAAAGGAAAGAAAGAAGAAAGATGTTTATGAAGGAGAAGCCAGTGGGTTGTGTATGAGGAAAAAGCAAATGGTTGAGTCCTGCTATCTGGCAGAAGCATGGGGAAGGCCAGTGGGGCTCATGTGGAAATGCTAATAGGGAGTTGACATTTAGAGTCCTCTCCAGTGCACAAATACCAAATACTTCAAATACTGTGTGCCCTTAAGTAACTTCGGCTGATCACTCAGAACCTACAGTGGTTTGTCAAGACTGTCTCTTTAAATTCAACTCTGGGTTCTCCCCAGGAGCCTAGCCTATTTCTATTGGACTGAGGGTTTCTTTTCTTCTCACTTCAAGCTGGCAAGAACGATCTTTTGCAATGCAAGAAAAGAGGGTCAGGTGGAGAGGTGCTTATTCCTGCCTTCTCTTTGACTCTGTTTTCAAAGGAAGGAAACAAATAGATAGGATAAAATGGGCCCAGGGAAGAAGCAAAAGATTTATCTTTTGATGGAATAGATTTCAAATAGCTTCCTAAAATAAGAACTTGGTTGTGCCATATCTAGGTTATAAAGTTCATGTGTTTTAAGGAGCATATTTTAAATGCTATAACCACCTGAAAATGCAAGCAGATAGGAATCTATTTCACAGGCGCCAAAGACTCTACCATCTTTTGCATTTTTTTCCACATTTAGCTTAGAAGGGCATATATTTATTTCTGAAACGTCAGGGGTGGTGCAACCCCACCCCCCACCCCACCAGCAATACCTGGAGTACAGATGAGCAAAGAACGGACAGTTAATTTATATTGTGTGTGGTTTGTTTCCTCAGAAAAAATGGGAAACATGTACCACACTCTCTCAGGTCACATTTGCTTGATTTTTCGATCAATCTAAGCTGACTATGGATTCAGCAACGAACCAGAGATATCCAAGAGACAATTAAGAAAAATGCACTGGTTTGGAAATAAGGACAAAAGGTCAAAGAAAGAATGGTTGTATTGAGTGGACACAGGATTCAAACCCAGCACAGGCAGATGTTACTTCTGTGTCAGCTAGGCCATTCCTTCCAATTCCCTGCCTCTCCCTGTGAGGTTCCCAGAACACCCTGTCAAACTGGGGCTAAACCAGATGCCTTAGGAGAGACCTGCCCATCTTACACCTTGCCTTGTCACAGGTCACCTGGAGTGATTTCTACCATCTCACTTATGCATTTAACTTACCAGCATTTTCTTTGCTTCCTTGCCCACCTTCTTTCCAGCTTTCTTTTTTTATTGATAAGTTTTCTTTGTTCTCGTATTATTCCAACTGGTTTGGAAGTTACACATCCCATTTATACTCTGAGAGATTATTAACTGTTTAACATGATTATTTAACATAGTTGAAAGTTAATAGATACCTCTGTTCTGGCCATAGAATACAGGACTCTGAGACTCTCATTCCTGTAAATTCTTGGCATCTTCTATATTTATTGTTTCCCAATATTTAGTTCTATCGCCTTTCTAAAATTTACCCAGTTCAGCTTTTAATGTTATTATTTATAATTAATACTTATTTGGATTTGCTAACATGTTTATGGAGTTCTTATTCATCATTGTTTTCAGTGTCCTACTCTTTCCTTTTGAATTAATTTCTTTTTTGCTGAAGTTCAAGCTTTAGTTATTCTTTACAGCCAAGTGCAGATCTTTAACTATTTTTTATACTTAAAGAATCTCTGAATATATTGCTTGTTCCCAGTAGTTAGTTCCTCTCAGCACTTTTAAAGTATGATTCCATTTTTTAAATTTTTTTTAAATATTTTATTTATTTATTTGAGAGAGAGAGAGTAAGAGATAGAGAGCACGAGAGGGAAGAGGGTCAGAGGGAGAAGCAGACTCCCTGCTGAGCAGGGAGCCCGATATGGGACTCGGTCCCAGGACTCCAGGATCATGACCTGAGCCGAAGGCAGACGCTTAACCAGCTGAGCCACCCAAGCAGCCGATTCCATTTTTTTCTTGAATCTCTAGTTGCTGTTGGAGGAACGATAGTCTTTGGAGGACTACTAGCTGCCTCTTGCTTCTTCTTGCCAATCTGTCAAGTATCTCATGGCTTTGTGATTTTTCTCTAATTTTTGTTTTTGAAGTTCAGAAAACCTACTATAACATATCTAGGTATGCATTTGTCTTTATTCATTTTGCTCAGGACTTAGTGTGTTTGAATAATCCAAGGACTTATAAATTTATTTCAAATTTTCTCTCTTCCTGTCATTTCAATTTTTTCCTTCTAAGATCTCTTTTAGATCTTAAATCTCAGAATTAGGATGTAAATTCTTTATTTGCGTTGTCTGCTGACTCTTGTTTACATAATTCATTTCCTACTATGCTTTGTAATGGCTTTACAGTGAACTCATCCTCAGTGGAGACTATGTTTTGTGGAAGTCTGTACCCTAGACCATAGAGGATTCTTTTATGATTGCTTTGTGTCTACTCTGCCACAGCCTCACAGGTTTCATTTCCACCAACACCAATACCACCACCTCTACCTCTACTACCACCTCCACCACCACCACTTCCAGCACCACTACTTCTCCTACCTCTACCACAACAAACACCACAAACACTCCTACTTTCACCAACATCTCCACCACCAGAACTACCACCTTGACCATCACTGCCATAGAAGAAATGTTAGGGTTTGGAGCCAACAACCAAGAAAGAATTCTTGAGATGTTTTCAGTGCAAAAAGGTGGTTTTATTAAAGCATGGGGACAGGACCTATGGACAGAAATAGTTACACTGGGGTCATGAGGAGTGGCTATTTATATACTCTCAGTTTGGGAAGGGGTTAGTGATAGCATAAGTCTCTAAGGAATTTTGGAAACAAGGTTTCCCAGACCTTGAGGGCGCTAGCTATTCTTGGGAAAAGGTCATTTATTACTGTCTAATAAAACCTTAGTCATGAGACCCTTCAAATGTATATCAGTGGGCCATAGGCTTGGGAGATGATTGTCAACATATATCTTGGGGGCTAGAGATAAAAGAAGTTTTCAAAGATTTTTTATATGTTAAAGAAGACTTGTAGGATCATGGGCGGGGGTGGGGGGTTAGAGGGAGGGTTGGGATAATGTTAAGCTAAGATTGTCTTTTGCCCTTAGCAAAGTATTAACAGCAAGGCAGCTGAGTTCTTAGAGAAATGTCAGTCTGCCTATTTCAAGGACTTGTCAATGGGCTGTAAGTAGTAAAGAAATTTAATTTTTCTTTTGTTTTTTTCCCACATCAAGATACACATGTTTCTATAACATGACATTAAACTAAGATAGCTTTCTTCTTAGTTTCAGCTGAAGAAAATAAAGTAGATGACAAATACCCCTATAACCTAGACCTAGGTGCCGAAGCAAAAATGCTGAATTTACTAAGTGATTTTAAGATCAGTTCTGCCAGGAGAAATTCCTGACCTGTCTCCAGGCTATGAATGAATGCAACTAAAAGGAGAGAGAGAAAGAGAAAGAGAACATTCTTGTGAGGATGCTGAGATGTTTCTCTCTATCCCATGGTTGAAGGAAGGGGTTTTATCCCCCTCATCTTATGCCAAGTGAGAGGGGCTTCAAGGAGAGCACATAGACAGCATGTGTTTTCTGGAGTCTGAGAACAAGAGGAGTTATATAAGAGAAAGGCTGTGCCTTCAAAAGCCTGAGACCATGAAAAGAGTGACATTTCACTGGGAGCAGTTCTACTGTTCTGATGTGCACTTTTCCCAGGGACTAGGTGAATCAACCTGAAGTCACTTGAAGGACACTTCACCAAAGACCATGGGGGTGGGGGTGAAATGATGTAGAAGAGGAGGGTGGAAGAGGTAGCTAAGAAACCTAGAGGACAAAGAATTGAAAGTGGCCAGCTTGTGGAAACAAATCTTGCATTACAAGATGCCTTAAGAGTTTTCCAAATAATAATCCACAGAATCTCCATGAGAGTCAGCAGAGGATCTAATCACCTAGAAGGCTCAACACCAAAATGATAAATGCAGCAAAGCCTTTTCCATTTGCCCCAGGCACCGCCCTGAATTGAGCAGAATGGAGTTTGCAAAAAAGGAGATGCCTCCTGCCCATGCTGTGGACTTCCAAGACTCAAGCAAATATGAGCTTTAACCTGTGTTCATAGAGTTGATTACTACACAGGACTGCTGAAATAAAACTGTTCTAGGTATGGGGAGAGGACATATCATGACAGAAATGTGTTCCACTGTCTCCAGCAAAAGAAATGTGTGAATAGTGAAATGTTCAAACTTAACCATGAAAATAGTAAATGTAAGACTCAGTTATCATAGACAAGTCAAAATACATTGTCCCTCTCAGAAACACACTTGATAAATCAGATGTGTTGGGTTTTTTTCCTTTTTGGGAATTGCACAAAAGAGCATTGATCAGAATTCCTATATTTAGAATCTTCTTTCAATCAACACTGGAAATGGGGCATATCTATATACATGGAGTTGCATGTTCTATGCATCCTATAAATAATAATTAAAATGTAAATAAATCAGAAGGAAAACTGAATTACTTTTCTAATCTCTCCATACAAATGGATTACAAAATTGTAATCAAAGGGCATGTAGTCAAATAATGCAGGACACAAGTGTGATATATGTATTACAAGAAGTTAATAAAAATATATTTTCCTAAATTTTGTGATATTTTTCAGCTTCTTAAAATTTTTAATTTTTCTGATATTTATTTTCTCATTATATTCTCTTTTATACCTATTTTTGTATTTGTGATTTTCTATTCTTTTTGTTACTAAGGGTTACAAAAGTCATATGAGGTTCAGGGTCCTGGAAAATTGGATCCAACCTAAATAAAAAACTGTAGCAATATGCAGCACTATATTTTACATTTTAAAATAAAGAAAAATTTGCTACTCAATGGAAGAATATGCCAAGAGTTCAACCAAAACATTTTCAACCTTCTGGACCAATGGGTAGGCATTGGCCTTTCGCCCTTGACAGAAAAAACTTGCATCCTGGGCATTGTTGTATAGTAGAAGACATCTTTCATATTACAGGTCCATCAGGGAAGCTGCATATGGGTTAAGTTATTATATTAATTCTTCACACCCAGCCATGTATATACCAAGCTACAGTACCATTTTATCTAATGCTTTAATTAGAAATGGATGGATACAGAGCAACATGGCAGAGGAGTAGGAGACCTAAATTTCATCTGGTCCCAGGAATTCAGCTAGATAGGGATCAAACCATTCTGAACACCTATGAACTCAACAGGAGATCGAAGAAAAGAATAGCAGCAACTCTCTGAACAGAAAATTGACCACTTTCTAGAAGGTAGGACATGCAGAGAAGTGAATCCGAGGAGATATTCGGGAAGATAGATGGCGGGGGAGGGGGTCTCTGGCAGCCAATACTGGCAAGTGATAGAGCAGCAGAGCACAAAATCAGAAATTTTAGAAGTTGGCTCTGCTGAGGGACGTTGTTCCGGGGCTAAGTGGGGGGTGAAACCCTCACTGGGACAGTGTGGTTTCAGGAACTTCGGGGTCACAGAAAGACCAGGGGTACCTGAGTGTGGCAGAGCTCCCAGGTATTGGAGCAGGAAAGCCAGCTGCAGAGACAGAGTGGGCTCTCAGCTTGGGGTTGCCATAAACCATGATCCACGGCACAGTCAGGCCACTGCTCTTCCAGCAGGGACCCAACAAGCAGCAGATGTGGGTAGACTCCCCTTCCTTCCCTGGGAGAAGCAGTGCAAGACCACACTGCAGGGATCTGCTGGGTTTAGAGACTCCAAATGGGGTCATGCGCCAGAGATAGAAATGCTCAGTCACAGGCCAGGTGAGCATGGAGTGCGGCTGGAGACCAGGGAGAGGGGAGTGATTGACTGCTTTTCTCTGGGGGCTCACTGAGGAGTGGGGCCCCAAGTTCTTGTTTCCTCCAGAGTGGAGATTGGGAGGCTGCCATTTCAATCTTGTCCTACAAAGCTGTATGGAAACCTTGCAGGGAACAAAAACTCCGGAGAGCAAAAACCAGCTGATTAATTAGCCCGGACCCCGCAAGGGCGGGGCAATTCCGCCTGTGGCAAAGACATTTGACAACCACGGCAACAGGCTCCTCCCCCGAGAAGATCAGCAAGAACAGCCAGCCAAGACCAAGTTTATCAGTCAATGAGAACGGCAGAACACCAGTGCTAGGGGAATACTGCACATAGAATTTAAGGTTTTTTTTACCATGATTCTTTAGTCTTTCAAAGTTAATTTTTTTAACTTTCTTTTTTTTATTTTTCTTTTTCCCCTTTTCAACATCTTATCAACATCTTATCAATCCCTTTTATAAGAAATCTTTTTATTTTTCATTTTTAGAGTCATATTCTATCCCTTCATGGAAGTTGCCCTTATTTTTGGTATATATATATATATATATATGTATATATATATATATATATATATATAAGTTGTTCTCTCTTTAAAGTTTTGGGATACAGTTTCTTCTAACAGACCAAAATATACCCAAAATCTCTAGTGTATGGCTTTGTTCCGTTATACTGCCTGATCACATGCTATTCCTTTGTTTTTAAATCCTCTTGTTTTTTCAACCAACTTCTTATCTTATCAATTCCTTTTATAAAATCTTAATAATTTTCATCTTTACAGTCATATTCAATCCCTTCATCATATTTACCCTTATTTTTATACATATATAAGATTTTTTTCTTTAAAATTTTGGGAGGCACTTCCTTCTAACAGATCAAAACATGCCCAAAACTAGTGTGTGGCACTGATCTATGCACCAGCCTGATCATATTTGATCATATTCTGTTTTTTGTTTACTTGTTTATTTGTTTTTATCTTTTTCTCTTTTTTTCTGTTTTTTTCTTTCTTTCCCTTACTTTTCCCCTGGTTTCAGGTCTCTTCTGATTTGTGTAGTGTATATTTTTCTGGAGTCGTTGTTACCCTCTTAGCATTTTGTTCTCTCATTCATCTATTCTCCTCTGGACAAAAGGAAAAGATGGAAAAAATCACCTCAAAAAAAAAAAAAAAGAACAAGAGGCAGTACCGACTGCAAGGGACCTAATCAATATGGACATTAATAAGATGTCAGAAAGAGAGATCAGAATGACTATTTTAAAACACTAGGTGGGCATCAGAAAATCATGGAAGATATTAGAGAAACCCTTTCTGGAGAAAAAAAAGAAATAAAATCTAACCAAGTCAAAATCAAAAAGGCTATTAATGAGGTGAAATTAAAATGGAGGCTCTAACTGGAGGATAAATGAGGCAGAAGAGAGAATTAGAAATAGAGAAGACCAAATGATGGAAAATAAAGAGGCTGAGAAAAAGAGAGATAAACAACTACTGGAACATGAAGGCAGAATTCAAGAGATAAGTGATACCATAAGATGAAACAATATTAGAATATTTGGGATCCCAGAAGAAGAAGAAAGAGAGAGAGGGGCAGAAGGTATATTGGAGCAAATTAGAGCAGAGAACTTCCCTAATTTGGGGAAGGAAACAGGCATCAAAATCCAGGAGGCACAGAGAACCCCTCTCAAAATCAATAAAAATAGGTCAACACCCTGATATCCAATAATAAAACTTATGAGTCTCAGAGACAAAGAGAAAATCCTGAAAGCAGCTCAGGAGAAGAGATATGTAAACTAAAATGGTGGAAACAGATTGACAGATTGGCAACAGACCTATCCACAGAGACCTGGCAGGCCAGAAAGGACTGGCATGATATATTCAGAACAATAAATCAGAAAAATGTGCAGCCAAGAATACTATATCCAGCTAGGCTGTCATTGAAAATAGAAGGAGAGATTAAAACCTTCCAGGACAAACAAAAACTAAAGGAATATGCAAACATGAAACCAGCCTTACAAGAAATTTTGAAAGGGGTCCTCTAAGCAAAGACAGAGCCTAAAAGTAATATAGACCAGAAAGGAACACAGACAAAATACAGTAACAGTCAACTTACAGGCAATACAATGGCACTAAATTCATATCCTTCAACAGTGACCCTGAATGTAAGTGGGCTAAGTGCCCCAGTCAAAAGACACGGGCTATCATTGGATAAATGAACAAGACCCATTGATATGCTGTCTGCAAGAGACTCATTTTAGACCCAAACACACCTCCAGATTGAAAGTGAGGGGGTGGAAAACCATTTACCATGCTAATGGGCACCAAAAGAAAGCTGGGTGGCAATCCTTATATCAGACAAATTAGATTTTAAACCAAAGACTATAGTAAGAGATGAGAAAGGACACTATATCCTACTTAAAAGGTCTATCCAACAAGAAGATCTAACAATTCTAAATATCTATGCCCCTAACATGGGATGAGCCAATTATATAAGCCAATGAATAACAAAAGCAAAGAAACACATTGACAACAATACAGTAATAGTGGGGAACTTTACCACCCCCCTGACTAAAATGGACAGATCATCTAAGCAAAAGATCAACTAGGAAATAAAGACTTTAAATGACACACAGGACCAAATGGACTTCACAGATATATTCAGAATATTCCATCCCAAAGCAAGAGAATACACATTCTTCTCTAGTGCCCTTGGAATATTCTCCAGAATGGATCACATCCTAGGTCACAAATCAGGTCTCAACTGCTACCAAAAGATTGGGATCATTCCCTGAACCTAGAACTCAATCACAAGACGAAAGTCGGAAAGAACTCAAATACATGGAGGCTAAAGAGCATCCTACTAAAGAATGAATGGGTCAACCAGGAAATTAAAGAAGAATTTTAAAAAATCATGGAAACAAATAAAAATGAAAACACAACTGTTCAAAATCTTTGGGATGCACCAAAGGCAGTCTTAAGAGGAAAGTATATAGCAATACAAGCCTTTCTCGAGAAAAAAGAGAGGTCTCAAATACACAACCTAACCCTACACCTAAAGGAGCTGGAGAAAGACCAGTAAATAAAGCCTAAACCCAGCAAGAGAAGAGAAATAATAAAGATCAGAGTAGAAATCAATGAAATAGAAACCAAAAGAACAGTAGAACAGATGAACCAAACTAGGAGCTGGTTCTTTGAAAGATTAACAAGATTGATAAGCCACTGGCCAGACTTATCAAAAAGAAAAGAGAAAGGACCCAAATCAACAAAATCATGAATGAAAGAGGAGAGATCACAACCAACACCAAAGAAATACAAAAAATTATAAGAACATATTATGAGCAAATCTATGCCAGCACATCAGATAATCTGGAAGAAATGGATGCATTCCTAGAGATGTATCAACTACCAAAACTGAACCAGGAAGAAATAGAATACCTGAACAGACCTATAACCACTAAGGAAATTGAAGCAGTCATCAAAAATATCCCAAGAAACAAAATCTCAGGGCCAGATGGCTTCCAGGGGAACTCTACCAAACATTTAAAGAAGAATTAATACCTATTCTCCTGAAATTGTTCCAAAAAATAGAAATGGAAGGAAAACTTCCAAAAGCGTTTTATGAGGCCACCATTACGTTGATCCCCAACCATACAAAGACCTCATCCGAAGGAGAATTACAGACCAATATTCTTGATGAACATGGACGCAAAAATTCTCACCAAAATACTAGCCAATAGGATCCAACAGAACATGAAAAGGATTATTCACTACGACTAAGTGGGATTTATCCCTGGGCTGCAAGTTTGGTTCAACATCGGCAAATCAATTAGTGTGATACAATACATTAATAAAAGAAAGAACAAGAATCATATGATCCTCTCAAGAGATGCAGAAAAAGCATATGACAAAGTCCGGCATCCTTTCTTGATCAAAACTCTTCAGAGTATAGGGATAGAGGGTACATACCTCAATATCATAAAAGCCATCTATGAAAAACCCACAGCAAATATCATTCTCAATGGGGAAAAACTGAGAGCTTTCCCCCTAAGGTCAGGAACACGGCAGGGTTGTCCACTATCACCACTGCTATTCAACATAGTATTAGAAGTCTCAGCCACAGCAATCAGACAACAAAAAGAAATCAAAGGCATCCAAATTGGCAAAGAAGAAATCAAACTCTCACTCATTGCAGATGATATGAGACTTTATGTGGAAAACCCAAAAGACTCCACCCCAAAACTGCTAGAACTCATACAAGGATTCAGCAAATGACAGGATATAAAATGAATGCACAGAAATCAGTGGCATTCCTATACACAACCAACAAAACAGAAGAGAGACAAATTAAGGAGTCGATCCCATTTGCAATTGCACCCAAAACCGTAAGATACCTAGGAATAAATCCAACCAAAGAGGCAAAGAATCTGTCCTCAGAAATTTATAATATACTCATGAAAGATATTGAGGAAAACACAAAGAAATGGAAAAACGTTCCATGCTCATGGATTGGAAGAACAAATATTGTGAAGATGTCAATGCTACTTAGAGCAATCTACACATTCAATGCAATCCCCATCAAAATACCCTCCACTTTTTTCAAAGAAATGGAACAAATAATCCTCAAATTTGTATAGAACCAGAAAAGACCCCGAATGGCCAGAGGAATGTTGAAAAAGAAAAGCAAAGCTGGTGGCATCACAATTCCGGACTTCCAGCTCCATTACAAAGCTGTCATCATCAAGACAGTATGGTACTGGCACAAAAACAGACACATAGACCAATGGAACTGACTAGAGAGCCCAGAAATAGACTTTCAACTCTATGGTCAACTAATCTTCAACAAAGCAGGAAAGAATGTCCAATGGAAAAAAAGACAGTCTCTTCAACAAATGGTGTAGGGAGAATTGGACAGCCACATGCAGAAGAATGAAACTGGACCATTTCCTTACACCACACACAAAAATAGACTCAAAATGGTAGAAAGACCTAAACGTGAGACAGGAGTCCTTCAAAATCCTAAAGGAGAGCACAGGCAGCAACCTCTTCGACCTCAGCTGCAGCAACTTCTTCCTAGAAACATCACCAAAGGCAAGGGAAGCAAGGGCAAAAATGAACTATTGGGATTTCATCAAGATAAAATCTTTTGCATAGCAAAAGAAACAGTTGACAAAACCAAAAGACAACTGATAGAATGGGAGACGATATTTGCAAATGACATATCAGATAAAGGGCTAGTATCCAAAATGTATAAATAACTTATCAAACTCAACATCCAAAGAACAAATGATCCAATCAAGAGATGGGCAGAAAACATGAACAGACATTTTTCCAAAGAAGACATCCAAATAGCCACCTGATACATGAAAAAGTGCTTAACATCGCTCGGCATCAGGGAAATCCAAATCAAAACCTCAATGAGATACCACCTCACACCAGTCAGAATGGCTAAATTAACAAGTCAGGAAACGACAGATGTTGGCGGGGATGCGGAGAAAGGGGAACCCTCCTACACTGTTGGTGGGAAAGCAAGCTGGTGCAACCACTCTGAAAAACAGTATGGAGGTTTCTCAAAAAGTTGAAAATAGAGCTACCATACGACCCAACAATTGCACTCCTGGGTATTTACCCCAAAGATACAAATGTAGGGAGCCGAAGCGGTATGTGCACCCCTATGTTTATAGCAGCAATGTCCACAAAAGCCAAACTATGGAAAGAGCCCAGACGTCCATTGACAGATGAATGGATAAAGAAGAAGTGGTATATATATATACAATGGAATATTATTCAGCCATCAAAAGGAATGAATTCTTGCCATTTGTAATGACGTGGATGGAATTGGAGGGTATTGTGCTGAGTGAAATAAGTCAATCAGAGAAAGACATGTATCATATGTTCTCACTGATATGAGGAATTCTTAATCTCAGGAAACAAATGGAGGGTTGCTGGAGTGATGGGGGGCGGGAGGGCTCGGGTGGCTGGGTGATAGACATTGAGGAGGCTATATGCTATGTTGAGCACTGTGAATTGTGTAAGACTGTTGAAATACAGACCTTATCTCTGAAACAAATAATACATTATATGTTAAAAAAAGAAAAAGAAGATAGCAGGAAGTGAAAAATGAAGTGGTGGAAATCGGAGGGGGAGAAGAACCATGAGAGTCTATGGACTCAGAGAAATAAAGTGAGGGTTCTAGAGGGGAGGGTGTGGGGTGATGGGTTAGCCTGTTGATGGGTATTAAGAGGGCACGTACTGAATGGAGCACTGGGTGTTATACACAAACAATGAATCATGGAACACTACAACAAAAACTACTGATGTAATGTATGATGATTAACATAACATAATAAAAAAATCTTTAAAAAATGAAATGGATGGGTACTTTATTTTCCTGTAAATTCAGCACTTAAAAAAGTAAAGACAAAGTTCATTTAAATAAATAAAATGATTTAATATATAAAAGGTGGGGATACAAAGAGCTTATTCAATTTCCCTTGACTTTTTTCATTTTCTTTGTCATATTGATTCTAAAGCTAGAACAACTTAATAACCTCCTGTATCTTTTTTCCATGTAACTACCAGAGTTGAAGGCAGGCTTTTCATTGTAGTTCATGGTGTACATATGTAGTACATACTCTGTACTAGTGGCCTATAATAATCCTACTTCAAAAAGGCAAAATTAATTGAGAACAATAGCCGAGATAGGGAAGCAACCTAAATGTCCATCAATAGAAAAATGGATAAGGAAGATGTGATATATAAAGACAAATACTATATGATTTCACTCATAAGTGAAATCTTCTAAAATAATGAATGAACAAACAAAAAGCAGAATCAGACCTACAAATACAGAGAACAAATTTAGGGTTACCAGAGGGGCGGGAGGGCAGTGGGGTAAGCAAAAGGAGTGAAGGGGAGTGGGAGATTCAGGCTTCCAGTTATTAAATGAATAGGTCATTGCAATAAAATGTACAGCATAAAAAATATAGTCAATGATATTGTATTAGTGATGTATGAGGACACATGGTAGCTACACTTGTGGTGAACATAACATAATAATGTATAAATTTGTCAAATCACTATGTTGTATACTTGAAACTAACATACCATTGTGTGTCAAAATATACTTTAAAAAATCGTGAGCCATCCCCAATCTAATCAATGTAGGATCAAAGTAGAAAAACTTCAAAGGAATCATGGTGCCACAGTATAACTAATGCACTTTTTTATCCATAAATACTCTTCTATGCCTTTCTAACATTTAATTCTACCAAACAAATACTTTTTGAACACTTAGTGGAAGGCACTAAGCCATTAATAGGAAATCAGGAATAAGTCAGGAATGTCTTTATCCTCAAGAAGTTCTTTGTCCAGTCAGAATGTGTTAGTCTAACATTATTGTAGCTCTGAATCATTGAAAAGCAACCTCCTTTAACACTGCTTGGGTAAGATATTACAACCTATGTATAGACATACAATTCGAGAAATGGCTGAATTGGACTAGATTATCTTTAAGGGTTTTTTCAAGAGGCAGTGATCTATCACTTATTCTTAATATTGTTTCTGGCTATATTTTATGTTGTTGTTCAAATAGTTATATATTTATACTAAAGTTAGTTGAAAAAATATAACTATCACACCAAACCAGTGAATTCGGATATATGACCTTTTTGGAAAAGAATTCAATAAATCATTGAATGAAAATATTAAGTTAATGCTGGGTGACCATCAAATGGTAATAGAAACGGCTAGTAATCATGCTGGTAGTATGATTCAAGAATGAGTGAATCATGGAAAACAGTGAACAATTAGAGTCTGCCTGGGTCTATCAGGGTGATACCGTTTTTCTAAACTTTTAAATTTATACACAGTAAAACTCACCTTAAGGTGTTGCATTCTAGAAGTTTCTACAGATGCAGATTCTTATAATCATTATAGACAGAATAAAGAAAAATTCTAGCCCTCCAAAGAATCTCCTTCTATTATCCCTATGTATTTGTGCCCTCACCCTCTGTCTAACCCCAGGAAACCACTGATCTAGTCTCTACTTCTCTATTTTTCTTCCATAACACTGTATAAATAGAATAATACAATTTACAATATTTCAAAACTACTTTCATTTAGGATAATGCTTTTTAAAATATTTTCATGTTATTATCAGTAGTTCTTTTTTTTTTTTTTATTGGTGAGTAGTATCTCATTGTGTGAATGCACCACAGATGCTATAAATATTCACAAGCAAGGTTTTCTGTGAACATTCATTTCTCTAAGATAAATACATAGAAGTGGAACTGTTTGGGTCATCTTATAAATGTATGTTTAACTTAAAAAAATTTATTAGACTTGATTTTTAGAGCAGTATTAGGTTCATAGCAAAATTAAGCAGAAAGTACAGAGATTTCACATATCCCCTGATCTCACACATGGACAGCCTCCCCCATGATCAATATTATTATTATCTTAGTAATATAATGATAAACCTATATTGACATATCATTATCACCCCGAGTCCATAGTTTTTTTTTATGATGAGTTAGCAACTGTATAGTATGTCATTAGTTTTTGATGTACTGTTCAATGATTCATTAGTTGCATATAACACCCACTGCACATCACAACATGTGCCCTCCTCAATACCCATCACCCAGTTACCCCATCACCCGACCCCCTCCCTCTGAAACCCTCAGTTTGTTTCCCAGAGTCCATAGTCTCTTATGGTTTGTCTCCATCTCTAATTTCTCCCCCCCCCAATTTTCCCTCCCTTCCCCTATGCTTCTCCATGCTATTCCTTATGTTCCACATATGAGTGAAAACATATGGTAATTGTCTTTTTCTGCTTGACTTATTTCACTTAGCATAATCCCCTCCAGTTCCATCCATCTCAGTGCAAATGGTGGGTATTCATCCTTTCTGATGGCTGAGTAATATTCCATTGTATATATGAACCACATCTTCATCCATTCATCTGTCGAAGAGCATCTCAGCTCCTTCCACAATTTGGCTATTGTGGACATTGTTGTTATGAACATTGGGGTGCATGTGCCCCTTCTTTTCACTACATCTGTATCTTTGGAGTAAATACCTAGTAGGGCAATTGATGGGTCATAGGGTAGCTCTATTTTTAACATCTTGAGGAAACTTCATACTGTTTTCCAGAGTGGCTGTACTAGCTTGCATTCCCACCAACAGTGTAAGAGGGTTCCCATTTCTCCACATCTTCACCAACATTTGTTGTTTCCTGTTTTGTTAATTTTTGCCATTCTAACTGGTGTAAGGTGGTATCTCATTGTGGTTTTGATTTGTATTTCCTTGATGACAAGTGATGTTGAGCATTTTTTCATGTGTCTGTTGGCCATTTGGATGTCATCCAAATGGATTTGGAGAAATGTCTGTTCATGTCTTCTGCCCATTTTTTGGCTTGATTATTTGTGTTTTGAGTGTTGAGTTCCAAAAGTTCTTTATAGATCTTGGATATCAGCCCTTTATCTGTAGTATCATTTGCAAATATCTTCTCCCATTCTGTGGGTTGCCTCGTAGTTTTGTCGCCTGTTTTCTTTGCTGTGCAAAAGCTTTTTACCTTGATGAAGTCCCAAAAGTTCATTTTTGCTTTTGTTTCCCTTGCTTTTGGAGAATTGTCTTGAAAGAAGTTGCTGTGGCCGATGTCAAAGACGTTACTGCCTATGTTCTTCTCTGGGATTTTGATGGATTCCTATCTCGCATTGAGGTCTTTCGTCCATTTTGAGTTTATCTTGGTGTATGGTGTAAGAGAATGATTCGGTTTCATTCTTCTGTATGTAGCTGTCCAATTTTCCCAACATCACTTTTTGAAGAGACTGACTTTTTTCCATTGGATATTTTTCCCTCATTTGTCAAAGATTAGTTGTCCATAGAGTTGAGGGTCCATTTCTGGATACTCTATTCTTTTCCATTGATCTATGTGTCTGTTTTTGTGACAATACCAGGTTGTCTTGACGATCACAGCTTTGTAATATAGCTTGAAATCAGGCAATGTGAATACCCAGCTTTGTTTTTCTTTTTCAACATCCCCTTGGTGATTCAGAGTCTTTTCTGGTTCCATACAAATTTTAAGTTTGTTTGTTCTAGCTCCTTGAAAAATGCCAGTGGTATTTTAATAGGAATGGCATTGAAAGTGTCGATTGCTCTAGGCAGGATAAACCTTTTAACAATATTTATTCTTTCCATCTTTTTTTTTCTTCTTCAATTTCTTTCATAAGTGTTCTGTAGTTTCTAGAGTACATAACCTTTACTTCTTTGGTTATATTTATTCCTAGGTATCTTACGGTTTTTGGTGCTATTGTACATGGAATTGATTCCTTAATTTCTCTTTCTACAATTACATTGTTAGTGTATAGAAAAGCAACTGATTTCTGTGCATTGATTTTGTATCCTGCCACATTGCTGAATTGCTGTATGAGTTCTAGTAATTTGGGGGTGGAGTCTTCTGGGGTTTCCACATAAAGTATCATGTTATCTGTGAAGAGAGAGAGTTTGAATTCTTCTTTGCCAATTTGGATGCCTTTTATTTCTTTTTGTTGTCTGATTGCTGTTGCTAGGACTTCTAGTACTATGTTGAACAACAGTGGTGAGAGTGGGCATCACTGTCATGTTCCTAACCTTAAGGGAAAAGCTCTCAGCTTTCCCCTCTTTGATAATGATATTTGCTGTGGGCTTTTCATAGATGGTTTTTATATTGAGGTATGGTCCCTCTATCCCTACACTCTGAAGAGTTTTAATCAGGAAAGGATGTTTTTTTTGTCAAATACTTTTTTGCATCAATTGAGGGGATCACATAGTTCTTGTCTTTTCTTTTATTAATGTGCTCTATCACTTTGATTGATTTGGGAATATTGAACTACCCTCGCGTCCCAGGAATAAATCCTACCTGGTTGTGGTGAATAATCCTTTTAATGTATTGTTGGAACCTATTGGCTAGTATATTGGTGAGAATGTAGGTGTCCATGTTCATCAGGGAAATTCATCTGTAACTCTCCTTTCTGATGGGGTCTTTGCCTGGTTTTCGGATCAAGGTAATGCTGATAGAATGCTCATAGAATGAGTTTGGAAATTTTCCTTCTGTTTCTATTTTTTGAAACAGCTTCAGGAGAATAGGTATTATTTCTTCTTTAAATGTTTGGTAGAATTCCCCTGGGAAACCATCCAGCCCTGAACTCTTGTTTTTTGGGAGGTTTTTGATTACGGCTTCAATTTTGTTACTGGTTATGGGTTTATTCCAATTGTCTATTTCTTCCTGTTTCAGTCTTGGTAGTTTATAGGTTTCTAGGAATGCACCCATTTCTTCCAGGTTGCTTAATTTGTTGGCATATAGTTGCAGGTAATAATTTGTAATAATTTTTTCTATTTCCTTGTTGTTAGTCATGATCTCTCCCCTTTCATTCATGATTTTATTAATTTAGATCCTTTCTCTTTTCTTTTGGATAAGTCTGGCCAGAGGTTTATCAATCTTATTAATTCTTTCAAAGAACCAGCTTCTAGTTTTGTTGATCTGTTCTACTGTTTTTCTGGTTTCTATTTCATTGATCTCTGCTCTAATCTATTATTTATTTTCTCCTGCTTGGTTTAGGTTTTATTTGGTGTTCTTTCTCCTGCTTTTTTAGGTGTAAGGTTAGCTTGTGCATTACGCCAAGTCCATAGTTACATTAGAGTTCACTCTTGGTATTTGTATGTGTGTAACTTTTTATGAAATTTCTACACTGTTTTCCAGAGTGACTATACCAGTTTGCATTCCCACCAGTGGATTTCTGTTGCTTCATGTCCTTGTCAGCACTTCTCATTGTAAGTATTTTTTATGTTAGCCATTCTAATAGGTGATTAATGGTATATTATTGTGGTTTTGATTTTCACTTTCTAGTGACTAATAATTTTAAGCATCTTTTTGTGTAATGTTTTATTATTTAAAATTTTGAATTTTAGTTTCAGAATCCTATTCAAGATCTCTTATTGTATTTATTTGTTATTTTACTTAATCTTAGTATAGTCTGTAACAATTCCTCAGCTTTTTATCGTTTGCACTGATTACTTGGTTGTGTTGGTGTCTGCTAGATTTTTCCAGTGTAAAGTTACTATCTTTCATTTTATAATTGGTAGGTGTATTTAGAGAGATATGTTGAGATTATACAAATTCTCAGTTTCTTTTCAAACTTTGTGCTAATTTTAGCATTCTTTGGTGGATCTTATCTATAACATTTAATTCTGTGGTGTTTATCTAATGGTTATTCTCTATTTCCTTCTTTCTGTCTACATTAATTTATTGATATTCTATGGTGAATAAGAGTTGCCTCTTTTCTCCCATTGATTTATTTAATTGTATATTTATATCAGCATGGACTCATGAATAGCTTATGATTTAAGTAACAAAAAGAGGACATTAGTAACTTTTACACAGAAATATTTCAAACAATCCACTCTGATAACAATACAATAAAACTAAAACTTACTAACAAAAACAAATAAAACGAGTTTCTACTTGGAAATTTAAAAACCAGAGCTCCAACCTGAAGGAGCCTCTAATCACCACAGCTGAAACAATTTAAACAACAAAATAAATAATAGTAATGAATTTTAACCCATATAATAAAATAAAATAGTCATGAGTCTATGCTGATATGTAAATTATTAAACAAATAGATGGAGGAGAAGAGACAGCTTTTTCTTATGTAGTATTCCAATTAGTTAATGTGGACAGAAAGAGGGAAATAAAGAACCATTGACTCAGACTTTCATTAAGCTTTTTAAAAATACTGCTCTATTGTTGCCCAGTTTTGTATGTTGGCCTTGAAATCTTTTTGGCCAGTTTAATTACTTTGCTTTTTAAAATTATTTGTCCTTTTTCCCAGCAGATGTTAAGGATTTTATCTTTATATCTGAAATTTGATAGTTTTAGTAGGAAATGCCTTGGAGTTGATCTTTTTTTGTTAATTTTCCTAGGTAGCCAATCTTTTCACTTCTGGTGGTCTCTTTGAGATCTCCTTGCCTGCATCCCTCCTTTGTCTTCTTAACAGTTTACCCAGTCTGTCTCACTATATCCTACATGTTTCTTTTACTCTCAGTGAGAATACCAGTTCCTAAAATGTATAGACTGAGGCTGCTCTTTCTTCTATAGCAGCTGCTTATTTTTCTCATTTAACACCCTGAATATATCATGCCAGCCCTTTCTGGCCTACCAGGTCTCTGTGGATAAGTCTGCTGCCATTCAAATGTTTCTACCCTTGCAATTTCTGGACCTCTTGTCCCTAGCTGCTTTCAGGATTTTCTTTTTGTCTCTGAAATTTGCAAGCTTCACTATTATATATCGACACCTAAAAATAGGTGTTGACCTATTTTAATAAATTTTGAGGGGGGTTCTCTGTGCCTCCTGGACTTGAATGCTAGACTTCAAGTTGAGTATTTTTGTATCTAAGTTAATCAGAGATATTGACTTCTCTTTTTGTGGTGTCTATATCTGGTTTTGGTATCAGAGTGATACTGCTCTCATAGAAAGAATTTAGAAGTTTTCCATCCTTTTCTATTTTTTGGAAGAGTTGAGAAGAATAGGAATTAACTCTGTTCATGTTTGATAGAATTCTCCCTTGAAGCTTTCTGGTTCTGGATTTTTGTTTGTTGGGAGATTTTTTATTACTGATTCAATTTCCATGTTAGTGATTGATCTGTTCAAGTTCTCTATTTCTTCCTACTTCTGTTTTGGTAAGTTATATGTTTTTAGGCATATACCCATTTCTTCCAGGTTGTCCAATTTATTGGCATATAGTTTTTCATAATATTCCCTTAAATTGTTTTTCTTTGGTGTTGGTTATTGTTTCTACTCCTTCATTTGAGATTTTGTTTGAGTCCTTTCTCTTTTTTGATTGATAAGTCTGGCTAGAGGTTAATCAATTTTATTGTTTTGTTTTGTTTTTCAAAGAACCAGGTCCTGGTTCAGTGATCTGTTCTATTGTTTCTTTAGTTTCTATGTAATTATTTCTGCTCTAATCTTCATTATTTCCTTCCTTCTGCTGGATTTAAGTTTTATTTGTTCTTCTTTTTGTTGCTCTTTTGGGTGTAAGGTTGTTTATTTGAGATTTTTCTTGCTTCTTGTGGTAGACCTTTATTGCTATAACCTTCCCTCTTGAAACTGCTCTTCCTGCACACCAAAGATTTCAGATTGTTGTGTTTTCATTGTCATTATTTCCCATGTCATTTCATGTTGGGTGTATAGATATTTGCAATTATTATATTTTCTTGTTGGATTGTCCACTTTATTATTATACAGTGACCTTTTTGTCTCTTATTACAGTTTTTGTTTTAAAGTCTATTTTGGGGGTGCCTGGGTAGCTCATTCAGATAAGCATCCAACACTTGATTTTGTTTCAGGTCATGATCTCAGGGTCATGAGATTCATTCCTGCCACAGGCTCCATCCTCAGCAGGGATTCTGCTAGAGATTCTCTCTCTCCCTCTCTCTCTCCCTCTGCCTCTCTGTCCCCCTGCTCTCTCTCTCTCTCTCAAATAAATAAATAAATCTTTAAAAAATAAAGTCTATTTTGTCTGATATAGGTATTGCCACCCTGGCTGTCTTTTGATATCCATTTGCAAGATAAATATTTCTCTATTCTCTTCCTTTCAATCTGCAGGTATCTTTAGGTCTAAAATGAGTGTCTTGTGGACAGCTTATAGATGGGTCTTGTTTTTTATCCATTCTGTCACCCTATGTCTTTAGATTGGAGCATTTAGTCCATTTACATTGAAAGTAATTATTGATAGGTATGTATTTATTGTCAGTTTGTTATTTGTTTTGTGATTGTTTTTGTGGTTTTTCTCTGATCCTTTCTTCTCTTGCTGTTTTTTATGGTTTGCTGATTTTCTTTAGTGATATGTCTAAATTTCTTTTTATTTATTTTTTGCTTATCTATTACTGGTCTTTGATTTGTGGTTACCATTAGGTTTGTATATAATATCTGCATATAGCAGTCTATATTAAGTTAATGGTCTCTTAAGTTTGAATCCATTCTTTACTCTTCTCCCTCCTATGTTTTTGGTATATGGTATCATATTTTACATCTTTTTATTTTGTGAATCCTCTGACTGATTTTTTATGGAAGTAGTTGTTTTTCATTCTCTCACTTATGCTCTTTCCTTTCCACTCAAAGATTCCCTTTTAATATTTTTTGTAGGGCTGATTTAGTGGTCATGAATTCCTTTAGTTTCTGTTTTTCTGAGAAACTTTTCATCTCCCTTTCTATTTTATTTTTTTGTTGTTTCTACATCATTTATTTCTGCTCTAATCTTTATTATTTCCCTTTTTATTCTGGCTTTAGGCTTTATTTGCTCTTCCTTTCCTAGCTCCTTTAGGTATAAGGTTAGGTTGTGTATTTGAGAATTTTCTTGCTTCTTGAGGTAGGCCTGTATTGCAATATACTTCCTTCTTAAGACAACTTTTGCTGCATCCCAAAGATTTTGTATTGTCGTGTTTTCATTTTCATTTACTTACATGTGTTTTTTTTATTTCTTCTTTAATTTCCTGGTTAACCCACTCATTCTTTAGTGGGATGTTCTTTAACCTCCATGTATTTGTGGTCTTTCCAAATTTTTTCTTGTGGTTGACTTCAAGTTTAATAACACTGTGGCATGAAAATATGCATGGTATGATCTCAATATTTTTGTACTGGTTGAGTACTGAATTGTGACCCAGTATGTGATCTATTCTGGAGAATCTTCCATGTACACTTGAAAAGAATGTGTATTCGGGCGCCTGGGTGGCTCAGCTGGTTAAGCGTCTGCCTTCAGCTCAGGTCATGATCCCAGGGTCCTGGGATCGAGTCCTGCATCAGGCTCCCTGCTCCTTGGGAGTCTGCTTCTCCCTCTGCTTCTCTCTCTCTCTCCCTCTGTCTCTCATGAATAAATAAATAAAATCTTAAAAAAATAAATAAATAAAATAAAACATTAAAAAAAAAAGAATGTGTATTCTGCTGCTTTAGGATGAAAAGTCCTGAATGTATCTGTTAAGTCATTCAAAGCCCTTATTTTTTTGTTGATATTCTGCTTAAATGATATGTCCATTGCTGTAAGTGGGTTATTAAAATCCCCTACTATTATTGTATCATTATCAATGAGTTTCTTTGTTTGTTATTAATTGATTTATATATTTGGGTGCTTCCAAGTTGGGGGCATAGATCTTCTTCATGGATAGACCTCTTAATTATGATATAATGCCCTTCTTTATCTCTCCTTATGGTCTTTGTTTTAAAATTATTCTGTCTGGTATAAGTATGGCTACTCTGGCTTACTTTTGATGTCCATTAGTATGATAGATGGTCCTCCATCACCTCACTTTCAATCTGCAGGTGTCTTTAGGTCTAAAATGAGTCTCTTATAGGCAGCAAATAGATGGATTTTGTTTTTTAATCCATTCTGATATCCTGTCTTTTGATTGGAGCATTTAGGCCATTTACATTCAGAGAGATTATTGAAAGATATGAATTTAGTGCCTTTGTGTTTCTTGTAGAGTTGGTGTTTCTGGTGATGTTCTCTGTCCTTTCTAGTCTTTGTTGCTTTTGGTCTTTTCTTTTTCTCCATTCAAAAAGTCCCCCTAAAATTTCTTGCAGGGTTGGTTTAGTGGTCAAAAACTTTAGTTTTTGTCTGGAATCTCCTTCTATTCTGAATTGTAGCCTGCTGGATAGAATACTCTGGCTGAAGATTTTTTCCTTTCAGCACTTTGAATATTTTATGACACTCTCTTCTGGCTTGCAAAGTTTCTGCTGAAGAGTCTGCTGATAGCCTTATGGGTTTCCCTTGTATGTAACTGTCTTTTCTCTTGCTGTTTTTCTTTATCACCACTTTTTGTCATTTTAATTACTATGTGTCTTGGTGTTGCCTCCTTGGGTTGATTTTGGAAGGGGGGTGTCTCTGTGCCTCCTGAATCTGGATATATGTTTTCTTCCCCAGATCCAGCTATTATTTCTTCAAATAAATATCTGCCCCCTTTTCTCTATTCTTCTTCTGGGATCCCTATAATGTAAATGTTATTACACTTGATGGAGTCCCTGAGTTTTCTAAGACTATTCTCAATTTGCATTATTCTCCCCCTCTCATTTGCTCATCTTGGTTACTTTCTATTACTCTGTCTTCCAGGTCATTAATTCATTCTTCTGCTTCCTCCAACCTTCTATTTATTCCATTAAGTGTATTTTAAATTTCATTTATTGTAATCTTCATCTCTGATTGTTTTTCTTTATCTCTTTGTTAAGTGTCTCTCTGATGTTGCCCATACTTTTCTCACATCCAGTATCTTTATGGTCATTACCTTAAATTCTCTATCAGGCATATTGCTTATATCTGTTTTGCTTAGGCTTCCTGGTGTGATTTTGTCCTGTTCTTTCATTTGGGGCATGTTTCTACGTCTCCTCATCTTGTCTGTCTGTTTCTTTGTGTTCAGAAAATCAGCTATATCTCTTGCTCCTGATGGTAATTGCCTTACAAGAAGAGGTCCTGTTGCACTTTGCAGTGCATTGTCCCCTTTTCCCCTGGACATGGTGCTTCAGGGAGTATCTACTATGTGTGTTGCGTGTGCCCTGCTGTTGAGTTCTGGCCTTTTTTCCTCCAGTCCAGTTGTCTGCAGAGGCTCTCTTTGCCTGTTGTGGGCAGTTTTTAGTTCCTGGCTAGTTGGAGCATGTTTTAACAAGGTATGATTTGGTCTGGTTGTGAAATGAGACTGCTGCCACTGTCACCACAGGACTGAGGTCCCTAAGATCCATCGGTTGGGAGATAAGGTATTGTTGGGGTCTGCATGGGTCTTCTGGGGGAAGGAGCCCATTCCACCAGGACTGAGGCAAGTATGAGTGGGAAGGGGAGATCTGCCAATGCACAAGGGGGTGGGGCTTGGTGTAAGCCCGTTAGGCAGCAAGTGTCGGCACTGTGCTTGTTCCCAGAGGTGGCTGTCTGTTTATGTTGAGAGGCAGGGAAGGGAAATGGCACATGCTAACTCCTTTGTTTCTGGAGAGGTCTCACTGTGATTCCTGCCTCTCTGGGCCATGCTCTGAGATGAGTGTATCATTCTCCCTCCCATCCTCCCCAGCCATTTTTCAAACTGCTGCTTCTATGTTGTATCTATTCAGGTTGTTTGTCATGCTCTTTCTTTAGGGGCAGGGAGTCTGCTTCATAATGCCTTCTGTGTTCTTAGAGCCAAGCCCATCATTTTTTTTTTTTAATTCCAGTCTTTAAGTCCCATTGGTTGTTAGAACTCACAAAATTTGGCCCCTCTTGCTTTCAAAGCCAAATGTTATGGGGATTCATCTTTCTTGTGTGGACTCCCCAGTGTGAAAGTCTGTTTTTCATCCTTCTCCATGCCACCAACTCTCTCCCCACCATGGATAGCTATGGTCCATTTCACTTCTAAACTGTGTCTTCACCCTGCCTATCTTCTTTGATATGGTCTCTTCTTTATCTTTAGATATGGAGTTTGTTATGCTAGTTTTTGAATAATTTCCTGGGTTATTTATACTGATGTGAGTGTTATCTAGTTGTATCCATGGGGAAGGTGAGCTTAGGGTTTTCCTATTCCACCATCTTCTCAGCCTCTTTGGTGTTAATTCTTTTTAAAATGTTGAATAGATTTTTCCAGTGTAAACATCTTGGCCTAGAGATTTCTTTCAGAGAGCTTTTAAATTAAATTTTTTAGGGTGCCTAGGTGGTTCAGTCCATTATGAATCTGACTCTTGGTTTTGGCTCAGGTCATAATCTCAGGGTCCTGAGATCAAGACCCATGTCAGGCTCTGTGCTCAGTGTGGAGTCTGCTTGTTCTTCTCCCTCTGCTCTTCCCCCTGCATGTTCTCTCTCTCTCATAAATAAATAGAATCTTTAAAAAAATTGAATTCCTTAATAGGAATGGTAATTTCTGTTTTGGGAATAATTGGTCTATTTCATCTAACTTATCAAATTTTTCTGTAGTGATTTATAGAATTCCCTTATTTACCCTTCCCCATTCATATTATTCCCTTTTAATGTCTGCAGGATCCATAAGGATATCTCTTGTTTTATTCATGATACTGGTGATTTGTATCTTCTCTCTTTTTCCTGTCTGTCTTGATAGAAGTTTTTTAATTTTGATTTTTTTCACAAAACCAGTTCTTTGATTCATTGTTTTACTTATTTTTGTTTTCAAGTTTATCTACTTCTGCTTTTATTTTTATATTTGTGTTCTTTCCACTTGCTTTTGGCTTTCTTTGCTTTTTAAAAGAAAATTCTTATCGCTATAAAGTTCTCTCTCAATATCGCTATAGCCCAGTCTCACAAATTTTGGTATGTTGTTTATAAAATCCTCCAGTGCATTTTTAAATTTTCCATGAGATTTTTTTTCAACCCAGGGACTATTGAGGAGTGTGTTTGGAGATTTTTTTTGCTATCCTACTGTATCTTTTCCTGCTAACTTTCTAGTTTGGTTCCTTGTGGTTGGAAAACACACTGTATGATTGTATATTTTAAAGATTGGTTGAGTTTTCTTTTATCTCACAAGATATCATCTATCTTGGTGTATGTTCTGTAGGCACTTGAAAATAATAGGAATTATGTCTTGTTGGGTGGAGTGTTCTGTAAAAGTCTGTTATATCCTGTTTGTTGATGATGATTTTCTGTTTAGTTGTTTTATTAACTGCTAAGAGAGGGGTGTTTGATTTCTCTAAATATGAGTGTAGAATTTTCTATTTCTCCTCTCATTTCTATCACTTTTTCCTTTATACATTTTGCAGCTCTGTTGTTCATGTTAAGCTTGTTCTGTCTTCATGGTGGATTGAAACTTACTGTCAAGTAACGTCCTTTTCTGTCCCTAGCAATTTTCTTTGTTCTGGAGTCTACTTTAGCTGACATTAACATAGCCATTCTTCCTTTCCTTTGAATAACATATTCATGATATATCTTATTCAATCCTTTTACCTTCAATCTTTTTATATCATTATATATTTGAAATGAGTTTCTTATAGACAACAGAGTGTTAGGTCATTTTTTTCTTTTAATCCACATGCTGCCTTTGAATTGGTATATTTAGACCACTTATATTTTATCTCTGCTTTTGAACTGATATCCTTAGACCACTTACATTTAATATAATTACTAATATGTTAGGCATAAGTCTGCCATTTTATTATTTTTAATTTTTTACTATTTTTAAATGTTTTAATAATTTTAATTGAAATATAATTGACATATATAGTTACATTAGTTTCACTTATACGACATAGTGATTAAACAACTCTATATATTATGCTATGTTTAACAATCTTTTCCATTTGTTCTCTCTACTTTTCATTTCTTTGTTTACCTTTTTTTGCCTTTCTGTGAATTACTTAAACATTTTTTAGAATTTTATTTTTATTTTTCTATGTTTTTGAGTGAATTTCTTTCTATAATTTTAAAATTGTTGCTCTAGTGACTATACATAACATAATCACTAATGTTTACATTTTATCATGAAATTGCATGAAATGTAGAAACCTTTCCTCCCTTCACATTCTTATATCCTCTCCATTTGTAATATACATACATAATTAAGAACTAACCACATCAGGGTTATAATTTTTGCTTCAACCATTAAACATAATTTATGATAAAAACAATAAGAAGAAAGTCTATTGTATTTGCTCATATTTTTGGCTATTGTGTTCTTTCTTCATTGTTCCCCTTGTTTTAACAATTATTTTAGGGTAGCTCTGCTGGCAACAAATAGTCTTAGTTTTTTTCATCTGAGAATGTTTTTATCTCCTTCTCATTCCTGTGGGATTTTTTTTCACTGGATATAGGATTTTAGGTTGACAGGTCTTTCCTTTCAGCACTTTAAAATGTTGTGACAGTATCTTCTGGTCTCCTTGACTTCTAATGAGAAATCTGCTGTCATTTGAATTACTTTTTCTCTATAGTCATTTCTCTGTGCTGCTTTTAAAATATTTTTTCTATTATTTTGTTTTTGACTATATGTGTCTTGGCATGATTTTTGGGTTAGTTATTCTGAGGATTCTCTTAGCTTTTTGAATCTGTACGTTATATCCTTTTCCAGATTTTGGAAGTTTTCAGCCCTTATTTTTTAAGTTACTTTTTCAATCCTGCCCTGTTTCTCCTCTCCTTTGAGACTCTAATGACACAAATGTTAGATCTTAAAGTACCTTAGGGCCCTGATACTCTTTTTTTGTTTTTTTTGGCTTCTTTGGTGTTTTTTTTTTTCTTTTTCCTATTTTTTTTCTTCTTGTCCTATTGGGAAATAATTCTATTTTATTTCAAGTCATTGATTCTTTCCTCTCTCTGCTCTTTTCTGTTGTTGAGCTGATCCACTGAGTGTTTTATTTCATTCATTATATTTTTTCTGTTCCAATTTTTTATTTTGTTCTTCTTTATAGTTCTATTTCTTTTCTCATATTTTCATTTTTTCATTGTTCATTTTGTTTTATTTTTTCATTTTCTCAAGACTATTCATAATGACCCTTTGAAATATTTTCATCATAATTTCTTTAAAATATTTGTCAGGTAATTCTAACATATCTTTATTGTTATCTTGGTGTAGCATTTATTTTCTTCTCAATCAATTTGAGATCTTTCTGGTTTGTGGTCTGATGAATGATTTTCAATTGGAACTTGGATATTTTGGTTATTATAAGACTTTACATCTTATTTAAAACTCTTTTAGATGACTTCCTCTGCAAAATGTATAAAGGAAAAAGTGATAGGAATGAGAGGAGAAATAGAAAATTCTACACTCATATTTAGAGAAATCAAACACCCCTCTCTTAACATTTAATAAAAAACTAAACAGAAAATCATCATCAACAAACAGGATATAACAGACTTTTACAGAACACTCCACCCAACAATAGATAATTCTTATTATTTTCAAGTGCCCACAGAACATACACCAAGATAGATGATATCTTCTGAGATAAAAGAAAACTTAACCAATTTTTAAAATATGCAATCATACAGTGTGTTTTCCAACCACAAGGAACTAAACTAGAAAGTTAGCAGGAAAAGATACAGTAGGTATCAGGTATTGATAGAAGTTTGAGTGTCTACTTGCCCTCTTTTGACAACCAAGGAGGAGATGACTTCTAGTTACTGCTGAATAAGGATGGGAATTCGAGCTCCTAACTAGGCTTGCATTTATATATACTTGCCTGGGAAGTGTAGACATAACTCATTACTACTCCTCATGTATTTTCCACTGATGCTTTGAAGGGGTGCTCATTATCACTTATAGGGAATGAAAATCTCCATTCCCTACCTTTACTCAATTTCTTATCTTTACTAACACCACCATAGTGTAGATGTTGGAGGGTCTCATTACAGTCTTGGAATGACTGGAAGTATATGCTCTCCACTAGGCTTCTGTTGGGGTGGTTAGGGATGGGGCACAGTTTTTCCATGGCATTTGTCTGTAGTGGAGCAGTTACTACCTGAGATATTTCTGTCTTGCTAGAATGCTTCTCTTTGGAGAGAGCAGGCTTTTTTTTTGGGGGGGGGAATGGTTTGTGTACAGCCTTTGGCGTTTTCAGGTTGCTAACTTCTTTAGCTATACTTCTGAGATATGTGAGGCAAAAAGAAACCTTAGGAACTTACCACCATGTTGTCCCCTGTCTCACTATCAGGTCTATCTTATTCTTTCCACCTTTTAGAGTCTTCTTATATATGCTTCATATATAATGTCCAGGGATTTTATTTGTAGTCAGTGGGAGAAATAAGGGAAAAAAGTATGTCTACCCCATCTTCTTGGGATCAGAGGTCCACTGTTGACCTTAGAAAACTCTTAAGAAACAATGTGATTCTTCTTTTAAAAATTGTAAATGTGGCAGCCTTGATGACTTTAAGAGCAAATAAGTCAGGGTTTCCAGAATGCTACAGAAAGCACTGTTTCCAGCCATTTTTTAAAAAATTTTATAATTGCCTTGTTCCAAGATTTATTCAAAGGAATCTTACAAATTACAACAATGCTACAGACACAAAAGAAAGAATTTAGAGCAAATATAGTGAGGTGATATAAAAATGCATGTAGGATGACCTAAAGAATTATTAGAAATGGGCTGGAGTTTCTCATATAAACTCAATGCAAAAATAGAAATTTGATTCATTACATGAATATTCTTGTCCCTAAAATAATAATAAAATTGTTACTAGGAGTGGTAGAAACATTCTTGGTCCTGAGAACTAAGAAAATGAGAAAAGATATTCCTAAATCCTCATTAAGAAGACTATATAATGAAGTAAATCACACCTTCATCAACACACTGTACTTAGGGTGACTCTATGGTTTAAAATCAGTTAATACAGGATGCTTTTGAGAGTTGAAGGGGCACTATCAATAATTATGCTGGAACAATAGTATAAACTTAAATTGTTCTTGGAAAGCTGGCGCTAAATTCACAATTTAACAGTAACAGGGGCTGTTGTGCATCCTGAGCCTCATAGTAGGTCGCCCTCCAAGTCTAAATACAGTTGAGCATAGACATCCAGTGTTAGGAGAATGCTGTATGTACCACCTGTAATTTTTCATACTGTCAACTGATTTCAGAATTGAAAATTAGGAAAACATTTTTTTCTTTTGTGTGTGATCTTTCCTACCTGTGATTCAAAGTTCAGCCACTACCTTGTAAATAACATACCTGGGGGCACCTGGGTGGCTCATTCAGCATCTGCCTTCGGCTCAGGTCATGATCCCAGGGTCATCATCCCTGGGATCAAGCCCCACATCGGGCTCCTGATCAACGGGAAGCCCACTTCTCCCTCTTCCACTCCCCCTCCTTGTGTTCCCTCTCTCACTGTCTCTCTCTGTCAAATAAATAAATAAAATCTTAAAAAAAAAATAACATACCTGGGACACAGTTCTTGTCTGTAGTGAATAATATTTTGCCCATTAACTGGTAAACTCAATAAAACCCATTAGTTATAATCTCTAAGATTAAATTCATTCACTTGCGTAGGAAATGAATTCTTCCAAGTCAAAGAAATGTATCCCCAATTTCTTATCCAATAACTTGCTGTATCGTACAAAGTACCAGATGCTGATAAATTTAATATGAGGCATGGACTCAGATTGTGTCACTGAATTTCACAAGAGAAAATTCCAAAAATGACATAAAGTCCAGCTAGCTTTAAATGCCAGTCCAGGTAGCTTTTAAATGCTTCCTAATTCAGAAGGTTGACAGGCAGTAATATCACTTCACTATTCATTCTGTTCTAGTAATTTTAAGGGATTGTGCAGTGCTCTTTATATCGAAAAGTGTACCATGCTCAGAAAGAGAGATCAACCCAGAAAAATATTCCAGTTGTGTTATAGTTGGATGGACAAGAAAACACGTTATGGACTGAATGTTTGTGTCCCCCCCCAATTCATATGTTGAAATTCTAACCTCAAATATGATGGTATTATGAGGTGGGCTTTTGGGGAGTGATTAGGTCATGAGGGCAAAGCTTAGTCACTAATCAAGGGATTAGTGTCCTCATAAGAAACAGGAGAGCTTCCTCACACTTTCCACTCTCCTTCCATGTGAGAATACAATGAGAAGGAAGTTATTTGCAAACCAGGATATGGGTCCTCACCAGAAACTAAATCTGTCAGGTCTTTTATCTTTGACTTCTCAGCATTTAGAACTATGAGAAATAAATTTATGTTGTTTAAACCATGCAGTCTTTAATATCTAATTACAGCAAGCTGGACTGACTACCACAGGCATACAGTGATCTTCCCTTGTCAGGATCTTGTCAAATATACCTGCGTTCAGTGTAGCATGACTTTAAATTGTACCTGCTGAAGGTGAATAAGGGTATGAAACAGAAGGAAAATAATACATAAATTCAAATGAATAAGGAAAAGAATTACATTAATGGGGACTATGAAGTATTAGGCACTAGGCCATGTTAAAGAGTAATTGTTCTGACACTTGTTAAAACATCAAGGAAGACTTAATTTAAGACTATTGCAATTGGAAAAAGGGCTTGAATTCAACTCTGAATATAAAAGGGACTAGTGGGGATTTATAGCCAAGGAGCAGGGTAAGAGAGTGGATGAGAAATTACTAAGAGGAACTTGGTTAGTTATTAAGGAGGGGGGATGAGAAATGACTGAACATCAAGAAAAAAGGGGCTCTCACTAAATTGACTTAGCAGAATTTCTTGCCAAAATTGGGCTAAGCAGGTCAAGGTCAGGGTCAAGGATGAGACCTTGTGGACAAAAGGGCTTAGAGAAGCCTGACTAAAGTTTAGTTAAGGAGGGAGTCCTCAACAGCCAGGGACTTTGCTCACCTTATGAAATGTTCAAATAGTTAAACAATACTACAGGGATGGTCATTTTCTCATTTGATATTTAGTGGGACTCCCCTACCCTCCAGCAGGTAACTCTGATCATCCTCCCTACTCATAAATAAATGCTGTATCCAAGATTTCTTCAGTACTAACAACTGCCTTCCTTGTGCTGGACTCAACCTCCTGCAGGCCCTGCCCCTGAAGTCTCCCCACACCACAGGCAGGTGCTAGGTGGGTGCAGCCCCAGGTCAGTCAAGCTGGTCTCTGCTGATCACAGCTCCCATATTTTACCCGAAGGAAGTTCTGGCCCTCCTCCTGCTGCCAGATCTCCCTTCTCTCCTCAGCATACTCACTCTCCCAAGGGGTTTTGTTTCAGTTTTAAAGACGACTTCCTCTGTGGAGAGAGAAGGAACTAAGATTTCTTGATGTAAAAAGACCACCATCTCAGAATTTTAAAAGCAAACAAGAAATGTGTGGCATGCAGTAAGAAGTGCAAGAGACAGAGGCAGGGGCCACCATAACCTGGCTTCTCAAACCTCAAATGACAGGCTTTACTTCATCTGTGAGGACAATGGAGAATGGTCTGACGGTCCATGGGCACTTGGATGGGGTACAGTTGAGGAGGTGGGAGGTGTATTGTGAGTCATACATCAGAAACTAAAAAAAGGGATTGGGGAGCAAGATGGTGGAGGAGTAGGAGACCTGGATTTTGTCTGGTCTCAGGAATTCAGCTGAATAGGGATCAAACCATTCTGAACACCTACGAACTCAACAGGAGATCGAAGAAGAGAGTAGCAACAACTCTCTGAACAGAGAAGCGACCACTTACTGGAAGGTAGGACGTGCGGAGAAGTGAATCCGAGGTGATATTCGGGAGGATAGACGGCGGGGGAGGGGCCTCCGCCGGCCGCTTCTGGCAAGTGATAGAGCCGCGGAGCACAAAATCGGAACTGTTAGAAGTTGGCTCCACTGAGGGACGTCGCTAGAGTGGCTAAGCAGGGGGTGGAATCATCCTGGGACAGTGTGGTCTTAGGACCCTTGGGGTCACAGAAAGACCGGGGGTGCCTGAGTGCGCCAGAGCTCCCAGGTATCGGAGCGGGGAAGCCGGCTGCAGAGACGGAGCCAAAGCGCGGTATCTCAGCTCGGGGTTGCCATAAACTGTGATCCGCGGCCCAGTTGGGCCACTGCTCCTCCAGCAGGGACCCAACAAGCGGCAGATCCAGGGAGACTCCCCTTCCTTCCCGGGGAGGAGCGGCGCAGGAACACACCGCAGGGATCTGCTGGGTTTGGACACTCCACACGGGGTCGGGTGCCAGAGATAGAAATGCTCGGTCACAGGCCAGGTGAGCACAGAGAGCGGCCGGAGACCGGGGACAAGGGAGTGACTGCTTTTCTCTGTGGGCGCACTGAGGAGCGGAGCCCCGAGTTCTCAGCTCCTCCGGGTGGAGATTGAGAGGCCACCATTTTTGCCCTGGTCCTCCAAGGCTGTACGGAGAGCTTGCAGGGAACAAAATCTCCTGAGATCAAACCCGAGCACCTTGCTTAGCCGGGATCGACAAGGGCGGGGCAATTCCGCCTCCAGCAAAGATATTTGGAAACCACAGCAACAGGCCCCTCCCCCAGAAGATCAGCATGAACAGTCAGCAAGCCAAGACCAAGTTTACCGATCAAGGAGAACGGGAGAACTCCAGCGCTAGGGGAATACTGCACATAGAATTCATTGCTTTTTTTTACCATGATTCATTAGTTCATCAAAGTTAATTTTTGTTAACTGTTTTTTTTATTTTTCTTTTTCCCTTTTTCAACCAACATCTTATCAATCTCTTTTTTAAAAAAAAACATTTTTTATTTTTCATTTTTAGAGTCATATTTTATCCCTTCATAGTAGTTACCCGTATTTTTGGCATATATATATAAGTTGTTCTCTCTTTAAAATTTTGAGATACAGTTTCTTCTAACAGATCAAAATATACCCTAAATCACTAGTGTATGGCTCTGTTCTAGTCTCCTGCCTGATCATATTCTCTCCCTTTTTTCTTTTCTTTTTTTCTTAAATCTTCTTCTTTCTTTTTTCAAACAACTTCTTATCAAGTCCTTTTATAAAATCTTTTATAATTTTCATCTTTACAGTCATCTTCTATCCATTCATTGTATCAACCCTTATTTTGTACATATATGTCTTTCTTCCTTTAAAATTTTAGGAGGCACATTTTTCTAACAGACCAAAATATGCCCAAAATCTAGTGTGTGGCACTGATCTATGCACTAGCCTGATCATATTTGATCATATTCTGCTTTTTTTCTATTGTTCTGTTTTTGTTTTTATCTTTTTTTTCTTTTTTTTCTCTTTCTTTTTTCTTTCCTTCCCTTTCTTTTTCCCTGGTTTCAGGTCTTTTCTGATTTGTATACAGTATATTTGCTGGAGACGTTGTAAACCTGTTAGTATTTTGTTCTCTCATTCATCTATTCTCCTCTGGACAAAATGACAAGACGAAAAAAATCACCTTAGCAAAAAGAACAAGAGGTAGTACCGTCAGCCAGGGACCTACTCAATATGGACATTAGTACAATGTCAGAACTAGAGTTCAGAATCATGACTTTAAAGATACTAGCTGGGCTTGAAAAAAGCGTGGAAGTTATAAGAGAAACCCTTTCTGGAGAAATAAAAGAACTAAAATCTAACCAAGTCAAAATCAAAAAGGCTATTGATGAGGTGCAATCAAAACTGGGGGCACTAACTGCTAGGATAAATGAGGCAGAAGAGAGAATCAGTGATATAGAAGACTAAATGATGGAAAATAAAGAGGCTGAGAAAAAGAGAGAGAAAAAACTACACGATCACGAGGGCAGAATTCGAGAGATAAGTGATACGATAAGACGAAACAACATTAGAATAATTGGGATCCCAGAAGAATAAGAAAGAGAGAGACGGGCAGAAGGTATATTGGAGCAAATAATAGCAGAGAACTTCCCTAATGTGAGAAGGAAACAGGCATCAAAATCCAGGAGGCACAGAGAACCCCTCTCAAAATCAATAATAATAGGTCAACACCCCGACATCTAAAAGTAAAACTTACGAGTCTCAGAGACAAAGAGAAAATCCTGAAAGCAGCTCGGGAGAAGAGATATGTAACCTACAAGGGTAGAAAGATTAGATTGGCAACAGACTTATCCACAGAGACCTGGCAGGCCAGAAAGGACTGGCATGATATCTTCGGAGCACTAAACGAGAAAAATATGCAGCCAAGATTACTATATCCAGCTAGGCTCTCATTGAAAATTGAAGGAGAGATAAAAAGCTGCCAGGACAAAAAGACTAAAGGAATTTGCAAAAAATATTGAACGGGGTCCTCTAAGCAAAGAGAGAGCCTAAAAGTAGCAAAGATCAGAAAGGAACACAGACAACATTCAGTAACAGTCACCTTACAGGCAATACAATGGCACTAAATTCATACCTTTCAATAGTTACCCTGAATGTAAATGGGCTAAATGCCCCAATCAAAACACACAGGCTATCAGATTGGATTAAAAAACAAGACCCATCAATATGCTGTCTGCAAGAGACTCATTTTAGACCCAAAGACACCCACAGATTGAAAGTGAGGGGGTGGAAAACCATTTAACATTCTAATGGACACCAAAAGAAAGCTGGGGTGGCAATCCTTATATCAGACAAACTAGATTTTAAAACAAAGACTGTAATAAGAGATGAGGAAGGACACTATATCCTACTTAAAGGGTCTATCCAACAAGAAGATCTAACATTTGTAAATATCTATGCCCCTAACGTGGGAGCAGCCAATTATATAAGGCAATTAATAACAAAAGCAGAGAAACAAATGACAACAATACAATAATAGTGGGGGACTTTAACACCCCCCTGACTGAAATGGACAGCTCATATAAGCAAAAGATCAACAAGGAAATAAAGGCTTTAAATGACACACTGGACAAAAGGACTTCACAGACATATTCAGAACATTCCATCCCAAAGCAACGGAATACACATTCTTCTCTAGTGCCCATGGAACATTCTCCAGAATTGATCAAATCATAGGTCACAAATCAGGTCTGAACCGGTTCCAAAAGATTGGAATCATTCTCTGCATATTTTCAGACCACAATGCCTTGAAACTAGAACTCAATCACAAGAGGAAAGTAGGAAAGAACTCAAATGCATGGAGGCTAAACAGCATCCTACTAAGGAATGAATGGGTCAGCCAGGAAATTAAAGAAGAATTTAAAAAATTCATGGAAACCAATGAAATTGAAACACAACTGTTCAAAATCTTTGGGATACAGCAAAGGCAGTCCTGAGAGGAAAATATATAGCAATACAAGCCTGTCTCAAGAAACAAGAAAGGTCTCAAATACACAACCTAACCCTACACCTAAAGGAGCTGGAGAAAGAACAGCAAATAAAGCCTAAACCCAGCAGGAGAAGAGAAATAATAAACATCAGAGCAGAAATCAATGAACTAGAAACCAAAAGAACAGTAGAACAGATCAACGAAACTAGGAGCTGGTTCTTTGAAAGAATTCACAAGATTGATAAACCCCTGGCCAGATTTATCAAAAAGAAAAGAGAAATGACCCAAATCAACAAAATCATGAATGAAAGAGGAGAGATCACAACCAACACCAAAGAAATACAAACAATTATAAGAACATATTATGAGCAACACTATGCCAGCAAATTAGATAACCTGGAAGAAATGGGTGCATTCTTAGAGATGTATCAACTACCAAAATTGAACCAGGAAGAAATAGAAAACCTGAACAGACCTATAACCACTAAGGAAATTGAAGCAGTCATCAAAAATCTCCCAACAAACAAAAGCCAGGGCCAGATGGCTTCCTATTGGGAATTCTATCAGACATTTGAAGAAGAATTAATACCTATTCTCCTGCAACTGTTCCAAAAAATAGAAATGGAAGGAAAACTTCCAAATTCATTTTATGAGGCCACCATTACCTTGATCCCAAAACCAGACAAAGACCCCATCCAAAAGGAGAATTACAGACCAACATCCTTGATGAACATGGATGCAAAAATTCTCACCAAAATACTAGCTAATAGGATCCCACAACAAAGTGGGATTTATCCCTGGGCTGCAAGGCTGGTTCAACATCCGCAAATCAATCAACGTGATACAATACATTAACAAAAGAAAGAAGAAGAATCATATGATCCTCTCAATAGATGCAGGAAAAGCATTTGACAAAGAACAGCATCCTTTCTTGATCAAAACTCTTCAGAGTATAGGGATAGAAGGTACATACCTCAATATCATAAAAGCCATCTACGAAAAACTTACAGCGAATATCATTCTCAATGGGGAAAAGCTGAGAGCTTTTCCTCTAAGGTCAGGAACGCGGAAGGGATGTGCACTCTCACCACTGCTATTCAACATAGTATTAGAAGTCCTAGCCACAGCAATCAGACAACAAAAAGAAATCAAAGTCATCCAAATCGGCAAAGAGGAAGTCAAACTCTCACTCTTTGCAGATGATATGATACTGTATGTGGAAATCCCAAAAGACTCCAACCCAAAACTGCTAGAACTCATACAGGAATTCAGTCAAGTAGCAGGATATAAAATCAATGCACAGAAATCAGTGGCATTCCTATACACCAACAACAAGACAGAAGAGAGACAAATCAAGGAGTCGATCCCATTCACAATTGCACCCAAAACCATAAGATACCTAAGAATAAACTTAACCAAAGAGGCAAAGGATCTGTACTCAGAAAACTATAAAATACTCATGAAAGAAATTGAAGAAGACACAAAAAATGGAAAAATGTTCCATGCTCATGGATTGGGAGAACCAACATTGTGAAACGTCAATGCTACCTAGAGCAATCTACACATTCAATGCAATCCCCATCCAAATACCATCCACTTTTTTCAAAGAAATGGAACAAATAATCCTCAAATTTGTATGGAACTGGAAGAGACCCTGAATAGCCAGAGGAATATTGAAAAAGAAAAGCAAAGCTGGCAGCATCACAATTCCGGACTTCCAGCTCTATTACAAAGCTGTCATCATCAAGACAGTATGGTACTGGCACAAAAACAGACACATAGATCAATGGAACAGAATCGAGAGCCCAGAAATTGACCCTCAACTCTATGGTCAACTTATCTGATAAAGCAGGAAAGAATGTCCAATGGAAAAAAAGACAGTCTCTTCAACAAATGGTGTTGGGAAAATTGGACAGCCCCATGCAGAAGAATGAAACTGGACCATTTCCTTACACCACACACAAAAATAGACTCCAAATGGTTGAAAGACCTCAACGTGAGACAGGAGTCCATCAAAATCCTAAAGGAGAACACAGGCAGCAACCTCTTCGACCTCAGCCGCAGCAACTTCTTCCTAGAAACATCGCCAAAGGCACGGGAAGCCAGGGCAAAAAATGAACTATTGGGATTTCATCAAGATAAAAAGCTTTTGCACAGCAAAAGAAACAGTCCACAAAACCAAAAGACAACCGACAGAATGGGAGAAAATATTTGCAAATGACATATCAGATAAAGGGCTAGTATCCAAAATCTATAAAGAACTTATCAAACTCAACCCCCAAGGAACAAATAATCCAATCAAGAAATGGGCAGAAGACATGAACAGGTATTTTTCCAAAGAAGACATCCAAATGGCCAACAGGCACATGAAAAAGTGCTCAACATTGCTCGGCATCAGGGAAATCCAAATCAAAACCTCAATGAGATACCACCTCACACCAGTCAGAATGGCTAAAATTAACAAGTCAGGGAAGGACAGATTTGGGCGGGGATGTGGAGAAAGGGGAACCCTCCTACACTGTTGGTGGGAATGCAAGCTGGTGCAACCACTCTGGAAAACAGTATGGATGTTCCTCAAAAAGTTGAAATTAGAGCTACCATTCGATCCAGCAATTGCACTACTGGCTATTTATCCCAAAGATACAAATGTAGGGACCCGAATGGCTACATGCACCCCAATGTTTATAGCAGCAATGTTCACAATAGCCAAACTGTGGAAAGAGCCAAGATGTCCATCGACAGATGAATGGATAAAGAAGGGGTGGTATATATACACAATGGAATATCATGCAGCCATCAAAAGAAATGAGATCTTGCCATTTGCAACGACGTGGATGGAACTGGAGGGTGTTATGCTTAGCAAAATAAGTCAATCACAGAAAGACATGTATCATATGACCTCACTGATATGAGGAATTCTTAATCTCAGGAACAAACTGAGTGTTACTGGAGTGGTTGGGGTGGGAGGGATGGAGTGGCTGGGTGATAGACATTGGGGAGGGTATGTGCTATGGTGAGCAGTGTGAATTGTGCAAGACTGTTGAATCACAGATCTGTACTTCTGAAACAAATAACGCAACATATTTTAAGAAAAAAAAAAGAAGAAGATAGCAGGAGAGGAAGAATGAAGGGAAGTAAATCAGAGGAGGAGACGAACCATGAGAGATGATGGACTCTGAAAAACAAACTGAGAGTTCTAGAGGGGAGGAGGGTAGGGTGATGGGTTAGCCCAGTGTTGGGTATTAAAGAGGGCACATTCTGCATGGAGCACTGGGTGTTATGAATAAACAATGAATCATGGAACACTAAAAAAAAAAAAAAAGAAAGATGATCTCCTCGAAAAAAAAAAGAAATAGAAAAAGAAACTAAAAAAAGACCATTTGAAAGGGATACTGATGAGATGTCTTTGAAAGAGGTCACCATATTTCTCAATAAAATGTTTCAGATACATAAAGAAGTCATAGGGTCTGTCCAGGGAAGTGAAACATTAGGTATCCCCCCATTAGCTGAGATTCATAGCATTTGGGATGCTTGACAGCAAGTTGTATTGATCATGGAGGCTGTGTAACTTCCCCATGTAAAGCTGTCTGACTCATACATCTGTAGAGAACAAGGAGCTCCCACAATATGAAGTGGAGACTGCCAGGTCCTGGTTCTGTCTGATAGGTGGGCTCCTTTGTGCTGTGCTTCACTCTCTGAGTCTCTTTTCTCCATTGTTAACAAACAAGGCACTAGACAATTTCCTGTCCCTCCCTAAGTCCCAGGCATGAGGGGAGAACAAGTATTGTGAGGACAGTATCATTATTTGGCATCTCAGGAACAGATGTGGTTGGCCATGATGGCTTCTTTTTTATAAATCTTTTCATCTTAGAGAGTCCTTGAAGAAAACTACTGTCTGGACCCAAAATAAATATCCACTTGTCATCCAAGCAATATTGTTTCCCATTCCATAAGATGTACAATGGAGAATGCATCACATGAGGAAAAGGAATCTGGCAGGATTTGTCATGGGCACTTACCACCCAAGTTACCATCAAATCCACTACTTGCTAGATAGAGCAAGTGAGAAACGTGTACCAGAGAGGCAGAGACTCTTGATGACATGGGGAACATGGAGATAGCTTCTGTGATGGAGGGAGTGGTGTCATCAGCCCCTCAGAACCAAGCTTGAGCAAACAGAGACACAGGGGGAGGCTGGGCTGCCTAGTTGCTCTGGATTCCACACTTCCCAAGTCAAGTTTTGTCCACTTTTAAGGGAGCAAATAAGTATTACCTTAATACTTTAGCACTAATAAGCTAATATGCATGACATGCACCACTGAGCCCCTAATTGTTTAACAAGATTCTCATTTGAGCAGACCAGCTCACACCCTGAGTTGGGCCCAGGCTTCAGACAAAGGTGGGAATTTGCAGCTGGATTTCAAGGTCAACTTCCTCTATTGTGGTGTAGGGCTTCAAATAAAATATTTACGGCAGGCATCTGATTCTGATTTAATTATCTTTTCCAACAAGTCCTGCCTGGGCTTGACAGGCAACAGGAAAAGCAAGTTAATCACAGGCATCTGCTCATTAGCATATCCTTCCCATAATGACTGCAGTGCTGCCATCACAGCTGTGCCCACCCCACAGGTGCAGCACCAGAAGGGGGCTCAAGAGAGGGGTTGGGAGGGGACTCAGCTGGCTCCTGGGCAGGAGCCCACTCGTTGCTCATCTTGGGGCTAAGAGCAATGCCCAGGAGCTCAGAACTGTACCTCTGCCTGACAACAGTCCTGGAAGAGAAAGCTCTTTCAATGCCCCATAGGGCTTGGGGAGAGAAGCCAAGTCTTCACCACCACCTGTATTGCAATACCTGGAGCTAACATGTGCCTGTTTTCCTGGTGCCAGAGAAAGCCAATCTAATCAGTTTTCTGGCCTTTGCTCCTGGAACTTCCTTTTTCTCATATGCACATGTCTAATGCTATTTCCCCACCAAGCCAATTTAAATGCACCCTCCATCAAGCTCTGTCTTCAATTCGGCAAACTGTAAGTAATCTGTTAATCTCACAAACTCTACCCCTTTTGCAACATTTATTTCTTTCTTCTCGTATGATAGCTGTTTATGTGCATGGCTGATCAGCTGTTCTGGAGTGTTTCCAACCATTTCCACAGCAATATCTCCCATTTCATATTCTGTTCTACAATGTGACTTTGACTCTCTCAGTAAGAGACAGAGGATTTTTTCCCCTCACCTCTTGAATCTTACCTGGTCTTGTGATTGCTTTGACCAATGAAGGCAGTGGAAGTGAAATTCTTGACTTACCATGTCCAGGAGTTAAGAAGGAATGGCAGCTTCTGCTTTTATGATCTGGGAGAAGCCAGCTACTGTATCAGAGGGCCAACTAGCCTGAGACCATCATACTGTAAGGAAGCCCAAGCTAGTCATGTGGAAAAGCCACATGGAGACACCTGGCCAGTCCCTATATTCCAAACACCCAGCTGAAGCATTAGACACATGAGTTAAAAATCCATTTTGGACATTCCAGCACAAGTAGACACAACAAAGAGCAAAGATGAGCTGTCCTCACCAAGCACTGCCCAAATTGCAAGATAACAAACAAATAAATGACTATTGTTGTTTTTAGCCACTGAATTTTGGGGTAATTTATAATGCAGCAACAGATGCCAGAGTAGTCGCCTTTACTAGATTAGAGTGTGGATGGGCTCAGGCTTCTGCTGGTCCGTATTAACACTCTGGTTTGGCTACTTACTGGCACTGAGACCTTGAGTAGCTGACTTGACCTCTCTCTCTGCCCCCGATTTCTCCTCCGAAACATAGGATAACAATAACAGGAGAATTGAATAAAGTAATGAATGTGAAGTATTTTAGAACAGTGCCTGTTTACAGTCAAGTCTCAGTCTGTGTTAGTAATTATTCTACTGTTCATTGACAGCAAGCTACTTGGAGGCAGGATGCTTTGTATTATTCATCTTTGTCACCTGCGGAATGTTGGCAGAGCTCTGAGGAAATAGAAGGCTCTGAAACACACTGGCTGAAAGAAGGAATGAATGAACAAATGGCTACTATTTTTGCCAAGGCATAAGAGTTTAGGAGCAATAAGAGAGGGTACTTGGGGGATCCCAGACTTCTTCCCCAATCCCGGAGTTACTGTGCAGAACCCAAACCTCTTCAACAACCGTGCTGCCTTTTGAGGGCAATCACAATGGTTTGCCATGAAGTGGGGAAAGAAAAATATTCTATTTTCCTATAAATTCAATTTAAAGTCATCCTGTTCCTGTCAAAACAAAAGTATATTTGGTTACCTCCTGCGTCCATATTCACACCAACTTCTCTTCTGTCTATACATTTTCCTCTGCTTCCCTTTTATGAGAACACATACAATTGCATTTAGGGCCACCTGATAATCCAGGATAATCTCCCATCTCAAGAACCTTAACTCAGTTATCTCCAAAGAGCCTGTTTCTAAATAACAGTAATGTGGACAAGTTTCAGGGATTAGGATGTGGATATCTTTTGGTGTTGGTTTTTCTGCCTACCACATCTTCTATTTGCTGGAGGTCCAAATGCATGCATGAAGTCATTTATGAATTCCACAAATATTTAAGTACCTGCTCTATCCAGAAACTGTAGAAGCTTAGCCCCTGGATTTTGAAGAGATTAGATATCCTTCTAGCAGGGATTGAGCAAATGTGGACATTCATGAACCAGTGTCTCCCCACAGACTTCCTAGAGGAGGCAGCATCCACCTCTATAGGGCACAGGAAGGGGAAGTCTAACTAAGTGATGGACACTGGTCCCTTCCAGCACAGCAAGAGGTGACCTGGGACTTGTCAGAAGCCATCGGAGGAAGGCATAATAGCTTACCTGGGCTTTCTTGGGGCTACTCACTCATTTCCAAGCTAAAGGTACTTCATACACCCAGTCAGCTGTTAAAGTGAGCCAGGCATGCCCTGGCCTCTCTTTACAGAGTTATTCCACATCTTGCCCTCCATCCTGCAGTGGCTGGCTGATTTCAAGGACATTGATCTAAAAACCACAAACACTCAGGGCTCAGGTGCTTGTGAAGTTTTTTTTCATCTGAAACACCATTGTACAAACCAAGCACTTTTCTGTGAAAAAAAAATACAAGCTCTGAAAGGGGTCTTTATTATCTGCTTAGCAATAGTTTGTTATTAATAAGTGTCTTGTTTTGCTTTTTTAAGATTAATAGCCCAACATTCTCATAAAAACATTGGCCTTGCTGGCATCCCAATTTCTTGTTAGCAGTGGGTCTGGATGATTCCACAACCTTTCTCTGAATGCAAATTGAGTACATGGGTTTTAAACAAAAGAAATGTTGTCCCTTGTTACATACTCATAGGCTAAATTATCAGAGATGCAGCATTCATGGCCATAAATTCTTGTCTCTGGTCAAATATTTAATATGCATTTTCATCAATTATGCCAATTGAAGAGGATTTACTCTGAGATCTGTCATTTGCACTCTGGTACAAATGACACCAGACCACTTCCCATACCTACCCGATGTGAAAACCAGAAAATAGGTGCTAACATGTATGAATACTAACTGTGAAACCCCACTGGACTTGACATTCTTTACTCCACCATGAGACGTACGTCCCGTTTTCTCCATTCTGCAGTTGAGCAAACTAATGCACAGATCTATTTAGGAGTTTTTCAGGTGTAGAGAGTGAATCAGTGGATAATGCAGAATTTGAGCCAGGATCTCAACACAATTCTGTCTGACTTGAAGGCCAAAATTCTCAATCCTCACCCCTAACTGCTCCATCATCAGTGGTCATGAGAACCCACAGACATAAGATTGTCATCCTGTGATAAGAACATGGAAACTGAGATCTCAGGTAAATAGGCTGTTCCTTACTTTCTGAGCAGAGGAGACTGCTCACCCTCACCTCTTTATTGAAAGAAAGCATGTTTCTTCCAAGATAGGAAATATGCCTAATGCTTAGTGAATAATTATCATATCAAATGTATTATATTAAGGGGTCTTATAGTCCTAGGACTGCTTGGAATAAAAACCTGGAGATATAACTAGAGAATTATGAACATTTTGTGGGGAAAGCTGATATCACCTTTGTATTCTACAGATAGGTGTTTAATGACACTGATTAAATACCAGCAAAGCATGAAGTGCCACACGACAGAAGAGTAGCAATCTCTTCCCAACAGGCAGGGTCCAATAACCACAGGGACAGGTATGGCCATCAGTCCACTTACAATCAGTCCACTCCTCTGAGATAGGATCAGCTTATGGGCTTTTCCTGGGCTGTCTGTGGGTAGAATGTTGTTTACATTCTAATAGGTAAAGACATACGTGAGGTCTCCAGGGAAAAGGAACTTTTAAAAAGAAAAAAAGGCTCTTTCCTCAGGATTCAGGAAGTGACTATATCAAGAACAAGATTTTCCACATTGGATAAAAAGTTGCTTTCCTAGAGATCCAAAAAGGGGGAGCAAGCATGATAGGCAACTGATTGGTAGAGGGATGTTTGAAGTTCCAGGTCATAATGGTGAAACCCTAGAGTGGGCAAAGGGCTGTAGGCTGAAGGCTTCCGGCTATGAATTTTCATGATATAAATGTAACAAGGATAAGGGGTTGGGGGGAACTTCTGAGCTTAAGAACACACCACATCTTCTTAAATAATCTTTATTTATGCATGTAATTTAATACAATGAACCAGGTCCTAAAGATGTCAAACTTGGCTACTACAATTCCATGAAGAGTAATGAGGCTTCAAAGTGGTATTCTGTGTACCTCAGGGTTTCATCTGCACATTGAGAGTCACCTAAACCTCACTTGTTGGCTTTCAAATGGGTAAAGACTCTTTGATGATCCACAGAACATATACAGGCATGCATACATTCAACAAGTATTTTTTTTTTTTTGCAACAAGTATCTTTTGAGTACTTACTATGTGCCTTTAATTCAGCAATGCAAATGGATGCCTTTCTTCAGTAAAGTTATTGCAAGTAGGTGGCGGCATGCCCAATCTCTTCTATAAGGCAAGTTCCATGCAACCAATGTCTGGGAGTGATGGGGGTGTTAAAGAAATCCTCAGACCAGAAGCAGCTGGATCTGTGACTCAGGGTTGTGAGAGGTGGGATGAGCCTTATGGATGCTCCATATACCAGAAGGATTGATACATCATGTACCCATGCAACCTAAACCAGGGCAGCTTTTGGCAAAAAAGGGACTGGTGGGCCATTTAATAAATGAAGCAATTGGGAAACAATTATCACAGTCACCATTATCATCATCATCATGATCAAAAGGCAAATAAATCCTTCCTGATTCACAGTGTGTAATTTTTCCCACAACATGATACCATGTCACAGATGCTGTCATGGATTTCATATATTTATTTAGAAGGTCCTTATTCATACCTGGAATATTTTTGGAGCTCTCATTTAATGTTGTTAAATTACAGTGCCTTATTTAATAGAGTGCAGAGCAGGGTGCAAGGTACTTTCTTTTTATTTTTAATATTTTTATTTATTTATTTTAGAAAGAGAGAGCTCACACATGAGTGGGGTAGGAACAGAGGGAGAGGGACAAGCAGACTCCACGCTGAGCCACCCAGACTCCCCAAAATGGAGTTGTTGGGGTTTTGATTAGGGAACAGAAGGCAAGCTAAGGACAAAGCAGAAGCTGACACCCCTTACCCCCAGATGGGATATATGTGACATTCCTCAGGCACTCCCAGCTGTCCTAAAGCTAAGGAAAGGAAAAACAAATAGTTAATTTATAGAGATCATAATCCTGCAAGACATGAGTCTCCCTCAGTTTACAAATGTCTTAGCAATCTACAAGAACAAAGCATTCCTATCATCAATAACCTAGCTTCCAGAAGGAAATGTAGATACAATTAAATGTCTTTATAACCTGTGGCCCATTGACAGATACTTGAAGGGGGCAGAGTGTAAGCTTCCTCTAGGAAGCTCCCAACTATCTGTTAATGCCTTGCTAGAAGGAAAAACAACCTTAACTTGACAATGGCAAGGCTTCTGGTACCCTATGAGTCTTCTTTAACATATAAAAATCCTCTTGAAAACCTCCTTTTTCCTTACTTCCCCCAACTCCCAAGTATATAATCAGCCACCCCTGATAACCCTGGTGCAACAGCTCTTTTTGCCCAGGGGTCCTGTCCCTCTTTAATAAAATCATCTTTTTTGCACCAAAGACATCTCAAGATGGCTTTTGGCTCCAGACCTCATCCCACTGAACCTCATCTATATTCCAAAACCACATCAGTTTTATTTGCTTTTTTAGTAGGCTTCATGCCCATCATGGAACCCATGTGGGGCTTGAACTCACAACCCTGAGATCAAAACCTGAGTGGAGATCAAGAGTGGGATGCTGAACCAGTATGAGCCACATAGGTGCCCCCAAGGTACTTTCATGAGCAGTCCCTCATTTGTTTTTTGTAATCAAGTTTAACTGAGGATCTAGTAACGAAGAGCTTCTTTTCAGTTTTCTCTCTCTCTCTGTTAGACATCAAATTCAACAGATGTGCTTGTCTCTCTGAAGTAGTTTTGGCTCTTGGAACCATTTTGTCACAGAATCTCCATTGTATGAGCACCTACCAGTATTTAAGCTTCCATTGTCAGCTAGCAAGCAGAAGAAACAGCATCTGAACCCAGGGAAAAGCCCAAGCTGTCATACACTTGAAGAGGAAAATTACCGAGAGCAGGCCCAGGCCAGCAGACCCCAGAAGGTGGAAAGTTACTAAGAGATATCCAGAAGCCCCACTTGAGCAAGAGATAACCAGTTGTTTCTGCTTCCGTAAACAGGCTTCCCACTGGGAGCTTCCTGCACTGCCCCAACCACTGTTCACGCCTAAACAGTCCCTCCCAATTTAAACCTACCTACCAGCAGTCAGCACAGCCTTTGGAACCTGGCCCTTTGCTCTGCTCTATAAAAGCTCTGTAACCACTCTGTCTGAGGCCCAGAATTTCGAGTGCAAGCTCGTCTGGGTCTGCCTGTGTAAAATAAACCCAAGTTCTCCTACTTCTCTGAGTGTCGCTCGGTTTCTCAGCAGTGTGATTATTTCCGTAACACACTAAAGTCCTCTGAAATATTAGCCGCTGCTGTTGTTGCTATAGCCTGCAAGTAGGACTAATGTTTAGCCAGCCAATGGTGAGGGTGTGACCACAAACTTGACAACTTTAACGTCAGAGCACTTTGAGACTATTCAAAGGAACTCTGAGTGGAAGGAATCCTGTTAGTCAATGCAGATCCTTTGTAATATTTAAATACTATTGGGCATTTATACCTGGGAGGCAGGTGGCCAATTATAATACACTTTGAGTAAGGTCAAAATTTCTCAGACAGACTAAGATCTTATCAAACTCAATAACTCAGTGGTGGTGTCTGGCTCCTTGACCTTCCTGAGGTCCTTATCAGTGTTAGCATTCCTTCTTTCCTGAAATCCTCCCTTCCCCCCGGGGTTTTCTTTTCTTTCTTCTTCACACCCTGATTCTCTGCCTCTTTTCTGATGCCTCTCCTCTTTTCTGGTATTACCTCCTAACTTTTTTTTTTTTTTTTTTAGAAACCTGGATATTTATTTGGATTTACAGTAATTGGCAAAATTCAGTCTTCTTGGAGGCAAAAGTACCTCTCCCAGTTATGGGCAAACTGAAGAAAGGGCCTCACCTAGAAACTGCAGGAATTTCACATTGTGGATGCTGTCTGCTGAAGTGAGCACCATAATAAACCCTGTCTAGCTTCAGCTTTCCTGGAGAAACAGCAGAGTGGTCTCTCTGGTGGCTCCTCGGCTGGCAAGCCCATGCAGTGCTCCAAAGGGAAGATCAGGCTAGTGTTCGCTGTCGGGGTCTGATCTGTGGATACAATCCCAGCAGGTTCTTGGGCACATAGCCCTCCCGGTCCCCAAGGCAAGCCCACCACCACTCAGTCTCACTCTCATCCTTGCACCGCAGGATGATGATGGCATCCCCTTCGTGGAAAGACAGCTCATCGCTGTTCTGGGCCTCATAGCCCCACAGAGCGTACACCACTCCTTTGTTCAGGGCATTTGCTGAGACCTGGTACCTCCTCTTTCTCTAGTCTTTATTGTCATTTCCACTCCTAGGTCAATGGTTCTAATACAGTCTTGCGCCCTGCCTGATCAGAGTCCAGTTTCCCTCTTCTTGCCCTTGATGCCTCCAGATCTCTGCCAGCCTGGCCCACAGTTTTAGGAACATGAATCACACTGTACTTGACATCTTTCCATCCATGCCAACCTCCTTTCCCAGGTCTTCCATTTCTAACAGCAGCAATGTCATCACCCAAGATCAAAAATTTCAAGTTACTCTCTTCTCCATATTCTTGCAGTGGCCATATGTCCAAGAGTTTCTGGGAACAACTCTGAACTCAAATCTTCTATTTTGTTGTCTGACCATGTGTTGACCCCTTCATCCTGATTTTGGACTGAGAAAACAATAAGTCATATAGTAACTGTACCTGTCAGTGGGGCATCCTGGTGGCCTATTGTTTCTCTTATGCCCTGTGGGTCTTAGTCTTATTTCTAGTTACCACTGTAAGAGTTCTTGTTCTCACTCTCAGATTCTGTAATAATGCCACCCCCCCACACACATTTTCACAACTCCATCAAATGGACTGTCCAAAAATGATTCTTTTTACCTTCTTAGCAAAATACCCCCATAGTACCATTCCATTGCCAATCAAATAAATTTACCTTCTTTGTCTTGGAGCTTTCTTCCTTAAAGCCTTCCTTCCTTAAAGTCTTCCATCTACTCCAGTCCCCACTGACCTCCCATCTTCCTGAAACAATATGACAATGACTTTTAATTTTAGTAGTTAACTGAGGTCTTAAGTTGTTTTGTTTTTTAAGTCTTATCTCTCCAAAGGAGGTTTAAAGACCCTTAAGGACCAGTCTTTCAGTTATTTTAGGAAGACTCTGTCACATAAGCTGGTTTCAGGCAAAGAATAAGTGTTCAACAAAAAATTGGGGGGGGGGGGCACCTGAGGAGCTTAGTCAGTTAAGTGTCTGCCTTCAGTTCAGGTCATGATCCCAGGGTCCTGGGATTGAGTCCCACGTGGGGCTCCTTGCTCAGCAGAAAGTTGGCTTCTCCCTCTCCCTCTGTCCCTCCCCCCTGCTTGTGCTATTGCTGTCTCGCTCTGCACTCTCTCTCTCTCAAATAGATAAATAAAATCTTCAAAAAAAATTTTAAGTGGAGTTCCACAGTATAACTTAATATATGAAATGTGTGTGTCTTTTGTAAGCCAGTCCCTCCACATATATACAGTTTTTCTTAAAGGAATAAACAATATCATTATTTTCCAGAATAAAAATAACCACATTATAAGGCTCTATGCAAAAACGTGACTAAGGTTGTCTTGTTTCAGAATAAGAAAAAAAAAAAAAAGCTTTGGGGGCTGTTTTCATTTTATGTGTGAACAGTGACACCTGCTGGTGAAAATACAATAATATTTACAAGAGATCTGGAAATGAAGCAAAATGTATTTGCATGTATGAGTCACAGATTTCTCAGAATAGAATAAGAGATAAGAGTTCCCCGGATAAGCAAAAACCAAAGGAATTCTCAACCGCTAAACCAATCCTGCAAGAAATATTGAAGGGGACTCTGAGTAGAAAGGAAAGAACAAAAGTGATAAACACAAGGAAGAATCAGAGGAAATCTTCAGAAACAACAAAACAAGTAACAAAATGACACTAAATACGTATATATCAATAACAACTCTGATTACAAGTGGACCAAACTCTCCAATCAAAAGCCATACGGTGTCAGAATGAATTAAAAAAAACAAGATCCATCTATATGCTGCCTATAAGAGACTCATTTTAGTCCTAAAGACACCTGCAGATTGAAAATGAGGGGATGGAGAAGAAAGGAGCAAGATGGCGGAGGAGTAGGAGACCTGGATTTCGTCTGGGCTCAGGAATTCAGCTGAATAGGGATCAAAACATTCTGAACACCTACGAACTCAACAGGAGATTGAAGAAAAGAATAGCAACAACTCTCTGAACAGAAAAGCAACCACTTTCTGGAAGGTAGGACGTGCAGAGAAATGAAACCGAGGTGATATTCAGGAGGATATATGGCGGGGGAGGGGGCCTCCGTTGGCCGCTTCTGGCAAGTGATAGAGCAGCAGAGCACAAAATCAGAACTTTTAGAAGCCGGCTCCACTGAGGGACATTGCTCCAGTGGCTAAGCTGGGGGTGGAACCCTCACAGGACAGTGTGGCCTCAAGACCCTCGGTGTCACAGAAAGACCAGGGGTGCCTGAGTGCAGCAGATCTCCTGGGTATCAGATCGGGGAAGCGGGCTGCAGAGACGGAGCTGAGGCGCGGGCTCTCAGCTCAGGGTTGCCATAAACTGTGATCGGTGACAGTTGGGCCTCTTCTCCTCCAGCAGGGACCCAACAAGCGGTAGATCCAGGGAGACTCCCTTCCTCCCCTGGGAGGAATGGAACGGGAGCGCACCACAGGGATCTGCTGGGTTTGGAGACTCCACACTGAGACGGGTACCAGAGATAGAAACGCTTGGTCACAGGCCGGGTAAGCACAGACTGTGGCCGGAGACCAGGGAGAAGGGAGTGATGGACTGCTTTTCTCTGGGGGTGCACTGAGGAGTGGGGCCCCGAGTTCTCAGCTACTCTGGGGCAGAGATTGGGAGGCCACCATTTTCACTCTCATCCTCCAAAGCTGTATCGAAAGCTTGTAGGGAACAAAAGCTCCCGAGAGCATACCCAAGCAGATTACTTAGCCCAGACCAACAAGGGCGGGGCAGTTCTGCCTCTGGCAAAGATATTTGGGAACCATGGCAACAGGCCCCTCCCCCAGAAGATCAGCACGAACAGCAACACCAAATTTACTGATCAATGAGAAGAGCAGAACTCCAGCGCTAGAGGAATACTGCACATAGAATTCATGGCTTTTTTACCATGATTCATTAGTTTTTCAAAGTTAATTTTTTTAACTGTCTTTTTTTTTTAATTTTTCTTTTTCCCTTTGTCAACCAACATCTTATCAATCCCTTTTTTAAAAAAATTTTTTATTTTTCATTTTTAGAGTCATATTCTATCCCTACATAGTAGTTACCCTTATTTTTGGCATATATATATATATATATAAGTTGTTCCCTCTTTAAAATTTTGAGATACAGTTTCTTCTAACATATCAATATAAAACCAATGCATAGAAATCGGAATTCTTATACACCAACAACAAGACAGAAGAGAGACAAATCAAGGAGTCGATCCCATTTACAATTCACCCAAAACCATAAGATACCTAGGCATAAATCTAACCAAAGAGGCAAAGGATCTGTACTCAGAAAATTATAAAAGACTCATGAAAGAAATTGAAGAAGACACAAAGAAATGGAAGTTCCATGCTCATGGATTGGAAGAACAAACATTGTGAAGATATCAATGCTACCTAGAGCAATCTACACATTCAATGCAATCCCCATCCAAATACCATCCACTTTCTTCAAAGAAATGGAACAAATAATCCTAAAATTTGTATGGAACCAGAAGAGACCCCGAATTGCCAGAGGAATGTTGAAAAACAAAAGCAAAGCTGGCAGCATCACAATTCCGGACTTCCAGCTCTATTACAAAGCTGTCATCATCAAGACAGTATGGTACTGGCACAAAAACAGACACATAGATCAATGGAACAGAATCAAGAGCCCAGAAATGGACCCTCAACTCTCTGGTCAACTCATCTTTGACAAAGCAGGAAAGAATGTCCAGTGGAAAAAAGACAGTCTCTTCAACAAATAGTGTTGGGAAAATTGGACAGCCCCATGCAGAAGAATGAAACTGGACCATTTCCTTACACCACACACAAAAATAGACTCCAAATGGTTGAAAGACCTAAACGTGAGACAGGAGTCCATCCAAATCCTAAAGGAGAACACAGGAAGCAACCTCTTCTACCTCAGCCGCGACAACTTCTTCCTAGAAACATCACCAAAGGCAAGGGAAGCAAGGTCAAAAATGAACTATTGGGATTTCATCAAGATAAAAAGCTTTTGCACAGAAAAAGAAACAGTCAACAAAACCAAAAGACAACTGAAAGAATGGGAGAAAATATTTGCAAATGACATATCAGATAAAGGGCTAGTATCCAAAATCTATAAAGAACTTATCAAACTCAACACCCAAAGAACAAATAATCCAATCAAGAAATGGGCAGAAGACATAAACAGACATTTTTCCAAAGAAGACATCCAAATGGCCAACAGACACATGAAAAAGTGCTCAACATCGCTCCGTATCAGCAAAATCCAAATCAAAACCTCAATGACATACCACCTCACACCAGTCAGAATGGCTAAAATTAACAAGTCAGGAAATGACAGATGTTGGTGGGGATGTGGAGAAAGGGGAACCCTCCTACACCGTTGGTGGGAATGCAAGCTGGTGCAACCACTCTGGAAAACAGTATGGAGGTTTCTCAAAAAGTTGAAAATAGAGCTACCATACGACCCAACAATTGCATTCCTGGGTATTTACCCCAAAGATACAAATGTAGGGATCCGAAGGGGTATGTGCACCCCAATGTTTATAGCAGCAATGTCCACAATAGGCAAACTGTGGAAAGAGCCAAGATGTCCATTGACAGATGAATGGATAAAGAAGAAGTGGTATATATACAAAATGGAATATTAGGCAGCCATCAAAAGGAATAAGATCTTGCCATTTGCAACGATGTGGATGGAACTGGAGGGTGTTATGCTGAGTGAAATAAGTCAATCAGAGAAAGACATGTATCATATGACCTCCCTGATATGAGGAATTCTTAATCCTAGGAAACAAACTGAGGGTTGCTGGAGTGGTGGGGGGTGGAGGGATGAGGTGGCTGGGTGATAGACAGTGGGCCGGGTATGTGCTATGGTGAGCGCTCTGAACTGTGCAAGACTGTTGAATCACAGATTTGTACCTCTAAAACAATAATGCAATATATGTTAAGAAAAAAAAAGAAGAAGAAGATAGCAGGGGGGGAAGAGTGAAGGGGAGTAAATCGGAGGGGGAGACGAACCATGGGAGACAATGGATTCTGAAAAACAAACTGAGGGTTCTAGAGTGGAGGGGGGATGGGGAGATGTGTTAGCCTGGTGATGGGTATTAAAGAGGGCACGTTCTGTGTGGAGCACTGGGTGTTATGCACAAACAATGAATCATGGAACACTACGTCAAAAACTAATGATGTAATGTATGGTGATTAACATAACAATAAAAAATTTAAAGAAAAAAACATAATGGAACTCACGGATAATAATGCTATAATAGTATGGGATTTTAACACTCCACTTATCTCCATATAAAGAACATCTAAGCAGAAAGTCAATAGGGAAACAATGGCTTTGAATGACACACTGAACCAAATGGACTTAACAGACACATTCAGAACATTCTACCCTAAAATAGCTGAATACACATTCTTTTCAAACGCACATGAGACATTCTCTAGAACAGATCACATATTACATCACAAATCAGACTTAAACAACACAAAAAAGTTGAGATCATACCGTAAGGTTATTATACTTGAAGTCAACCACAAGAAAAAACTTGGAAAGACCACAAATACATGGAAGTTAAAGAACATCCTACTAAAGAATGAATGAGTTAACCAGGAAATTAAAGAAGAATTTAAAAATACTTGGAAACAAATGAAAATGAAAACACAAGTTCCAAAACCTTTGGGATGCAGCAGAAGCACTTCTAAGAGGGAAGTATATAACAATACAGGCTTATCTTAAGAAGCAAAAAACCCTCTCAAACTATCTAACCATTCACCTGAAGGAATTAAAGAAGAACTGTGAACAAAACCAAAAACCGGCAAAAGGAAGAAAATAATAAACATTAGGACAGAAATAAATGATATAGAAACTAAAAAACAAACAAACAAACAAACACAATAGAACATATCAATGAAACCAGGAGCTAGTTCTTTGAAAGAAATAACAAAATTGATAAACCCCTAGCCAGACTTATCAAAAAGAAAAGAGAAAGGATCCAAATAATAAAATCACCAATGAGAAAGGAGAAATAACAACTAACGCCACAGAAATACAATTATAAGAGAATATAATGAAAAACTATATGCCAACAAATTGGATCACCTGGAAGAAATGGATAAATTCCTAGAAACACATAACTAACAAAACTGAAACAGAAAGAAATAGAAACATTGAACAGACTGATAACTGACAAAAAATTGAATCAGTAAACATCTCCCAACAAAGTCCAGGGCCAGATGGTTTCCCGGGGGAATTCTACCAAGCATTTAAAGAAGAGTTAATACTTATTCTTCTCAAACTATTCCAAAAAATAGAAATGGAAGGAAAATTTCCAAATCCATTCTATGAGGCCAGCATTATCCTGATACCAAAACCAGACATAGACTCCAGTAAAAGGAGAACTACAAGCCAATATCCTTGATGAATATGGATGCAAAATTCTCAACAAAGAACTAGCAAATCAAATCCAACAGTACATTAATACAATCTTTCACCATGATCAAGTGGGATTTACTCCTGGGCTGCAAGGGTGGTTCAATACTTGCAAATCAATCAACATGATACATCACATTAAGAAAGAAAGGATAAGAACCATATGATCCTTTTCATAGATGAAAAAAAAAAGCATTTGATAAAGTACAACATCCATTCATGATAAAAACCCTCAACAAAGTAGGTTTAGAGGGAACATACCTCAACATAATAAAGGCCATATATGGAAAACCCACAACTAATATCAACCTCAAATAGGGAAAAAAACAGAGGTTTTCCTCTATGGTCAAGAAGAAGACAGAGATGTCCACTCTCACCACTGTTATTTAACATACGATGGGAAGTCCTCACATTAGCAATAAGACAACAAAGAGAAATAAAAGGCATCCAAATCAGCAAGAAAGAAGTAAAACTTTCACTATTTGCAGATGACATGATATTCTATATACAAAAGACACCACCCCAAAATTGGTATTACTGATACATGAATTCAGTAAAGTCTCAGGATACAAAATCAATGTACAGAAATCTGTTGCATTTTTATATATCAATAATGAAGCAGCAGAAAAACAAATTAAGGAATCAATTCCATTTACAATTGCACCATAAACCATAAGATCCCTAGGAATAAATCTAACCAAAGTGGTGAAAGACCTGTACCCTGAAACTATAAAAAGCTGATGAAAGAAATTGAAGACAACAGGAAGAAATGGAAAGATTCCATGCTAATGGTTCAGAAGAACAAATATTGTTAAAACATCTATGCCACCCAAAGTAATCTATACATTTAATGCATAACTTATCAAAATACCACCATTTTTCACAGAATTAGAGCAAACAACCCTAAAATTTATATGGAACTACAAAAGACCCCAAATAGCCAAACCAATCCTAAAAAAGAAAAGCAAAGCTGGAAACATCGCAATTCTGGACTTGAAGTTATTTTACAAAGCCATAGTGATCAAAACAGTATGGTACTGACACAAAATATCACATAGATCAATAGAACAGAAGAGAACCCAGAAATTACCCACAGCTCTATGGTCAACTAATCTTGGACAAAGCAGTAAAGAATATAATGGGAAAGGATATAGGAGCAAGATGGTGGAGGAGTAGGAGACTTGGATTTCGTCTGGCCTCAGGAATTCAGCTGAATAGGGATCAAACCATTCTGAACACCTATGAACTCAACAGAAGACCGGAGAAGAGAGTAACAACAACTCTCTGAACAGAGAAGCGACCACTTGAAGGTAGGATGTGCAGAGAAGTGAATCCGAGGCGATATTAGGGAGGATAGACGGTGGGGGAGGGGGCCTCCGTCGGCTGCTTCTGGCAAGTGATAGAGCTGCGGAGCCCAAAATCGGAACTTTTAGAAGCCAGCTCCACTGAGGGACGTCACTCTAGTGGCTAAGCGGGGGGGTGGAACCCTCGCAGGACAGTGTGGTCTCAGGACCCTTGGGGTCACAGAAAGACCGGGGGTGCCTGAGTGCAGCAGAGCTCCCAGGTATTGGAATGGGGAAGCCAGCTGCAGAGACAGAGCCGAGGTGCGGGCTCTCAGCTCGGGGTTGCCATAAACTGTGATCTGTGGCCCAGTCGGGCCACTGCTCTTCAAGCAGGGACCCAACAAGCGGCAGAGCCGGGGAGACTCCTGGGGAGGAGCGGCGCGGGAGCACACCACAGGGATCTGCTGGGTTTGGAGACTCCACACGGGGTCGGGTGCCAGAAATAGAAACACTGGGTCACAGGCCGGGTGAGCATGCAGTGCAGCCGGAGACCAGGGAGACGGGAGTGACTGCTTTTCTCTGGGGGTGCACTGAGGAGCGGGGCCCTGAGTTCTCAGCTCCTCCGAGTGGAGATTGGGAGGCCACCATTTTCACCCTGGTCCTCCAAAGCTATACCAGAGCTTGCAGGGAACAAAAGCTCCTGAAAGCAAACCCAAGCAGCTTGCTTAGCCCGGACCGACAAGGGTGGGGCAATTCCACCTCCAGCAAAGACATTTGGGAACCACGGCAACAGGCCCCTCCCCCAGAAGATCAGGACTAACAGCCAGGAAGCCAAGACCAAGTTTACTGATCAAGGAGAATGGAGAACTCCAACACTAGGGGAATACTGCACATAGAATTCGTGGCTTTTTTTTACCATGATTCATTAGTTTTTGAAAGTTAATTTTTTAAACGTTTTTTTATTTTTCTTTTGCCCTTTTTCAACCAACATCTTATAAATCCCTTTTTTAAAAAAACATTTTTTATTTTTCATTTTTAGAGTCATATTTTATCCCTTCTTAGTAGTTACCCTTATTTTTGGCATATATATATAAGTTGTTCTCTCTTTAAAATTTTGAGATACAGTTTCTTCTACAGACCAAAATATATCCTAAATTATTAGTGTATGGTTTTGTTCTAGTCTCCTGCCTGATCACATTTTCTCCCTCTTTTTTTCCATTTTCTTTTTTTTTTTTTAAACCTTCTTCTTTCTTTTTTCAAACAACTTCTTATCTTATCAATTCCTTTTATAAAATCTTTAATAATTTTCATCTTTACAGTCATCTTCCATCCCTTCATTGTATCAACCCTTATTTTGTACATATATAAGTCTTTCTTCCCTTAAAATTTTAGGAGGCACCTTTTTCTAACAGACAAAAATATGCCCAAAATCTAGTGAGTGGCACTGATCTATGCACTAACCTGATCATATTTGATCACATTCGGTTTTTTTCATATTGTTCTGTTTTTGTATTTATCTTTTTCTTTTTCTTTTTTTTTCCCTTCCTTTTTTTCCCCCTGGTTTCAGGTGTTTTATGATTTGTATAGAGTATAATTGCTGGGGACGTTGTTAACCTGTTAGCATTTTGTTCTCTCATTCATCTATTCTCCTCTGGACAAAATGACAAGACGAAAAAAATAACCTCACCGAAAAGAACAAGAGACAGTACCATCAGCCAGGGACCTACTAAATACAGACATTAAACGATGTCGGACCTAGAGTTCAGAATCATGACTTTAAAGATACTAGCTGGGCTTGAAAAAGCGCGGAAGTTATTAGAGAAACCCTTTCTGGAGAAATAAAAGAACTAAAATCTAACCAAGTCGAAGTCAAAAAGGCTATTGATGAGGTGCAATAAAAAATGGGGGCACTAACTGCTATGATAAATGAAGCAGAAGAGAGAATCAGTGATGTAGAAGACCAAATGATGGAAAATAAAGAGGCTGAGAAAAAGAGAGAGAAACAACTACAGGATCACGAGGGCAGAATTCGAGAGATAAGCGATACGATAAGACGAAACAACATTAGAATACCTGGGATCCCAGAAGAAGAAGAAAGAGAGAGACGGGCAGAAGGTATATTGGAGCAAATAATAGCAGAGAAATTCCCTAATGTGAGAAGGAAACAGGCATCAAAATCCAGGAGGCAAAGAGAACCCCTCTCAAAATCAATAAAAATAGGTCAACACCCCGACATCTAATAGTAAAACTTATGAGTCTCAGAGACAAAGAGAAAATCCTGAAAGAAGCTCAGGAGAAGAGATATGTAACCTACAATGGTAGAAAGATTAGATTGGCAACAGACCTATCCACAGAGACCTGGCAGGCCAGAAAAGACTGGCATGATATCTTCAGAGCACTAAACGAGAAAAATATGCAGCCAAGATTACTATATCCAGCTAGGCTCTCATTGAAAATTGAAGGAGAGATAAAAAGCTGCCAGGACAAAAAGACTAAAGGAATTTGCAAAAAATATTGAACGGGGTCCTCTAAGCAAAGAGAGAGCCTAAAAGCAGCAAAGATCAGAAAGGAACAGAGACAATACACAGTAACAGTCACCTTACACACAATAAAATGGAACTACATTCATACATTTCAATAGTTACCCTGAATGTAAATGGGCTAAATGCCCCAATCAAAACACACAGGCTATCAGATTGGATTAAAAAACAAGACCCATCAATATGCTGTCTGCAAGAGACTCATTTTAGAC
>NW_027397140.1:4301581-4359214 GCF_003265705.2 Callorhinus ursinus
CCATCCCAAAGCAACGGAATACACATTCTTCTCTAGTGCCCATGGAATATTCTTCAGAATTGATCACATCCTAGGTCACAAATCAGGTCTCAATCGGTACCAAAAGATTGGGATCATTCCCTGCATATTTTCAGACCACAATGCTTTGAAACTAGAACTCAACCACAAGAGGAAAGTCGGAAAGAACTCAAATACATGGAGGCTAAAGAGCATCCTACTAAAGAATGAATGGGTCAACCAAGAAATTAAAGAAGAATTAAAAAAATTCATGGAAACCAATGAAAATGAAAACACAACTGTCCAAAATCTTTGGGATACAGCAAAGGCAGTCCTGAGAGGAAAATATATAGCAATACAAGCCTTTCTCAAGAAACAAGAAAGGTCTCAAATACACAACCTAACCCTACACCTAAAGGAGCTGGAGAAAGAACAGCAAATAAAGCCTAAACCCAGCAGGAGAAGAGAAATAATAAAGATCAGAGCAGAAATCAATGAACTAGAAACCAAAAGAACAGTAGAACAGATCAACGAAACTAGGAGCTGGTTCTTTGAAAGAATTAACAAGATTGATAAACCCCTGGCCAGACTGATCAAAAAGAAAAGAGAAAGGACCCAAATCAACAAAATCATGAATGAAAGAGGAGAGATCACAACCAACACCAAAGAAATACAAACAATTATAAGAACATATTATGAGCAACTCTATGCCAGCAAATTAGAGAACCTGGAAGAAATGGGTGCATTCCTAGAGATGTATCAACTACCAAAATTGAACCAGGAAGAAATAGAAAACCTGAACAGACCTATAACCACTAAGGAAATTGAAACAGTCATCAAAAATCTCCCAAGAAACAAAAGCCCAGGGCCAGATGGCTTCCCAGGGGAATTCTATCAGACATTTCAAGAAGAATTAATACCTATTCTCCTGAAACTGTTCCAAAAAATAGAAATGGAAGGGAAACTTCCAAACTCATTTTATGAGGCCACCATTACCTTGATCCCAAAACCAGACAAAGACCCCATCAAAAAAGAGAATTACAGACCAATATCCTTGATGAACATGGATGCAAAAATTCTCACCAAAATACTAGCCAATAGGATCCAACAGTACATTAAAAGGATTATTCACCATGACCAAGTGGGATTTATTCCTGGGCTGCAAGGCTGGTTCAACATCCGCAAATCAATCAACGTGATACAATACATTAACAAAAGAAAGAACAAGAATCATATGATCCTCTCAATAGATGCAGAAAAAGCATTTGACAAAGTACAACATCCTTTCTTGATCAAAACTCTTCAGAGTATAGGGATAGAGGGTACATACCTCAATATCATAAAAGCCATCTATGAAAAACCTACAGCGAGTATCATTCTCAATGGGGAAAGGCTGAGAGCCTTTCATCTAAGGTCAGGAACGCGGCAGGGATGTCCACTATCACCACTGCTATTCAACATAGTATTAGAAGTCCTAGCCACAGCAATCAGACAACAAAAAGAAATCAAAGGCATCCAAATCGGCAAAGAGGAAGTCAAACTCTCACTCTTTGCAGATGATATGATACTTTATGTGGAAAACCCAAAAGACTCCACCCCAAAACTGCTAAAACTCATACAGGAATTCAGTCAAGTGGCAGGATATAAAATCAATGCACAGAAATCAGTGGCATTCCTATACACCCACAACAAGACAGAAGAGAGACAAATCAAGGAGTCTATCCCATTTACAATTGCACCCAAAACCATTAGATACCTAGGAATAAATCTAACCAAAGAGGCAAAGGATCTGTACTCAGAAAATTATAAAATACTCATGAAAGAAATTGAAGAAGACACAAAGAAATGGAAAAACGTTCCATGCTCATGGATTGGGAGAATCAACATTGTGAAGATGTCAATGCTACCTAGAGCAATCTACACATTCAATGCAATCCCCATCAAAATACCATCCACTTTTTTCAAAGAAATGGAACAAATAATCCTAAAATTTGTATGGAACCAGAAGAGACCCCGAATAGCCAGAGGAATACTGAAAAAGCAAAGCAAAGCTGGCGGCATCACAATTCCGGACTTCCAGCTCTATTACAAAGCTGTCATCATCAAGACAGTATGGTACTGGCACAAAAACAGACGCATAGATCAATGGAACAGAATAGAGAGCCCAGAAATGGACCCTCAACTCTATGGTCAACTTATTTTTGACAAAGCAGGAAAGAATGTCCAATGGCAAAAAGACAGTCTCTTCAACAAATGGTGTTGGGAAAATTGGACAGCCACATGCAGAAGAATGAAACTGGACCATTTCCTTACACCTCACACAAAAATAGACTCCAAATGGTTGAAGGACCTAAACGTGAGACAGGAGTCCATCCAAATCCTAAAGGAGAACACAGGTAGCAACCTTTTCGACCTTAGCCGCAGCAACTTCTTCCTAGAAACATCGCCAAAGGCACGGGAAGCCAAGGAAAAAATGAACTATTGGGATTTCATCAAGATAAAAAGCTTTTGCACAGCAAAAGAAACGGTCCACAAAACCAAAAGACAACCGACAGAATGGGAGAAAATATTTGCAAACGACATATCAGATAAAGGGCTAGTATCCAAAATCTATAAAGAACTTATCAAACTCAACACCCAAAGAACAAATAATCCAATCAAGAAATGGGCAGAAGACATGAACAGACATTTTTCCAAAGAAGACATCCAAATGGCCAACAGGCACATGAAAAAGTGCTCAACATCGCTCGGCATCAGGGAAATCCAAATCAAAACCTCAATGAGATACCACCTCACACCCGTCAGAATGGCTAAAATTAACAAGTCAGGGAACGACAGATGTTGGCGGGGATGTGGAGAAAGGGGAACCCTCCTACACTGTTGGTGGGAATGCAAGCTGGTACAACCCCTCTGGAAAACAGTATGGAGGTTCCTCAAACAGTTGAAATTAGAGCTACCGTTCGATCCAGCAATTGCACTACTGGGTATTTACCACAAAGATACAAATGTAGGGACCCGAAGGGGTACGTGTACCCCAATGTTTATAGCAGCAATGTCCACAATAGCCAAACTGTGGAAAGAACCAAGATGCCCATCGACAGATGAATGGATAAAGAAGATGTGGTATATATACACAATGGAATATTATGCAGCCATCAAAAGGAATGAGATCTTGCCATTTGCAACGACGTGGATGATACTGGAGGGTGTTATGCTGAGTGAAATAAGTCAATCAGAGAAAGACATGTATCACATGACCTCACTGATATGAGGAATTCTTAATCTCAGGAAACAAACTGAGTGTTACTGGAGTGGTTGGGGGTGGGAGGGATGGGATGGCTGGGTGATAGACATTGGGGAGGGTATGTGCTATGGTGAGCGCTGTGAATTGTGCAAGACTGTTGAATCACAGATCTGTACTTCTGAAACAAATAACGCAACATATTATAAGAAAAAAGGAAAAGAAGAAGATAACAGGAGAGGAAGAAAAGGGGAGTATGTCAGAGGGGGAGACGAACAATGAGAGATGATGGACTCTGAAAAACAAACTGAGGGTTCTAGAGGGGAGGGGGTTGGGGGGGATGGGTTAGCCTGGTGATGGGTATTGAGGAGGGCACGTTCTGCATGGAGCACTGGGTGTTATGAACAAACAATGAATCATGGAACACTGCATCAAAAACTAATGATGTAATATATGGTGATTAACATAACAATAAAAAAATTAAAAAAAAAAAGACTCCTATGACATCCTCATCTTTATGACCTTGATCTTCCTTCTAAGTTTTGACTAGGCTCTTATTTTTTTTGGCCCCAACTTGTATCACAGTGTTGGGCAGTTGTGATGTTAAATAAATGTTGCTATTGATTTTTGACAACTGCCTTGGGAATAAGACTTTCCCATGGAGGACAGCTTCAAGTCAGGTTAAAAATAAATAAAATAAATAAATAAATAAATAAATAAATAAATAATTAAATAAATAAAATCTTGGTTTTTTTTTGGAGGAGGGCAAGATGGCAGAGGAGTGGGGGACTCCATTTCAACTGGCCCCCTGAATTTAGCTGGGTATCTACCAAGCCAGTCAGAACACCCACAAAATCAGCCTGAGATATAAGATTATACCTCCTGGATCTCTACGGGGCAGAGGATCTTCAGTGAGAGGTACAAAGGACAGAGTTGTGATTGCGCTGACAGATATTGGAGGATAAACAGAAGGGGGAGGGGCCCATCAGAAGCTAACTGGAAAGTAATACTCCAGTTCAAAAACATCCTGCACCTGAGGACCAGCAATAACTTGCAGAGTGGTGGTGGTGGGACGGGAAGTGCCTGGTAACAGCGGTGGGACAGAATCCAGGAGTTTAAGGGGCAAATGCCAGACCAAGGTGGCCATTTGTGGGGACCTGTGCTTGCGGACCTGGGGGGCTGGCCATCACAGCAGTCACCCGCTCCACACCAGCTTCCACACTGCTGCCTGCACCCACCCAGATTGGGATTGCTCACAGTTTTAAAGAACAGAGGGCAGAGATAAGCAGAGGCCTGGGTCGACTGCTGAGAGAATGGCTGGGAGCATGCACTGCCTGTGGGAGGCTGCAGTTTTCAGGGGTGCTAACAGAGCAAGAGACTGTGTGTTCTGGAGGGTTCAGAGAGGAGCAGACTGTGGCTTCTTTCCTCTAGGGCAGAGGTCTGGGTGCAGACATTTTCCTTTGCCCTGACCCTCTGAAAAGTTACCAAAAGCTCCCAGAGAACAAAAGCTACTGGAGAACAAAAGCCCAAAAAACCGGTTTCCATGGAGCCCAGCCCCTTGATAGGGGGCAGAGCAACTCTGCCCAAGCAGGGTTGCCTGAAAAACAATGTGGCAGGCCTCTCCCCCAGAAGACAAACTGGAAGAAAAAGAGGACAACAACCCCACGGTTCCCATAAAACTATAAAACCCCAACACCAGGGGAAAATAGTATACTGAAGTCCTGGTGTTGCATCACAGCCTGTGTATTTCTTAGATACAACTTTTTAAATTCTTTTTCATGTTTTTTTCTGTTTTTTCTTTTTACCTACTTATCATTTCAACTAAATGTTTAATACAACATATTCTATAGTAAATTTTTAACTCCTACTGTTTCACACCTATACTTTTTTCTTTTTCTTTTTTTCTATATATATAGATATAAGTTTCAATGTAGTCATTTTTTTCCCTGTTCAATACTACCCTTATGTATATATACCAGTTTTAATTTCCCTGTAACTCTGGGAAGGAGTGTTCTCTAATGAAGAGAACAAAATACACCCAGGAAGAACTGAAACATCCTACCTCACCCACATTAAAAGAATATAGCCCCCCCACTCTCATCCCTCCTTTTTCTTTCCTTTTTTTTTTTAATTTAACTTTATAAATCTTATTCTTGGGTTTCATTTTTGCTGGGTTTTCTTGGTGGTGGTTTGTGATTGCTCTAAATTTCCCCAGAGTGCACTTTGCCTGGGTTGTGGTTGATATTTTTTACTCTATATATTCCCTTAAACACCCCTCAACAGAATGACTAGGAGGAGGAACTCCCAACAAATAAAAGAACTAGAGACAATGGCCTCTCCCACAGACCTAATGGATATGGATATAAGCAATATGTCAGAAATAGACATCAAGGTAACAGTTATGAAGACAATAGCTAGGCTGGAGAAAACCATTAACGGCAACATAGATTCTCTAAGGACAGAAATGAAGGCTAATCAGGCCAAACTTAAAAATGCTATCAATGAGATGCAATCTAGATACTCTAACAACAAAGATAAACAAGGCAGAAGAACAAGTTAATGATCTAGAAGACAAACTGATAGAAAGGAAGGAACAGGAGGAGGCCTGGAACAAACAGCTTAAAATCCATGAAAACAGAATTAGAGAAATAAACGATGCCATGAAATGTTCCAATGTCAGAATTATTGGGATCCCTGAGGGGGTGGAGAAACAGAGAGGGAACTAGAAGACATATTTGAGCAGATCATAGCTGAGAACTTCCCTAATCTGGTGAATGAAACAAGCATTCATGTCCTAGAGGCAGATAGGACCCCTCCCAAGATCAAGGAGAACAGACCAATGCCCCGGCATGGTCTTGCAAATCTTAGAACGAAGGAAACCATCTTAAGGGAAGTTAGGGGGAAGAGATTCCTTGTGTACAGAGGGAGGAACATCAGAGTAATGTCAGATCTGTGCACAGACACCTGGCAATCCAGAAAGGGCTGTCAGGACATATTCAGGGTACTAAATGAGAAAAACAGGCAGCAAAGAATACTTTATCCTGCAAGGCTGTCATTCACAATGGATAGAGAGATAAAGAGATTCCAGGACCGGCAGAAACTGAGAGAAAATGTGACCACTAAACTGGCCCTGCAAGAAATATTAAGGGGGGTCTGTAAAAGGAGAAAGACCCCAAGACTGATATAGAACAGAAAATTACAGAGACACTCTCTAGAAATAAGGACTTCACAGGCAACATTATGACAATAAAATCATATCTTTCAATAATCAGTCTCTACATGAATGGCCTAAATGCTCCCATGAAATGGCACAGGGTAGCAGATTGGATAAAAAGACAGGACCCAGTCATATGCTGCTACAAGAGATGCATTTTGAACCTAAAGTGAAGGAATGGATGGAGCGCCTGGGTGGCTCAGTCAGTTGAGCATCTGCCTTCAGCTTGGGTCATGATCCCAGGGTCCTAGGATCTGGTCCTGCATCAGGCTCCCTGCTCAGCGGGAGGCCTGCTTCTTTCTCTCCCACTCCACCCCTTGTGTTCCCTCTCTCACTGTCTCTCTCTCTCTGTCAAATAAATTTAAAAAAAAAATCTTTAAAAAAAGTAAAGTAAGGGGATGGAGATCCATCTTCCATGCCAGCGGACCTCAAAAGAAACCTGGGGTAGCAATTCTCATATCAGATAAATTAGATTTTAAGCTAAAGACTGTAGTTAGAGATACAGGACACTATATTATTCTTAAAGGGTCTATCTAACAAGAAGATGTAACAATTGTAAATATCTATGCCGCCAACATGGGAGTAGACGACTACATAATCCAGCTGTTAACCAAAATAAAGAGTCATATTGATAACCATATGTTGATTGTAGGAGACCTCAATACTCCACTCTCAGCAATAGACAGATCATCCAAGCAGAAAAACAAAGAAACAAGAGCTTTGAATGATACACTGGACCAGATGGCCCTCATAGATATATACAGAATATTCCACCCTAAAACAACAGAATATTCATTCTTCTCGAGCGCACATGGAACTTTCTCCAGAATAGACGACATCCTGGGTCACAAATCAGTTCTCAACCAATACCAAAAAATACCAATACCAAAAGACTCCCTGCATCTTCTCAGACCATAATGCTTTAAAACTGGAACTCATTCACAAGAAAAAAATTGGCAGAAATTCAAACACTTGGAAGCTAAAGACCACTCTGCTCAAGAATGTTTGGGTCAACCAGGAAATCAAAAAAGAACTTAAACAATTCATGGAAACCAATGAGAATGAAAACACATCAGTCAAAAACCTGTTGGATACTGCAAAGGCAGTCCTAAGGGGGAAATACATAGCCATCCAAGCCTCACTCAAAAAAACAGAAAAATCCCGAATTCACCAACTAACTTTACACCTTAAAGAAATGGAAAAAAGCAACAAATGTTGCCTAAGCCACACATTAGAAGAGAAATAATTAAAATTAGAGCAGAGATCAATGAATTAGGAACCAAAAATATAGTAGATCAGATCAATGAAACTAGAAGATGGTTCTTTGAAAGAATTAATAAGATTGATAAACCACTGGCCAGACTTATCAAAAAAAAAAAAAAAGAGAGAGAGAGAGAGAAAGTACCCAAATTAATAAAACTATGAATGAAAGGGAAGAGATCACGACTAATACCAAGGAAATAGAAACAATTATTCGAAATTATTATCAAAAACTATATGCTAATAAATTAAGCAATCTGGAAGAAATGGGTGCCTTCCTGGAAACCTATGAACCACAAAGACTAAAACAGGAAGAAATAGACAACCTGAATAGACCAATAACTAGTAATGAGACTGAAGCAGTGACCAAAAGCCTCCCAAAAAACAAGAGTCCAGGGCCTGATGGATTCTCTAGGTAATTCTACCAAACATTCAAAGAAGGAATATTTCCTATTCCCTTAAAGCTGTTTCAAAAAATAGAAACAGAAGGAAAGCTTCCAGACTCATTCTATGAGGCCATCATTACCTTGACCCTCCAAACTAGGCAAAAACCCCATCAAAAAGGAGAATTTCAGACTGATATCCCTGATGAATATGGATTCCAAAATCCTCAACAAAATCCTAGCTAATAGGATCCAACAATACATTAAAAGGATCATCCACCACGACCAAGTGGGATTTATCCCCGGGATTCAAGGGTGATACAACATTTGCAAATCAATCAATGTGATAGAACACATTAATAAGAGGAGGGAGAAGAACCATATGGTCCTCTCAATTGATGCAGAAAAAACATTTGACAAAATACAGCATCCTTCCCTGATTAAAACTCTTGAGAGTATAGGGATTGAGGGAACATTCCTCAATTTCATAAAATCCATCTATGAAAAGCCAACAGTGAATTTCATTCTCAATGGGGAATAGCTGAGAACTTTTCCCTTAAAATCAGGAACACAACAAGGATGCTCACTTTCACCACTATTGTTCAACATAGTACTAGAAGTCGTAGCAACAGCAATCAGACAACAAAAAGAAATAAAAGGTATTCAAATTGACAAAGAAGTCAGATTCTCTCTCTTTACAGATGACATGATACTTTATGTGGAAAACCCAAAAGACTCCACCCCTAAATTACTAGAACTCATAGAGAAATTCAACAATGTGGCAGGATACAAAATCAATGCACAGAAATCAGTTGCTTTCTCATTCACTAAAACGCAACTGTAGAAAGAGAAATTAGAGAATTGATTGCATTTACAATAGCACCAAAAACCATAAGATACCTCGGAATAAACCTAACCAAAGAGGTAAAGGATCTATACTCTAGGAACTATAGAACACTCATGAAAGAAATTGAAGAAGACACAAAAAAGATGGAAAACCATTCCAGGCTCATGGATCAGAAGAATAAACATTATTAAAATGTCTATGCTACCCGGAGCAATCTATACCTTCAATGCCATCCTGATCAAAATTCCAATGACATTTTTCAAAGTGCTGGAACAAACAAACCCAAAATTTGTATGGAATCAGAAAAGACCCCAAATCGCCAAGGAAATCTTGAAAAAGAAAAACAAAGCTGGGGGTATCACGTTGCCTGATTTCAAGCCGTAATCACCAAGACAGCATGGTACTGGCACAAAAACAGACATATAGACCAATGGAACAGAATAGAGAGCCCAGATATGGACCCTCAACTCTATGGTCAAATAATCTTCGTCAAAGCAGGAAAAAATATGCAATGGAAAAAAGACAGTCTCTTCAATAAATGGTGCTGGGAAAACTGGACACCTACATACAGAAGAATGAAACTCCACTATTCTCTTACACCATACACAATGATAAACTCAAAATGGATGAAAGACCTCAATGTGAGACAGGAATCCATCGAAATCCTAGTGGAGAAGATAGGCAGTAACCTCTTCGACATCGGGCACAGGAACTTCTTTCAAGACACCTCCCCAAAGGCAAGGGAAACAAACATGAAAATGAACTTTTGGGACTTCATCAAGATAAAAAGCATCTTCACAGCAAAGGAAACAGTCAACAAAACAATGAGGTAACCCATGGAATGGGAAAAGATTTTTGCAAGTGACACTACAGACAAAGGGCTGATATTCAAGATCTATAAAGAACTTCTCAAACTCAACTCCCAAAGAACAAATAATAAAGTCAAAAAAATGGGCAGAAGACTTGAAAAGGCACTTCTCAAAAGAAGACATACAAATGGCTAACAGACACATGAAAAATGTGAAAAAAATGTTCATCACTGGGGCGCCTGGGTGGCTCAGATGGTTAAGCCTCTGCCTTCGGCTCAGGTCATGATCCCAGGGTCCTGGGATCGAGTCCCGCATTGGGTTCCCTGCTCCTTGGGAGCCTGCTTCTCCCTCTGCTTCTCTCTCTCTCTCTCTCCCTCTCTCTCTCATGAATAAATAAATAAAATCTTTAAAAAAAATTTTTCATCATCATTAGCCATCAGGGAAATTCAAATCAAAACCACATTGAGAGACCACCTTAAACCAGTTAGAATGGCAAAAAATGACAAGGCAAGAAACAACAAATATTGGAGAGATTGTGGAGAAAGGGGAACCCTGTTACACTGTTGGTGGGAATGTAAGTTGGTACGGCCACTTTGGAAAACAGTGTGGAGGTTCCTCAAAAAATTAAAAATAGAGCTACCCTATGACCCGGCATTTGCACTACTGGGCATTTACCACAAAGACACAGAGGTGGTGAAAAGAAAGGCCATATGCACCCCGATGTTCATAGCAGCAAATGTCCACAATAGCCAACTGTGGAAAGAGCCAAGATGCCCTTCAACTGACGAATGGATAAAGAAGATATGGTCTATATATATAATGGAATATTACTCAGCCATCAGAAAGGATGAATACCCAACTTTTGCAACAACATGGATGGGACTGGGAGATTATGCTAAGTGAAATAAGTCAAGCAGAGAAAGTCAATTATCCTACGGTTCACTTATTTGTGGAACATAAGGAATTTGGAGGACATTAGGAGAAGGAAGGTAAAAACGAAGGGGGGGAAATCAGAGGAGGACACAAACCATGAGAGACTATGGACTCCAAGAAATGAACTGAAGGTTTCAGAGGGGAGGGGGCGGGGGGATGGGTTAGCTCGGTGATGGGTATTAAGGAGGGCACATATTGCATGGAGCATTGGGTGTTATACGCAAACAATGATTCAAAAACTAATGATATACTGTATAGTGACTACATAACATTATAAAATAAAATAAAAAGAACCTCTCATACTCAACACCCATAAAAAAAAATAATCTAGTTAAGAAATGGGCAGAAGACATGAATAGACATTTCTCCAAAGAAGACATAGGAATGGCCAACAGACATATGAAAAAATGCTCCACATCACTTGTTATCAGGGAAATATGAATCAAAACCACAATGAGATATGACCTTACACCAGTCAGAATGGCTAAAATTAACAAGACAGGAAACAACAAATGTTGAGGATGTGGAGATAGGGGAACCCTCTTACACTGTTGGTGGGAATGCAAGCTAATTACAGCCACTCTGGAAAACAGTATGGAGGTTCCTCAAGAAGTCAAAAGTAGAACTACCCTATGACCCAACAATGCACTCTTAGGTATTTACCCCCCAGATACAAATGTAGTGATCTGAAGGGTCAATTTCTAAGGATACAAATTGTAGTGACCCCAACGTTCATAGCAGCAATGACCACGATAACCAAACTGTGGAAAGCGCTGAGATGTCCATTGACAGATGAATGAATAAAGGAGATGTGGTATGTGTGTGTGTTTATGTATATATAGTGTATGTATATGTATACTGGAACATTACTCAGCCATCAGAAAGGATGAAGTCTTACCATTTACATTGACGTGGCTTGAACTGGAGAGTATTATGCTGAACAAATTAAATCAAACAGAGAAAGACAATTTTCATTTTGCTTTACTCGTATGTGGAATATAAGAAATACTGTAGAGGATCATAGGGGAAGGAAGGGAAAAATGGAATGGGAAGTCATCAGAAAGGGTGAAAAACCATGAGATACTCTATTTTTTTTTACTTTTTTTATGTTATGTTAATCACCATACATTACATCATTAGTTTTTGATGTAGTGCTCCATAATTCATTGTTTGCGTATAACACCCAGTGCTCCATGCTGTACGTGCCCTCTTTAATACCCATCATCATTCTAACCCATCCGCCCACCCCCTCCCCTCTAGAACCCTCAGTTTGTTTCTCAGAGTCCATAGTCTCTCGTGGTTCTTATTCCCTTCCGAATTCCCCCCTTCATTCTTCCCTTCCTGGTATCTTCTTCTATTTTTTTTAACATATAATGTATTATTTGTTTCAGAGGTTCAGGTCTGTGATTCAACAGTATTACACAATTCACAGCACTCACCATAGCACATTCCCTCATCAATGTCTATTACGCAGCCACCCCAACCCTCCCACCACCCCACCACACCAGCAACTCTCAATTTGTTTCCTGAGATTAAGAATTCCTCATATCAGTGAGGTCAGTGATACATGTCTTTCTCTAACTGACTTATTTCGCTCAGCATAATACGTTCTAGTTCCACCCACATTGTTGCAAATGGCAAGATTTTATTCCTTTTGATGGCTGCATAATATTCCATTGTATGTATATACAATAGTATATATACACCACATCTTCTGTATCCATTCATCTGTCGATGGACATTTTGGCTCTTTCCATAGTTTGGCTATTGTGGACATTGCTGCTATAAACATTAGGGTGCATGTACACCTTCGGATCCCTACATTTGTATCTTTGTAGTAAATACCCAGTAGTGAAATTGCTGGGTTGTAAGGTAGCTCTATTTTCAATTTTTTGAAGAACTTCCATACTGTTTTCCAGAGTGGCTGCACCAGCTTGCATTCCCACCAAAGGGTAGGAGGGTTCCCCTTTCTCCACATCCCCACCAACATCTGTCGTTTCCTGACTTGTTAATTTACCCATTATGACTGGTGTGAGGTGCTATCTCATTGAGGTTTTGATTTGGATTTCCCTGATGCTGAGGAATATTGAGCACTTTTCACGTGTCTGTTGGCCATTTGGATGTCCTCTTTGGAAAAATTGTTCATGTCTTCTGCCCATTTCTTCATTGGATTATTTGTTCTTTGGGTGTTGAGTTTAAGAAGTTCTTTATAGATTTTGGATACTAGTCCTCTATCTGATACGTCATTTACAAATATCTTCTCCCATTCAGTCGGTTGTCTTTTGGTTTTCTTGACTCTTTCTTTTGCTGTGCAAAAGCTTTTTATTTCGATGAAGTCCAAATAGCTCATTTTTGCCCTTCCTTCCCTTGTTTTTGGCAATGTTTCTAGGAAGAAGTGGCTGTGGCTGAGGTCAAAGCGGTTGCTGCCTGTGTTCTCCTTTAGGATTTTGATGGACTCCTATTCACATTGAGGTCTTTCAACCATCTGGAGTCTCTTTTTCTGTGTGGTGTAAGGAAATGGTCCAGTTTCATTCTTCTGCATGTGGCTATCCAATTTTTCCAAACAATTTGTTGAAGAGACTGTCTTTTATCCACTGGACATTCTTTCCTGCTTTGTCGAAGTTTAGTTGACCATAGAGTTGAGGGTCCTTTTCTGGGCTCTCGATTCTGTTCCATTGAACTATTTGTCTGTTTTTGTGCCAATACCATACTGTCTTGATGGTGACAACATTGTCATATAACTTGAAGTCCAGAATTGTGATGCCAACAGCTTTGCTTTTCTTTCTCAACATTCTTCTGGCTACTCGGGGTCTTTTGTGGTTCCATACAAATTTTAGGATTATTTGTTCCCTTTCTTTGAGAAAAGTGGATGGTATTTTGATGGGGATTGCATTGAATGTGTAGATTGCTCTAGGTAGCATTGACATCTTCACAATATTTGTTCTTCCAGTCCATGAGCATGGAACATTTTTCTATTTCTTTGTGTCTTCCTCAATTTTTTATATGAGTATTTTATAGTTTTCTGAGTACAGAATCTATGCCTCCTTGGATAGACTTATTCCTAGTTATCTTATGGTTTTGGGTGCAATTGTAAATGCGATCGACTCCTTAATTTCTCTTTCTTCAGTCTTGTTGTTGGTGTATAAGAATGCCATTGATTTCTGTGCATTGATTTTATATCCCGCCACTTAACTGAATTCCTATATGAGTTCTAGCAGTTTTGGGGTGGAGTCTTTTGGGTTTTCCACATAAAGTATCAAATCATCTGCAGAGTGAGAGTTTGACTTCTTCTTTGCCTATTTGGAGGCCTTTGATTACCTTTTGTTGTCTGCTGTGGCTAGGACTTCTAATACTATGTTGAATAGCAGTGGTGATAGTGGACATCCCTGCCATGTTCCTGACCTTAGGGGAAAAGCTCTCAGTTTTTCCCCATTGAGAATGATATTCACTATGGGTTTTTCATAGATGGCTTTTATGATATTGATATTCCTATATTCTGAAGAGTTTTGGTCAAGAAAGGATGCTGTACTTTGTCAAATGCTTTTTCTGCATCTATTGAGAGGATCATATGATTTTTGTTCTTTCTTTTATTAATGTATTGTATCACATTGATTGATTTGCACATTTGAACCAACCTTGCAGCCCAGGGATAAATCCCACTTGGTCATGGTGAATTTTAATGCACTGTTGGATCCTATTGGCTAGTATTTTGGTGAGAATTTTTACATCCATGTTCATCAAGGATATTCGTCTGTAATTCTCCTTATTGATGAGGTCTTTGTCTGGCTTGGGGATCAAGATAATGGTTGTCTCATAAGACGAGTTTGGAAGTTTTCCTTCCATTTCTATTTTATGGAACATTTTCAGAAAAATAGGTATTAATTATTCTTTAAATGTTTGGTGGAGTTCCCTTGGGAAGCCATTTGGCCCTGAGCTTTTGTTTGTTGGGAGATTTTTGATGACTGTTTCAATTTCCTTAGTGGTTATAGGTCTGTTCAGGTTTTCTATTTCTTCCTAGTTCGGTTTTGGTAGTTGATACATCTCTAGGCATGCATCCATTTCTTCCAGATTATCTAATTTGCTGGCATATCTTTGCTCATAATGTGTTCTTGTAATTGTTTGTATTTATTTGGTGCTGGTTGTGATCTCTCCTCTTTCATTCATGATTTTACTTATTTGGGTCATTTTTCTTTTCTTTTTGATAAGCCTGGCCAGCGGTTTATCAATCTTGTTAATTCTTTCAAAGAACTATCTCCTAGTTTCATTGATCTCTTCTACTGGTCTTTAGGTTTCTATTTCATTGATTTCTGATCTGATCTTTATGATTTCTCTTCTCCTGCTGGATTTAGGCTTTATTTGCTGTTCTTTCACTAGCTCCTTTAGGTGTAGGGTTAGGTTGTATATTTGAGACCTTTCTTGTTTCTTCAGAAAGGCTTGTATTGTTATATACTTTCCCCTTAGGACCGCCATTGCTCCATCCCAAAGATTTTGGACAGTTGTGTTTTCATTTTCATTGGTTTCCATGAATTTTTTTAATTCTTCTTTAATTTCCCGGTTGACCCATTCATTCTTTAGTAGGATGCTCTTTAGCCTCCATGTATTTGAGTTCTTTCTGTATTTCGTCTTGTGACTGAGTTCTAGATTCAAAGCATTGTGGTCTGAAAATATGCAGGGAATAATCCCAATCTTTTGGTACCAGTTGAGACTTTATTTGTGCCCTAGGATGTGATCTATTCTGGAGAATGTTCCATGGACACTAGAGAAGAATGTGTATTCCGATGCTTTGGGATGGAATGTTCTGAATATGTCTGTGAAATCCTTTTGGTCCAGTGTTTCATTTAAAGTCTTTATTTCCTTGTTGATCTTTTGCTTAGAGGATCTGTCCATTTCAGTGAGGGTGGCGGTAAATTCCCTCACTATTATTGTATTGTTGTTGATGTGTTTCTTTCCTTTTGTTATTAATTGGTTTATATAATTCGCTGCTCCCATGTTAGGGGCATAGATATTTACAATCGTTAGATCTTCTTGTTGGATAGACCCTTTAAGTAGGATATAGTGTCTTTCCTCATCTCTTATTACAGTCTTTGTTTTAAAATCTAATTTGTCTGATATAAGGATTGCCACCCCAGCTTTCTTTTGTTGTCCATTAGCATGGTAAATTGTTTTCCACCCCCTCACTCTCAATCTGGGGGTGTCTTTGTGTTTAAAATGCATCTCTTGAAGACAGCATATCGATGGGTCTTGTTTTTTTTATCCAATCTGATAGCTGTGTCTTTTGATTGGGGCATTTAGCCCATTTACATTCAGGATAACTATTGAAAGATATGAATTTAGTGCCATTGTATTACCTGTAAGGTGACTGTTACTGTATATTGTCTGTGTTCCTTCTGGTCTGTTACTTTTAGGCTCTCTCTTTGCTTAGAGGACCCCTTTCAATATTTCTTGTAGGACTGGTTTTGTGTTTGCAAATTCCTTTAGTTTTTGTTTGTCCTGGAAGCTTTTTATCTCTCCTTTTATATTTAATGAAATCCTAGCTGGATATAGTATTTTTGGCTGCATATTTTTCTCGTTTAGTGCTCTGAAGATATCTTGCCAGTCCTTTCTGGCCTGTCACGTCTCTGTGAATAGGTCTGTTGCCAATCCAATGTTTCTACCATTGAAGGTTACAGATCTGTTCTCCCGAGCTTCTTTTCTTTTCTCGTTGTCTCTGAGACTCATAAGTTTTACTATTAGATGTCGGGGTGTTGACCTAATTTTATTTATTTTGAAGGGGGTTCTCTGTGCCTCCTGGATTTTGATGCCTGTTTCCCTCCCCAAATTAGGGAAGTTCTCTGTTCTAATTTGCTCCAATATACCTTCTGCCCCTCTCTCTCTTTTTCTTCTGGGATCCCAATTATTCTAATATTGTTTCATCTTATGGTATCACTTATCTCTCGAATTCGGCCCTCGTGATCCAGTAGTTGTTTATCTCTCTTTTTCTCAGCTTCTTTATTTTCCATCATTTGGTCTTCTCTATCACTAATTCTCTCTTCTCCCTTTTCCTAGAAGTTAGAGCCTCCATTTTTGATTGCACCTCATTAATAGCCTTTTTGATTTTGACTTGGTTAGATTTTAGTTCTTTATTTTTTCAAAAAGGGTTTCTCTAATATCTTCCATGCCTTATTCAAGCCCAGCTAGTATCCTTAAAATCATCACCCTGAACTCTTCTTCTGACATCTTACTAATGTCTGTATTGATTAGGTCCCTGGAGTCAGTACTACCTCTTGTTCTTTTTGTTGAGGTGATTTTTTTCTGTCTTGTCATTTTGTCCAGACTAGAATAGATAAATGAGAACAAAATGCTAACAGGGTAACAACGTTCCCTGAAAAATATACACTAAACAGATCAGAAGAGACCTGAATCCAGGAGAAAAGAGTGGGAAAGAAAGAAAAAAGAAAAAGATAGCAAACAAACAAATAAAAATCAGAATATGATCACATACGATCGGGATGGTGCATAGATCAGTGACACACACTAGATTTTGGGCGTGTTTTGGTCTGTTAGAAGAAAGTGCCTCCCAAAAATTTAAAGAAAGAAAAACATATATTTAGAAAAATAAAGTTTAATATGATGAAGGGTTGGAATATGATTGTAAAAATGAAAATTATAAAAGAATTTATAATATGAATTGATAAGAGGTTGGTTGAAAAAAGAAAGAAGAGAATATAAAAATAAATGGAGAGGATGTGATTAGGCAGGAGACTAGAACAACAAATCCATACACTAGAGATTTGGGGTATATTTTGGTCTGTTACAAGAAACTGTATCCCAAAATTTTAAAGAGAGAACAATATCTATATCTATATCTATATCTATATCTATAGATATATCAAAAATAAGGTTAACTACTATGAAGGGATAGAATATGACTCTAAAAATGAAAAAATAAATAAGATTTTATTTTATTTTATTTATTTATTTTTTAAATTTTATTATGTTATGTTAGTCACCATACAATACATCATTAGTTTTTGATGTGGTGATCCACGATCCATTGTTTTCGTGTAACACCCAGTGCTCCATGCAGTATGTGCCCTCCTTAATACCCATCACTGGGCTAACCAATCCCCCCTCCCCCTCCCCTCTAAAACCCTGTTTGTTTCTCAGAGTCCATAGTCTCTCATGGTTCATCTCTCCCTCCAATTCCCCCCCTCCTCATTTTTCCCTTCCTTCTCCTAGTGTCCTCCATGCTATTCCTCATGTTCCACAAGTAAGTGAAACCACATGATACTTGACTTTCTCTGCTTGACTTATTTCACTTAGTATAATCTCCTCCAGTCCCATCCATGTGGATGTAGAAGTTGGGTATTCATCCTTTCTGATGGCTGAGTAATATTCCATTGTATATATGGACCACATCTTCTTTATCCATTCATCTGTTGAAGGGCATCTCGACTCTTTCCACAGTTTGGCTATTGCGGACATTGCTGCTATGAACATTGGGGTGCATATGGCCTTTCTTTTCACTACATCTGTGTCTTTGGGATAAACCCAGGAGTTCAATTGCTGGGTCATAGGGTAGCTTTATTTTTAAATTTTTGAGGAACCTCCACACTGTTTTTCAAAGTGGCTGTACCAACTTGCATTCCCACCAACAGTGTAAGAGGGTTCTCCTTCCTCCACAACCTCTCCAACATTTGTTGTTTCTTGCCTTGTCATTTTTTGCCATTCTAACTAGTGTAAGGTGGTATCTCAATGTGGTTTTGATTTGAATTTACTGGATGGCTAGTTATGATGAATATGTTTTCATGTGTCTGTTAGACATTTGTATGTCTTCTTCGGAGAAGTATCTGTTCATGTATCTTGAAAGAAGTTGCTGCGGGCGATGTCAAAGAGGTTACTGCTTATGTTCTCCCCTAGGATTTTTATGGATTCCTGTCTCACATTGAGATCTTTCATCCAGTTTGAGTTTATCTCTGTGAATGGTGTTAGAGAATGGTCAAGTGGCATTCTTCTGCATGTGGCTGTCCAATTTTCCCAACATCATTTATTGATGAGACTGTCTTTTTTCCATTGCAAATTTTTTCCTGTTTGTCAAAGATTATTTGACCATAGAGTTGAGGGTCCATATCTGGGCTCCCTATTCTGTTCCATTGGTCTATATATCTGTTTTTGTGCCAGTACCATGCTGTCTAGGTGATCACAGCTTTGTAATATAGCTTGAAATCGGGCAACGTGATGCCCCCAGCTTTGTTTTTCTTTTTCAAGATTTCCTTGGCGATTTGGGGTCTTTTCTGATTCCATACAAATTTTAGGATTGTTTGTTCCAGCACTTTGAAAAATATCATTGGAATTTTGATTGGGATGATATTGAAGGTATAGATTGTTCTAGGTAGCATAGACATTTAAAAAATGTTTATTCTTCCGATCCATGAGTATGGAATATTTGCCAACTTTTTGTGTCTTCTTCAATTTCTTTCATGAGTGTTCTATAGTTCCTAGAGTATAGATCCTTTACCTCTTTGGTTAGGTTTATTCCGAGGTATCTTATGGTTTTTGGTGCTATTGTAAATGGAATCGTTTCTCTAATTTCTCTTTCTACAGTTGTGTTGTTAGTGTATAAGAAAGCAACTGATTTCTGTGCATTGATTTTGTATCCTGCCACATTACTGAATTTCTCTATGAGTTCTAGTAATTTGGGGGTGGAGTCTTTTGGGTTTTCCACATAAAGTATCATGTCATCTGCGAAAAGAGAGAGTTTGACTTCTTCTTTGCCAATTTGAATACCTTTTATTTCTTTTTGTTGTCTGATTGCTCTTACTAGGACTTCTAGTACTATGTTGAACAATAGTGGTGAGAGTGGGCATCCTTGAAGTTTTCCTGATCTTAAGGGAAAGGCTCTCAGCTTTTCCCCTTTGAGGATGATATTCGCTGTGGGTTTTTCATAGATGGATTTTATGAACTTGGGGAATGTTCCCTGTGGATGGGTCCTGTCTTTTTATCCAATCTGCAACCCTGTGCCATTTTATGGGAACATTTAGGCCGTTCACGTTGACAGTGATTATTGAAAGATATGAATTAATTGTCATCATGTTGCCCGTGAAGACGTTATTTTTATAGATTGTCCTTATAAATTTCTGTTGTATATCACTCTTGGGGTCTTTCTCCTTTTATAGGACCCCCCTTAATATTTCTTGCAGGGCCAGCTTAGTGGTCACATATTTTTTCAGTTTCCGCCAGTCGTGGAAGATCTGCATTTCTCTGTCCATTCTAAATGACAGCCTTTCCAGATAAAGTATTCTTGGCTGCATATTCTTCTCGTTTAGTACCCTGAATATGTCTTGCCAGGCCTTTCTGGCTTGCCAGGTCTCTGTGGATAGGTCTGACATTATTCTGATGTTCCTCCCTTTGTGCATAAGAAATCTTTTCCCCCTAACTGCCCTTAAGATGGTTTCCTTGGTTCTAAGATTTGCAAGTTTTACTATTACATGCCGGGGTGTTGCCCTCTTTTCCTTGATCTTGGGAGGGGTCCTCTCTGCCTCTAGGATGGGAATGTTTGTTTCCTTCCCCAGATTAGGGAAGTTTTCAGCTATGGTTTCCTCAAATACATCTGCTAGTCCTCTCTCTCTCCCCACTCCCTCTGGGATTCCAATTATTCTGACATTGGAACGCTTCATGTTGTCGCTTATTTCTCTGATTCTATTTTCTTGGATTCTGAGTTGTTTTTTCCTGGCCTCCTCTTTTCTCTTTTTATCTATTATATTGCCTTCTAGGTAGCTTATTTGTTCTTCTGCCTCACTTACCCTAGCTGTTAGATTATCTAACAGCTTGGATCTCACTGATAGCATTTTTAAGTTCTGCCAATTCAGCTTTCATTTCTGCCCTTAGAGACTCTATGTTGCCATTAATTGACTTCTCCTTTCTAGTTATTGTCTTCACAATTGCTAGCCTGAATTCGATCTCCAACATCTTGGTTATATCTGCATCCATTTGTAGATCTGCAGCATAAGTCATAGTCTCTGAGTCTTTCCTATTTTGGGGGTTCCTCCTCCTAGTCATTCCGCTGATGGGTGTTTGAGGGAATGTATAGAGTCCAAATTATTGACCAGAACACAAGCAAGATGCACCTGTTTTCTTGGGACCTTAGGGTTGCTGGCCTCTTGTTTTTCTAGCCTGTCTTCTGGGGGAGGGGCCTGCTGCACTGTTACTCAGGCAACCCTGTTTGGGCGGAGTTACCCTGCCCCCCTGTGGCAGGGAATGGGCTCAGCGGGAATCAATTTGGGGGGCTTTTGTTCTCTGGCAGATTTCCCTGGCAGTTTTCCATGTCTCTTCCATGAGTCAGAGCAGAAGAGACCTTTTGCAACCCTCTGCCTCAGAGCAGAGAGACTGCAGTCTGTTCTTCATGAGCTCTCCAGGCCACACTGTCTCCATTTCTGGCCGTGCTGCTATAAACTGCAGCGACCTGGGTTGTGCACCCCTCCGCAGCGCCCCCAGTCCTGCCTCCAGGTCAGGGCACATCTCTGCCTTTGTGCTTCTTAAACCACCATCCCCTCCCAGTTCGCATGTGCGACCCCACCGCTCCGGGTTTCTGCCCCGGGGCTTCCCTAAAGTCCTTTTCCCGCTGAGTCTGTGCCCCGTCCCCAGCATGTGAGGCTGTCGCTCACCAGCAGTGTAGGATCCTCATGGACAGGCTTCTTCCCGCTGCCATTCATCCTCCAATATCTGCCCGCGGAATCAGGGCTCCCCACTTCATACCTCAAAACCAACCGCCTGCAATAATCTTTTTGTAGAGATCCAGATCTTCTTACATCTCAGGCTGGTTTTGTGGGTTCTCAGAGTGGTCTGGTAGATATCCAGCTCAATTCCGGGGACCAGTTGAAATAGTGTCCCCACACCTCCGCCGTCTTTCCTTCTCCCTCTAAATAAGTTTTTTTTTCAAAAGGGATTGATAAGATGTTGGTTGAAAAATGGAAAAAGAACAATTCAAAAATAAAAGAAAGTTAAAAAAATTAAATTTGAAAGACTAAAGAATCATGGGACAAAAGCTATGAATTTTATGTTCAGTATTCCCCTAACACTGGATTTCTGCTGTTCTCATTGATTGGTAAACTTGGTCTTGGCTGACTGTTCTTGCTGATCTTCTGGGGGATAGGCCTGTTGCCGTGGTTCCCAAATGTCTTTGCTGTAGGCGAAATTGCCCCTCCCTTGCCGGGGTCTGGCCTACGTAATCCGCTGGGTTTGCACTCAGGAGCTTTTGTTCCCTGCGAGCTTTCCATACAGCTTTGGAGGACGAGAGTGAAAATGGCAGCCTCTTATTCTCCACTCCAGAGGAGCCGAGAACTTGGGGCTCCACTCCTCAGTGCGCCCCCAGAGAAAAGCGATCAATCACTCCTGTCTCCCCAGTCTCTAGCCGCACTCCGTGCTCACCCAGCCTGTGACCGAGCATTTCCCTCTGGCACACGACCCCGTGTGGAGTCTCCAAACCCAACAGAGTCCTGAGGAGCGCTCCTGTGCCACTCCTCCCAGGAGAGTAAGGGGAGCCTCCCTGGATCTGCCACTTGTTGGCTCTCTGCTGGAAGAGCATGGCCTGACTGTTATATGGATCACAGTTTATGGCAACCCCGAGCTGAGAGCCCAATTCTTGGCTCTGTCTCTGCAGCTGGCTTCCCTGCTCTAGTACCTGGGAGCTCTGCTGCACTCAGGCACCCCCAGTCTTTCTGCGACCCTGAGGGTCCTGAGACCACATTGCCCCAGCGAGGGTTCCACCCCCTGCTTAGCCACTGGAGTGACGTCCCTCTGTGGAGCAGACTTCTAAAAGTTCCAATTTTGAGCTCCACTGCTCTATCACTTGCTGGCTGACGGAGGCCCCCTCCCCCACAGTCCATCTTCCCGAATATTGCCTCGAATTCACTTCTCCACACGTCCTACCTTCCAGAAAGTGGTTGCTTTTCTGTTCAGAGAGTTGCTGGTATTCTTTTCTTTGATTTCCTTTTTAGTTTGTAGGTGTTCAGAATGGTTTGATCCCTATCTACCTGAATTCCTGCGACCAGACAAAATTTAGGTCTTCCACTCCTCTGCCATCTTGCTTCTCCCCCCACCCATGAGAGACTATTAAGTATAGGAAACAAACTGAGGGTTGCTGGAGGGGAGTTGGGTGGGGGGTTGGGGTAATTGGGTAATGGGGATTGAGGAGAGCACATGATGCATGAGCACTGGGTGTTACATGCAACTGATGAATTATTAAACACTACATCTGAAACTAATGATGTAATATATGTTGGCTAATTGAATTTAATAAAAAAAAGAAGAAGAAAAGATTTTGTATTCCACTGTTTTAGGATGAAATGCTCTGGATATATCTGTTAAATCCATCTGGTCCAGGCTGTTTTTCAAAGTTTTTGTTTCCTTGTTGATTTACTGCTAGGTTATCTGTCCGTTGCTGAGTGGGGTGTTAAAGTCCCCTACTATTATTGTATTATTATCAATGAGTTTCTTTAAGTTTTTTATTAATTTATTTATCTATTTATGTGTTCCCAAGTTAGGAGCACAAATATTGACAATTGTTAGATCTTCTTGTTGAATAGACCCCTTTATTATAATATCGTGTCCTTTTTCATCTCTTATTACAGTCTCTGGTTTAAAATCTAATTTGTCTGATATAAGGATGGCTACTCCCGCTTTCTTTTGATATCCATCAGTATGGTAGATGGTTCTCCACTCTTTCATCTTCAATCTGGAGGTGACTTTGGGTCTGAAATGAATATCTTGTAAGGAGCATATTGATGGGTCTTTTTTTTTTTATTCATTCTGATACCTATGTCTTTTTTTTAAGATCTTATTTATTTATTTGAGAGAGAGAGAGAGAGAGAGAGCACAAGAGGGGGGTGGGGACATAGGGAGAAGCAGATTCCTTGCCAAGCAGGGAACCTGATGGCAGACTCGATCCCAGGACTCCGGGATCATGACCTGAGCCAAAGGCAGTCGCTTAACCAACTGAGCCACCCAGGCACTTGATACTTTATGTCTTTTGATTGGAACCTTTAGTCCATTTACATTCAGAGTAATTATTGAAAGATATGAATTTAGTGCTATTGTATTACATGTAAATTTACTGTTCCTGTAGATTTTCTCTGTGCCCTCCTGGTCTTAGTTAATTTTTTCTCTCTGCTCAAAGGATCCCCTTGAATATTTCTTGCAGTGTGGTTTAGTGTTTATAAATTCCTTTAGTTTTTGTTTGTCTTAGAACTTCTTTATCTCTCCTTCTATTCTGAATGACAGCCTTGTTGGATAAAGTATTCTTGGCTGCATATTTTTTCCATGTGGCATGTTGAATATATCATGGCCTTCCTTTCTGGCCTGCCCGGTCTCTGTGGTCAGATCTGATGCTAGTCTTATATGTATATCTTTGTAGGTTAAGGACCTGTTGTCCTAAGCTGCTTTCAGAATTTTCTCTTTATCATTGTAATTTGCAAGTTTCACTATAATATGTTGTGTTGTTGACCTATTTTTGTTGATTTTGAGGAGTGTTTTCTGTGCCTCTTGGGCTTGAATGCCTGTTTGTTCCTCAGATTAGGGAAGTTCTCAGCTATAATTTGTTCAAATAATCCTTTGCCCCTTTCCCATTCTTCTTCTGGGACTCCTATAATAGGGATATTATTTCATTTTATGGAATTACTGAGTTCCCTGAGTCTACCTGTGTGATCTACTAGTTTTCTTTCCGTCTTCTTTTCAGCTTCCTTATTTTCCATAATTTTATCTTCTATATCACTGATTCACTCCTATGCTTTATTCAGCCTCCTTTTTATGGCCTCCACTTGGGCCTGCATCTTGGTTGTAGCATTTTTAATTTCAACCTCACTAGTTTTTAGTTCTTTTATCTCTATAATAAGGGATTCTCTAGTGTCTTCTATGCTTTTTTCAAGTCCAGCTAATATCCTTATAATCGTTGTTTTTAATTCTATTTGAGATATCTTACTTTTATCAGTATTGATTAAATTCCTGGCTGTGAGTACTACCTCCTGTTCTTTCTTTTGGGGTGAATTTCTCCATCTTGTCATTTTGTCCAGAAAAGAAAAGAAGAAAGAAAAAGAAAACAACAACAACAAAGTGATTATAACACCAACAGCAAAAACAAACAAAAACTAGATCCTGGGTGTGTTTTGGTCTGCTTGTTAAAAGAAACTATATCGCAAAATAAGAAAGCAAGAATATATATATACATATATATATAATACAATTAAAGGAAACAATAAAATATATATAAATTATATATAATAGTAAAAATTTAAAAAGAATTTTAAAAATAAGAAAATTATTGAAAAGATAACAATAAAAACCTGAAGAATAAAAGTATAAAGGATGCTAGATACTATTTTCCCCTAGAGCTGAAATTTTGCAGTCCTCTATGATCAGTAAACTTGGTGTGATCAATTTGTGCTGGCCTTCTGGGGGAGGAGCTTGTTGCACTCATTCTCAGGTGGACTTGCCCTAGTGGAAAGCGCTTCCAGTGTGCAGGGAGGCAGGGCTTGGTCTAAGAGGCTCCAGACTCCACTAGATGGTGCTGTTTTGCTCTCTGAAGGATTTCAGCACTGATGGGCAATATGGCAGTGCCCACTCCCTAGCCCGAGAGCTGAGAATTCTTGCCTCCCACTCTTCAGTGAGCCCTCACTGAAGAGAAATCAATCACTCTTGTCTCTCCAGTTTCTGTCAGAACTCTGTGTTCATCCTGCCTGTGTCTGTACTTTTTTTAGATCAGGCACACAGCTGAGTTTCAAAACTCCAAATTTTAGGGACTCCCATGGCAGGGACCCCTGCTCTTCCTTCTGGGGAGGGCCTCACCACACTTCTACCTTTTGTTGGACCAGTCCCAGAAAAGTGGTCACATGACTACACAGCAGTTCACAATTTATGGTAACACAGAGCAGAAAGCCAGCACCTAGACACACTGTTCTCAGCCAACTTCCACACTCCTATGCCTGGGAACCATGCCGCACTTAAGTGCCACCCATTCTTCTTGCAACCCAGGGGATCCTCAGATCATGATGTTACACCAGGGATTGTGCCCCATTTTGCCACATGAACAACTTTAAGCCAGGCATGTCCCCCACTGTAGCAGACTTCTAAAAGTTCTAATTTTATGCTCCTCTGCTTATAATACTCTGTGGTGGCCCCCTTAAGCAGGCTCCCTCCTGGCCACAATAGCCTCAGCTATATCACACCGGATTCAAGTCTCTGCACCTCCTACCTTTCAAATAGTGATCACTTTTCTAGTTGTAGACTTGCAGTATTTGTTTTCTCAGACCTCCAATTGACTTCTCAGGTGTTCAGAATGATTTGATAACTATCTAGTTGTATTCAAGGGCAAGACAAATTTAGGGCCCCCCACTCCTCTGCCATCTTAATTCCTCTCCAAGAGTTCTTTTAAAGTTGATTTTCATAGTTTCTACCACTGTGTTCATTGCTTGTATGGAGACGTTGATTTATGGAGCTCCTCACTCTATCATTCCAGTTGTAAACTTTTAACTACAGTTAATTAATGAGAGAACGCACCCACAGAAAGAATGCATTATACTTAATAAACATTTGTTGACCAGCTAATATTTCCTGGGCACTGGGCTAGGTCCTAGAGATCGAAATATGGGAAAGAAATAGCACTTACTCTCAAAAAGCTCAAAACTCACAAAAGAAATTAACACATGGATAGGAATAAATGAACTGAGAAATTAAAGCTTTTCCTTAAGGATTAAAGGAGGGAGTATGACCAGGGAATGAAGTTAAGGAGCTGACACATCCACTTCCATCTACATTTTTTCCAAGCCAGAACTATAGCTATATTGTGAGACTACTTACATGTTGACATTTGCCCAAATTTTTGTATTTTTTGCTTTATTTCTCTTTATTTATACCTCAGGGATAATAAAATTCTTAAAATAAAAAAGTCTATAATATGCCTTAACAGAACAGCAGAAAAAGACCAGTAGATGCAGAAAAAGAAACTTACTCCATTGCTACACTTAGGGAAAACAGGAACCTCAAGAATAAATAGTAAGCGGTAGCAGCTGTAGAATAAAGATAGAAAGAGGGAAAAATAATGAGCTGGATGTCCCAGGTGTCTTCAGTAGAAAATGGTGCTGAGGGATAGCACCAGAGTTTGGCCCAGGGGCTTAAGGGGGAAAAGGTTTTTGTTGTTTCCTAATTCAGAGGTACACGTGTCATTTTAATTTCACTTTAAAGTGATTTTACTTTCACACATTCAATATTGTAAAAAGGTATAGATTTATTTCTAACAATTTGACTAAGTTATTTCTTCATCTTCTTGAAAAGACCAGGATATCTTTTCCTCAGTACAAATTACATTAGGAGCATTGGAAAAATGTGTCAAAGCCATCTTAATCTAATAAACTTCATCTGGCAATATATAAGTTCTGTGGGTTTCTTAAGACTTCCCAGAGGAAAATTGATTTCTTTCTGGATGGTAACCAGTTTCCCTGACTATGATCTTGTTCATACCTGGAGGCTGTACTTATGGTTTGGCACAATCTGAACTCCACTAACCTGTGGAGGTCTCAATACAAGGTTATTAAATGAAGTCAGAAATTTGCAGAAGACTGACAAAGAAATGCAAATGCTACAGATAACAAAAACTGAGGGATAAGCATAAAGCCATGAAGTCAATAATAATAATCCTTAATGCTGAAGTCTGTTCTGGGGTGGTGTCTTAGTCCATTCAGGCTGCTATAACAAAATACCAGAGACTGGTGGCTTATAAACACCAGACATTTATTACTCAGTTTTGGAGGTTGGGAGGCCAAGATCAGGGTACTAGTATAGTCAGCTTCTGGTGAGAGTCCTCTTTGGGGTTGCAGATGCCAACTTCTTGCTACATTCTCACATGGTTGAAGGTAAAGGAAATCTTTTGGGCTTCTTTTTTAAGGGCATTAATCTCATAATTAATATGCAGAGTCCTCATGACCTAATCATCTCTCAAAGACCCCCACATCTTAATACCATTACATTGGGCTTTAGAGCTCAACAAATGAATTTGGCGGGGTGGGGTGGGGAGGATATTCAGACCACAGCAGGTGGAAACAGAAATAAAGATTTCTCTGAAAATAGCCTCATTTCTCTGTTCTCCTACTGGAAAGCACACTACATTGCAAATATCTTTATAGACTACTTAGGTAGTCTAATATAGATAGATGTTACCAAACCAAACTTACAGATTTTCATTTCTGTAGAGTAAAACCCCATTTGTTCTGTTTAGCTAAAGAACACAAGCTGAATTAATGAACTGTTTAATTTATGTAATTTTTAAGATATATGATTTTGTGCATTTCTAGTACTCTCCAGGGTTATCAGGATTGCCTCTTCACTCAATTTTTCCTTTAAGCAAAATTCAGTGCAGAGTAGGCTAAGTGATGCCATGGTGACAAAAAACACCCCAAATCTTCACGATTCACACAAAGGGTCCTGCTCATTTATATCACTCACATCAATGTGCTTTCCTAGATCTGTGTGGGCTCTGCTCTGAGCTGTCATCATTCCCACTCTGGGATGTGGGCTGATGGAACAGCCACCATCCGAAACATCATCAGTGACTGTGACAGAGGGAAGAGTGAGAAGCAAAGATCCTCCTGGCTCTCAATGCTTCCACCTGTAGGTGACACTCATTCCTGCTGTGTCTTGTTAGCCAGGTGAGTCACATGGATAAGCTGAATTTCAAAGAGTCTCTGGATGTTGGAGAACAATAACACTGCCATCCCACCACACTTGCCTCCTTACAGTGTCTATCTTGTGCCATTCACAAGAGTGATAGCTGCACAACTACTGTCTACTAGTCTTGGTTTTCCCTATGTAGGTTTACAGTCTAGGGAAAATACAAACAAAAGACCCCACTATGTTAAGATTCCCTGACATACTTGTTGGGTGGGCAGAACCAGCAGAAAAATGCCACCATGACAAGTGACCCAGTCCAGGAAGCTTCTTTGTCACCATGGGCCTGAGACTCTTCCTCCTCTAAGACACTTGGTAGTTCAGTCTGGGGAAACCTGTTCCACTCCCTCAGGCAGCACTAAGAGGGAGTGGAAGCCCCAACACCAGTAGATGAATCAAGAAAACCTAAGTCAAGGCTCTGAAATAAAACTGATTTAAAACCACAGCCTGGAAAATTAAGCCAGGACTTCTGTATTAAACCTAGACAGGGTAACTGCCTGTTAAAATCAAATATTTAAATAAGATTTAAAGAGTCTCCTAACACAATAGACTAAATGTCAAGAATACAACAAAAAGAGGCGCCTGGGTGGCTCAGTCATTAAGCATCTGCCTTCAGCTCAGATCATGATCCCAGGGTCCTGGGATCGAGCCCCACATCAGGCTCCCTGCTTGGTGGGAAGACTTCTTCTCCCTCTCCCACTCCCCCTGCTTGTGTTCCCTCTCTCACTGTCTCTCTCTCTGTCAAATAAATAAATAAAGTTTTTAAAAAAAGACTACAACAAAAAAATTATCTTCCATGTGAAGAACTAAGAACACAACTGGAATGAGAAAAGACAATCAACTAACATTAACACTGAGATAAATAAGATCTGAAATTGAATAAGTTGAAATTATCTGATAAGGATTTTAAAACAGCTGTTATAAAAATGCTCCAACAATTAGTAACAAATTTCCTTAAGCAAATAAAAACAATTACAAAATCTCACCAAAGAAATATAAATTACAAAAATAGACCCAAATGGAAATTAAAGAACTGAAAAATACAACAGCAATTAAAAAAAAAAAAACTCACTGGATGGGCTCAGTAGTATAATGGTAATGACAGAGGATAGAATTACAGAACTGGAGGATATAATTTGCCCAATTTGGACAGGTGATCTAAACAACAGAGAGAAATAGACTTGAAAAAATAAACAGAGTAGGAGGAGCAAGATGGCAGAGGAGTAGGAGACCTAAATTTTGTCTGGTCCCAGGAATTCATCTAGATAGGGATCAAACCATTCTGAACACCTACAAACTCAACAGGAGATTGAAGAAAAGAATAGTAGCAACTCTCTGAACAGAAGAGCGACCACTTTCTGGAAGGTAGGACACATGGAGAAGTGAATGTAAGGTGATATTCGGGAAGATAGAGCAAGGTGGGGAGGGAGCCTACTCAGCTGGCTACCCGCAAGTGATAGAGCAGTGGAGCACAAAATCAGAACTTTTAAAAGTCTGCTCCACTGAGGGACATCGCTCCAGTGGCTAAACAGGGGATGGAAACCTCTCTGGGACAGTGTGGTCTCCAGACCCTCGGAGTCACAGAAAGACCGGGGGTGCCTGAGTGCAGCAGAGCTCCCAAGTATCAGAGCAGGGAAGCTGGCTGCAAAGATGTAGTTGAGGAGTGGGCTCTCAGCTCAGGGTTGTCATAAACCATGATTGGTGGCACAGTTGGGCCACTACTCCTCCAGCAGGGACCCAACAAGTGGTACATTCAGCAAGACCCCCCTTCCTCCACCAGGAGGAGCGACACGGGAGTGCACTGCAGGATTCTGCTGGGTTTGGAGACTCCACACAGGGTCATGTGCCAGAGAGAGAAACGCTCAGTCACAGGCCGGGTGAGCACAGAGTGCAGCTGGAGACCAGGGAGATGGGAATGATTGACTGCATTTCTCTGGGGGCTCACTGAGGAGTGGGGGCCCAAGTTCTCCGATCCTCCGGGGTGGAGATTGGGAGGCAGCCACTTTCACTCTCGTCCTCCAAAGCTGTCCAAAAAGCTTGCAGGGAGCAAAAGCTCCTGAGAGCAAACCCGAGCAGATTACTTAGCCTGGCCCCACACAAGGGCAGGGCAATTCCACCTCAGGCAAAGACATTTGAGAACCATGGCAACAGGCCCCTCCCCCAGAAGATCAGCAAGAAGAGCCAGCCCAGACCAAGTTTACCAATCAATGAGAATGGCAGAACTCCAACGCTAGGGGAATACAGCACATATAATTCATGGTTTTTTTCCACTGATTCCTTATTTTTTCAAAGTTAATTTTTTTAATTTTCCTTTTTTTCTTTTTCTATTGTTTTGAAGTTTGCTTTTTACCTTTTTCAACCAACATCTTACAAATCCCTTTTTTTAAAAATCTTTTTTATTTTTCATTTTTAGAATCGTATTCTATCCCTTCATTGTAGTTGTTCTCTCTTTAAAATTTTGGGTTACAGTTTCTTCTAAAAGATCAAAATATACCTTAAATCTCTAGTGTATGGCTTTGTTCTAGTTTCCTGCCTGATCACATTCTCTCCCCCCCTTTCTTTTAATTTCTCTTCTTTTGTTTTTCAACCAACTTCTTATCAATTCTTTTTATAAAATCTTTTATAAATTTCATCTTTACATTCATATTCTATCCCTTCATCATATTTACCTTTATTTTTGTACATATATGTTTTTCTTTCTTTAAAATTTTGGGAGGAAGTTTCTTCTAACAGACCAAAATTGCATAAAATCTAGTGCATGGCACTGAACTATTCACCAGCCCAATCATATTTGATCATATTCTTTTTTTTTCTTTTTTCTTTTCTTTCTTCTTTTTTTCCCTTTCTTTTCCCCTGGTTTCAGGTCTCTTCTGATTTGTTTAATGTACATTTTCTGGGTTTCCTGTTACCATGTTAGCATTTTGTTGTCTCATTCATCTATTCTCTCTGGACAGAATGACAAGATGGAAAAACTCACCTCAAAAAAAAAAAGAAAGAACAAGAGGCAGTACCAACTACCAGGGACCTAATCAATACAGACATTAGTAAGATGTCAGAAGTAGAGTTCAGAATGACGATTATAAAGATACTAGCTGGGCTTGGAAAAAAACGTGGAATATACTAGAGAAACCTTTTCTGGAGAAATGAAAGAACTAAAATGTAACCAAATCAAAATAAAAAAGGCTATTAATGAGGTGCAATCAAAATGGAGGTTATAACTGCTAGGATAAATGAGGCAGAAGAGAGAAATAGTGATACAGAAGACCAAATGATGGAGAATAAAGAAACTGAGAAAAACAGTGATAAACAACTACAGGATCATGAGGGCAGAATTCGAGAGATAAGTGGTACCATAAGATGAAATAATATTAGAATAATTGGTATCCCAGAAGAAAAAGAGAGAGAAGGTCAGAAAGTATATTGGAACAAATTATACCAGAGAACTTCCTTAATTTGGGGAAGGAAACAGACATCAAAATCCAAGAGGCACAGAGAACCCCTCTCAAAATCAATAAAAATAGGACAACACCCTAACAACTACTAGTAAAACTAACAAGTCACAGAGACAAAGAGAAAATCCTGAAAGCAGCTTGGGACAAAGGGTATGTAACCTACAGTGGTAGAAATATTAGATTGGCTGCAGACCTATCCACAAAGACCTGGCAGGACAGAAAGGACTGGCATGATATCTTCAGAGCACTAAATGAGAAAAATATGCAGCCAAGAATACTATATCCAACTAGGCTGTCATTGAAAATAAAAAGAGAGATAAAAAGATTCCAGGAGAAACAAAAACTAAAAGAATTTGCAAACATGAAATCAGCCCTACAAGAAATATTGAAAGGGGTTCTCTAAGCAAAGAGAGAGGCTAAAAGTAACATAGACCAGAAAGGAACACAGACAATATACAGTAACAATCGCCATACATGCAATAAAATTGCACTAAATTCATATCATTCAATAGTTAACCTGAATGTAAATGGGCTAAATGCCCCAATCAAAAGACACAGGCTTTCAGATTAGATGAAAAAAAACAACAGGGGGTGGAGCAAGATGGCGGAGGAGTAGGAGACCTGGCTTTCATCTGGTCTCAGCAATTCAGCTGGATAGGGATCAAACCATTCTGAACACCTACTAACTCAACAGCAGATCGAAGAAAAGAATAGCAAAAAGTCTCTGAACAGAAAAGCGACCACTTTCTGGAAGGTAGGACGTGCAGAGAAGTGAATCCGAGGCAATATTCAGGAGGATAGACGGCAGGGTAGGGGACCTCTGTCGGCTGCTTCTGGCAAGTGATAGAGCCGTGGAGCACAAAATCAGAACTTTGAGAAGTCAGCTCCACTAAGGGACGTCGCTCCAGTGACTAAGCAGTGGGGTGGAACCCTCGTGGGACAGTGTGGTCTCAGGACCCTTGGGGTCACAGAAAGACTGGGGGTGCCTGAGTGAGGCAGAGCTCCCAGGTATTGGAGCAGGGAAGCCAGCTGCAGATGGAGCTGAGGCACGAGCTCTCAGCTCGGGGTTGCCATAAACTGTGAATGGTGACAGTTGGGCCACTGCTCCTCGAGCAGGGACCCAACAAGCAGCAGAGCCAGGGAGACTCCCCTTCCTCCTCCGGGGAGGAGCGGCATGGGAACGCAACACAGGGATCTCCTGGGTTTGGAGACTCCACATGGGGTCGGGTGCCAGACATAGAAACTCCCGGTCACAGGCCAGGTGAGCATGGAGTGCGGCCGGAGACTGGGGACACGGGAGTAACTGACTGCTTTTCTCTGGGGGTGCACTGAGGAGCAGGACCCCGAGTCCTTGGCTCCTCTGGGGCAGAGATTGGAAGGCCAACATTTTCACTCTCGTCCTCCAAAGCAGTACTGAAAGATTGCAGGGAACAAAATCTCCTGAGAGCAAACCCGAGCAGATTGCTTAGCCGGGACCGGCAAGGGCAGGGCAATTCTGCCTCTGGCAAAGACATTTGGGAACCACGGCAACAGGCCCCTCCCCCAGAAGATCAGCAAGAACAGCCAGCCAAGACCAAGTTTAACGATCAATGAGAACGGCAGAACTCCAGCGCTAGGGGAATACTGCACATAGAATTCATGGCTTTTTTAACATGATTCATTAGTCTTTCAAAGTTAATTTTTTAACTGTTTTTTTTTTAGTATTTCTTTTTCCCTTTGTCAACCAACATCTTATCAATCCCTTTTTCCAAAAAAAAAAAAATCTTTATTTTAAATTTTTAGAGTTATATTCTATCCCTTCATAGTAGTTACCCTTATTCTTGGCATACATATATAAGTTTTTCTCTCCTTAAAATTTTGAGATATAGTTTCTTCTAACAAATCAAAATATACCCTAAATCTCTAGTGTATGGTTTTGTTCTAATCTCCTGCCTGATCACATTCTCTCCCCTTTTTTCTTTTTTTTTAAAACCTCTTCTTTCTTTTTTCAAGCACCTATTAATTCCTCTTTTAAAATTTTTTATAATTTTTATCTTTACAGTCATATTCCATCCAGTCTTTGTATCAACCCTTATTTTGTACATATATAAGTCTTTCCTTCTTTAAAATTTTAGGAGGGTCTTTCTTCTAACAGACCAAAATACACGGAAAATCTAGTGTGTGGCACTGATCTAAGAACTAGCCTGATCATATTTGATCATATTTTGTTTTTTTGTTCTGCTTTTCTTTTTATCTTTGTCTTTTTCTTTTTTTCTCTTTCTTTGTTCTTTCTTTCACTTTCTTTTCCCCTGGTTTCAGGCCTTTTCTGATTTGTTTAGAGTATATTTTCTGGGGACGATATTAACCTGTTAGCATTTTGATCTCTCATTCATCTATTCTCCTCTGAACAAAATGACAAGACGAAAAAAATCACCTCAACAAAAAGAACAAGACGTAGTACCGTCTGCCAGGGACTTACTCAATATGGACATTAGTACAATGTCGGACCTAGAGTTCAGAATCATGATTTTAAAGATACTAGCTGGGCTTGAAAAATACATGGAAGTTATTAGAGAAAACCTTCTGGAGAAATAAAAGAACTAAAATCTAACCAAGTCGAAATCAAAAAGGCTATTAATGAGGTGCAATAAAAAATGGGGGAACTAATTGCTAGGATAAATGAGGCAGAAGAGAGAATCAGCGATATAGAAGACCAAATGATGGAAAATAAAGAGGCTGAGAAAAAGAGAGAGAAACAACTACTGGATCATGAGGGCAGAATTCGAGAGATAAGCAAAATGATAAGATGAAACAACATTAGAATAATTGAGATCGCAGAACAAGAAAGAGAGAGAGGGGCAGAAGGTATATTGGAGCAAATAATAACAGAGAACTTCCCTAATGTGAGGAAGGAAACAGGCATCAAAATCCAGGAGGCACAGAGAACCCCTCTCAAAATCAAGAAAAATAGGTCAACACCCCGACATCTAATAGTAAAACCTACGAGTCTCAGAGACAAAGAGAAAATCTTGAAAACAACTCGGGAGAAGAGATATGTAACCTATAACGGTAGAAATATTAGATTGGCTGCAGACCTATCCACAGAGACCTGGCAGGACAGAATGGACTGGCATGATATCTTCAGAGCACTAAACGAGAAAAATATGCAGCCAAGAATACTATATCCAGCTAGGCTCTCATTGAAAATAGAAGGAGAGATAAAAAGCTTCCAGGACAAAAAAAAACTAAAGAACTTTGCAAACACGAAACCAGCCCTCCAAGAAATATTGAAAGGGGTCCTCTAAGCAAAGAGAGAGCCTAAAAGCAGCATAGATCAGAAAGGAACACAGACAATATCCAGTCACAGTCACCTTACAGGCAATACAATGGCACTAAATTCATATCTTTCAATAGTTACCCTGAAAGTAAATGGGCTAAATGCCCCAATCAAAACACACAGGCTATCAGAATGGATTAAAAAACAAGACCCATCAATATGCTGTCTGCAAGAGACTCATTTTAGACCCGAAGAAACCCCCAGATTTAAAGTTAGGAGGAAAACCATTTACCATGCTAATGGACAACAAAAGAAAGCTGGGGTGACAATCCTTGTATCACACAAATTAGATTTTAAACCAAAGACTGTAATAAGAGATGAGGAAGGACACTATATCCTACTTAAAGGGTCTATCCAACAAGAAGATCTAAAAATTGTAAATATCTATGCCCCGAACATGGGAGCAGCCAATTATATAAGGCAATTAATAACAAAAGCAAAGAAACACATTGAAAACAACACAATAATAGTGGGGGACTTTAACACCCCTTGACTAAAACGGACAAATCATCTAAGCAAAAGATCAACAAGGAAATAAAGACTTTAAATGAAACACTGGAACAAAAGGACTTCACAGACATATTCAGAATATTCCATCCCAAAGAAACGGAATGCACATTCTTCTCTAGTGTCCATGGAACATTCTCCAGAATACATCACATTCTAGGTGACAAATCAGTTCTCAACCAGTACCAAAAGATTGGGATTATTCCCTGCATATTTTCAGACCACAATGCTTTGAAACTAGAACTCAATCACAAGAGGAAACTTGAAAAGAACTCAAATACATGGAGGCTAAAGAGCATCGTACTAAAGTATGGATGGGTCAGCCAGGAAATAAAAGAATTTTAAAAATCCATGGAAACCAATGAAAATGAAAACACAACTGTTCAAAATCTGTGAGATGCAGGAAAGGCAGTCCTAAGAGGAAAGTATATAGCAATACAAGACTTTCTGAAGAAACAAGAAAGGTCTCAAATATACAACCTAACTCTACACGTAAAGGAGCTAGAGAAAAAACAGCAAATAAAGCCTAAACCTAGCAGGAGAAGAGAAATAATAAAGATCAGAGCAGAAATCAATGAAATAGAAACCAAAAGAACATTAGAACACATCAACGAAACTAGGAGCTGGTTCTTTGAAAGAATTCACAAGATTGATAAATCCCTGGCCAGATATCAAAAAGAAAAGAGAAAGGACCCAAATCAACCAAATCATGAATGAAAGAGGAGAGATCACAACCAACACCAAAGAAATACAAACAATTATAAGAACATATTATGAGCAACTCTATGCCAGCAAATTAGATAACCTGGAAGAAATGGGTGCATTCTTAGAGATGTATCAACAACCAAAATTGAACCAGGAAGAAATGGAAAACCTGAACAAACCTATAACCACTAAGGAAATTGAAGCAGTCATCAAAAATCTCCCAACAAACAAAAGCCCGGGGCCAGATGGCTTCCCAGGGGAATTCTACCAAACATTTAAAGAAGAATTAATACCTATTCATCTGAAACTGTTCCAAAAAATAGAGATGGAAGGAAAACTTCCAAACTCATTTTATGAGGCCACGATTACCTTGATCCCAAAACCAGACAAAGACCCCATCCAAAAGGAGAATTACAGACCAATATCCTTGATGAACATGGATGCAAAAATTCTCACCAAAATACTAGCCAATAGAATCCAACAGTACATAAGAAGGATTATTCACCATGACCAAGTGGGATTTATCCCTGAGCTGCAAGGTTGGTTCAACATCTGCAAATCAATCAACGTGATACAATAGATTAACAAAAGAAAGAACAAGAATCATATGATTCTCTCAGTAGATGCAGAAAAAGCATTTGACAAAGTCCAGCGTCCTTTCTTGATCAAAACTCTTCAGAGTATAGGGATAGAGGATACATACCTCAATATCATAAAAGCCATCTATGAAAAACCTACAACGAATATCACTCTCAATGGGGAAAAGCTGAGAGCTTTCTCCCTAAGGTCAGGAATGTGGCAGGGATGTCCACTCTCACCACTGCTATTCAACATAATATTAGAAGTCCTAGCCACAGCAATCAGACAACAAAAAGAAATCAAAGGCATCCAAATCGGAAAGAAGAAGGCAAACTCTCACTCTTTGCTGATGATATGATACTTTAAGTGCAAAACCCAAAAGGCTCCACCCCAAAGTTGCTAGAACTCATACAGGAATTCAGTCAAGTGGAAGTATATATAATCAATGCCCCGAAATCGGTGGCATTTCTATATACCAACAACAAGACAGAAGAGAGAGAAATTAAGGAGTTGATCGCATTTACAATTGCACCCAAAACCATAAGATAACTAGGAATAAATCTAACCAAAGAGGCAAAAGATCTGGACTCAGAAAACTATAAAAACTCATGAAAGAAATTGCGGAAGACACAAAGAAATGGAAAAACATTCCATGCTCATGGATTGGAAGAACAAACATTGTGAAGATGTCAGTGTTACCTAGAGCAATCTACACATTCAATGCAATCCCCATCAAAATACCATCCACTTTTTTCAAAGAAATGGAAAAAATAATCCTAAAATATGTATGGAACCAGAAGAGACCCCGAATGGGAAAATTGGACAGCCACATGCAGAAGAATGTAACTGGACCATTTCCTTACACCACACACAAAAATAGAGTCCAAATGGCTGAAAGACTTCAATGTGAGACAGGAGTCCATCAAAATCCTAAAGGAGAACACAGGCAGCAACCTCTATGACCTCAGCCGCAGCAACTTCTTCATAGAAACATCGCCAAAGGCAAGGGAAGCAAGGGCAAAAATGAATTATTGGGATTTCATCAAGAGAAAAAGCTTTTGCACAGCAAAAGAAACAGTCCACAAAACTAAAAGACAACCGACAGAATGGGAGAAAATATTTGCAAATGACATATCAGATAAAGGGCTAATATCCAAAATCTATGAGAACTTATCAAACTCAACCCCCAAAGAACAAATAATCCAATCAAGAAATGGGCAGAAGACATGAACAGACATTTTTCCAAAGAAGATATCCATATGGCCAACAGACAACATGAAAAAGTGCTCAACATCTCTTGGCATCAGGGATAACCAAATCAAAACCTCAATGAGATACCACCTCACACCAGTCAGAATGGCTAAAATTAACAAGTCAAGAAACGACAGATGTTGGTGGGGAAGTGGAGAAAGGGGAACCATCCTACACTGTTGGTGGGAATGCAAGCTGATGCAGCCACTCTGGAAAACAGTATGGAGTTTCCTCAAAAAGTTGAAAATAGAGCTACCATACGATCTAGCAATTGCACTACTCATATTTACCATGAAGATACAAATGTAGGAACCCGAAAGGGTACATGCACCCCAATATTTATAGCAGCAATGTCCACAATAACCAATTGTGGAAAGAACCAAGATGTCCAATGACAGACGAATGGATAAAGAAGACGTAGTATATATACACAATGGAATATTATGCAGCCATCAAAGGAATGAGATCTTGCCATTTGCAACGACGTGGATGGAACTGGTGGGTGTTATGCTGAGTGAAATAAGTCAATCAGAGAAAGACATGTATCATATGACCTCACTGATATGAGGAATTCTTAATCCCAGGAAACAAACTGAGGGTTGCTGGAGTGGTGGGGGGATGGGAGGGAGGGGGTGGCTGGGTGATAGACAGTGGGGATGGTATGTGCTAATGTGAGCGCTGTGAATTGTGCAAGACTGTTGAATCACAGATCTGAACCTCTGAAAAAAATAATGCAATATATGTTAAAAAAAAAAAAAGAAAGAAAAAGAAGATAGCTGGAGGGGAAGAATGAAGGGGAGTAAATCAGAGGGGGAGACGAACCATGAGAGATGATGGACTCTGAAAAACTAACTGAAGGTTCTAGAGGGGCGGGGTTTGGGGGATGGGTTAGCCTGGTGATGGGTATTAAAGAGGGCACATTCTGCGTGGAGCACTGGGTGTTATCCACAAACAATGAATCATGGAACACTACATCAAAAACTAATGATGTGATCTATGGTGATTAACATAACAATAAAAAATTTAAAGAAAAAAACAAGACCCATCGATACGCTGTCTCTAAGAGAGTAATTTTAGACCCAAAGACACCTTAAGATTGAAAGTGAGGGGGTAGGAAACCATTTACCATTGTAATGGACATCAAAAGAAAGCTGGGGTGGCAATCCTTATATCTGACAAATTAGATTTTAAACCAAAGACTATGATAAGAGATGAGGAAGGACACTATATCATACTTGAAGTGTCTGTCCAACAAGGAGATATAACAATTTTAAATATCTATGCCCCTAACATGGGAGCAGCCAATTACATAAGCCAATTAATAACAAAAGCAAAGAAACCATTGACAACAATACAATAATAGTGGGGGACTTTAACACCACCCTCACTGAAATGGACAGATCCTCTAAGCAAAAGATCAACAAGGAAATAAAGACTTTAAATGACACACTGGACCAAATGGACTTCACAGACATATTCAGAACATTCCATCCCAAAACAACACATTCTTCTCTAGTGTCCATGGAACATTCTCCAGAATAGATCACATCCTAGGTCACAAATCAGGTCTCAACCAGTACCAAAAGTTTGGGATCATTCCCTGCATATTTTCAGACGACAGTGCTTTGAAACTAGAACTCAATCACAAGAGGAAAGTCGGGAAGAACTCAAATACATGGAGGCTAAAGAGCATCATTCTAAGGAATGAATGAGTCAACCAGGACATTAAAGAAGAATTTAAAAATTTAATGGAAACCAATGAAAATGAAAACACAACCGTTCAAAATCTTTGGGATGGAGCAAAAGTTGTCCTAAGGGGAAAGTATGTAGCAATACAAGCCTTTCTGAAGAAACAAGAAAGGTCTCAAATATACAACCTAATGCTACACCTAAAGGAGCTGGAGAAAAAACAGCAAATAAAGCCTAAACCCACCAGGAGAAGAGAAATAGTAAAGCTCAGAGCACAAATCAATGAAATAGAAACCAAAAGATCAGTAGAACAGATCAACAATACTAGGAGCTGGTTCTTTGAAAGAATTAACAAGATTGATAAACCGCTGCCCAGACTTATCAAAAAGAAAAGAGAAAGGACCCAAATAAATAAAATCATGAATGAAAGAGGAAAGATCACAAACAGTACCAAAGAAATACAAACAATTACAAGAACATATTATGAGCAACTATATACCAGCAAATCAGATAATCTGGAAGAAATGGATGCATTCCTAGAGATGTATCAACTACCAATACTGTACCAGGATGAAATAGAAGACCTGAACAGACCCATAACCACTAAGGAAATTGAAGCTGTCATCAAAAATCTCCCAAAAAAACAAGAGCCCAGGGCCAGATGGCTTCCCAGGGGAATGTTACCAAACATTTAAAGAAGAATTCATACCTATTCTTCTGAAACTCTTCCAAGAAATAGAAATGGAGAGAAAACTTCCAAACTCATTTTACGAGGCCACCATTACCTTGATCCGAAAACCAAAGACCCCATCAAAAAGAAGAATTACAGACAAATATCCCTGATGAACATGGATGCGAAAATTCTCACCAAAATACTAGCCAATAGGATCCAACAGTACATTAAAAGGATTATTCACCACGATCAAGTAGAATTTATTCCTGGCATGCAAGGGTGGTTCAACATCCATAAATCAATCAATGATTGATTTTAATTAATAAAAGATTACATTAATAAAAAAATGAATAAGAACCATATGATCATCTCAATAGATGCAGAAAAAACATTTTACAAGGTATAGCATTTTTTCTTGGTCAAACTCTTCAGAGTATAGGGATAGAGGGCACATACCTCAATATCATAAAAGCCATCTATGAAAAACCCATAGTGAATATCATTCTCAATGGGGAAAACCTGAGAGCTTTTCCCCTAAGGTCAGGAACATGGCAGGGATGTCCACTCTCAATACTGCTATTCAACATAGCACTAGAAGTCCTAGCCACACCAGTCAGGCAACAAAAAGAAAATAAAGGCATCCAAATTGGTAAAGAAGAAGTCAAACTCTCACTCTTTGCAGATGATATGATACTTTATGTAGAAAACCCAAAAGACTCTACCCCAAAACTGCTAGAACTCATACAGGAATTCAGTAAAGTGGTAGGATATAAAATCAATGCACAGAAATCAGTGGCATTCTTATACACCAATAGCAAGACAGAAGAAAGAGAAATTAAGGACTTGGTCCCATTTACAATTGCACCCAAAACCATAAGATACCTAGGAATAAATCTAACCAAAGAGGCAAAGGATCTGTACTCAAAAAACTATAAAATACTCATGAAAGAAATTGAGGAAGAAACAAAGAAATGGAAAAATGTTCCATGCTCATGGATTGGAAGAACAAATATTGTGAAGATGTCAATGCTACTTAGAGCAATCTACACATTCAGTGCAATCCCTATCAAAATACCATGCACTTTTTTCAAAGAAATGGAACAAATAATCCTAAAATTTGCATGGAACCAGAAAAGACCACGAATAGCCAGAGGAATGTTGAAAAAGAAAAGCAAAGCTGGTGGCATCACAGTTCCAGCCTTCAAGCTATTACAAAGCTGTAATCATCAAGACATTATGGCACTGGCACAAAAACAGACACATTGATCAATGGAACAGAATAGAGAGACCAGAAATGGACCCTCAACTCTACAGCCAATTAATCTTCAACAAAGCAGGAAAGAATGTCCAATGGATAAAAGACAGTCTCTTCAACAAATGGTGTTGGAAAAATTGGACAGCTACATTCAGAAGAATGAATCTGGACCATTTTCTTACACCACACACAAAAATAGACTCCAAATGGTTGAAAGACCTCAATGTGAGACAGGAGTCCATCAAAATCCTAGAGGAGAACTCAGGCAGCAACCTCTTCGACCTCAGCCACAGCAACTACTTCCTAGAAATGTCACCAAAGGCAAGGGAAGCAAGGGCAGAAATGAACTACTAGGACTTCATCAAGATTAAAAACTTTTGCACAGCAAAGTAAACAGTTAACAAACCAAAAAACAACCAACAATGGGAGAATATATTTGCAAATGATATATCAGATAAAGGACTAGTATCCAAAATCTATAAAGAACTTATCAAACTCAACACCCAAAGAATAAATAATCCAATCAAAATGGGCAGAAGACCTGAACAGACATTTTTTCAAGAAGACATCCAAATGGCCAACAGACATGAAAAAGTGCTCAACATCGCTCGGCATCAAGGAAATCCATATCAAAACCTCAATGAGAAACCACCTGACACCAGTCAGAATGGCTAAAATTAATTCAGGAAACGACAGATATTGGTGGGGATGCAGAGAAAGGGGAACCGTCCTACACTCTGGAAAACAGTATGGATGGTCCTCAAAAAGTTGAAAATAAAGCTACCATAAGATCCAGGAATCACACTACTGGGTATTTACCCCAAAGGTATGAATATAGTGATCTGAAGGGGTACATGCACCGTGATGTTTATAGCAGCAATGTCCACAATAGCCAAACTGTGGAAAGAGCCATGATGTCCATCAAAAGATGAATGGATAACGAAAATGTGATACACACACACACACACACACACAAACACACACACACACACACACACACACACACACTGGAATATTATGCAGCCATCAAAAAAACCCCAAAATCTTGCCATTTGCAACAACGTGGATGGAACTAGAGGGTATTATGCTAAACGAATTAAGTCAATCAGAGAAAGACATGTATCATATGACCTCACTGATATGAGGAATTCTTAATCTCAGGAAATAAACTGAGAGTTGCTGGAGTGGTGGATGGGAGGGATGAGGTGGCTGGGTGCTAGACAATGGGGAGTGTATGTGCTATGGTGAGCACTGTGAATTGTGCAAGACTGATGAATCATAGACCTGTACCTCTGAAACAAATAATACATTATATGTTTAAAAAAAAAAAGATAGTAGGAAGGGAATAATGAAGCAGGGAAAATCGGAGGGGGAGAAGCACCATGAAAGACTATGGACTCTGAGAAACAAACTGAGGGTTCTGGAGGGGAGAGGGGTGGGGGGATGGGTTAGCCTGGTGATTGGTATTAAAGAGGGCATGTATTGAATGGAGCACTGGGTGTTATATGCAAACAATGAATCATGTAACACTACATCAAAAGCTAATGATGTAATGTATGGTGATTAACACAACATAATAAAATAAAAGTAAAAAAAATAAACAGAATCTAAGACACCTAAAAGACTATGAAAAAAACATTTCTGTCATTGGAGCCCTAGAAAAAGAGTAGAGAGTGGGGTTCAATGAGTACTTGAAGAAGAAATAACTGAAAACTTCCCAAATTTGATGACACACACCAACTTATAAATTCAAGAAGCTGAGGGACCTCAGACAGGATAAACCAAAAGAAATCTGTGCCAAAGACAAATTAAAAAAGTCTTGAAAGAAACTAGAGATAAATGATACATTACCTGTGAGAGGAAAATGTTCAAATGTCATTAAATTTCTCATCTAAAACCATAGGAAAAAGAAGAAAATGTCACATCATTTTCAAGAATTGAAAGGGAAATAAATCAACCATGAACATTATGGCTGGGAACACTGCACTTCAGGAAAAAAGAAAAAAAGACATTTTCAGATTTTAAAAAAGAAAAGGATTTTTTGCTAGCAAATGTACCCTTAAGGACTGCCAAAAGTAATTTGTCAAATGGAAAAAGACTGTTAAGAGAAGATATCTTGGAGCATCAGAAAAGAAGGAACAACAGAAATAACAGGAATGTGGGTACATACAATGAACTATCCTTCTTTTCATGGGTTTCATAAATCAATCATGTTTGATTATTGAAGCAAAATTGTTAATACCATCTGATACTCAAGCTGATAAATTTAAAAGAGGAGAAATTAAAGAGATCTAGGTAGAAGTGAAACTCTGCACTTAACACAAAGTAGTAAAATGTCGATATTGGTAGACTGTAATGTCACATATTTATATTGTAATGCCCAGAATGACCACAAAAAAATTATACAAAGAAATATACTCAAGAACACTATAAATAAATCAAAGTTGAATCCAAAAAAATTGTTCAAATAACCCAAGGAAGGCAAGAAAATAGAAACAAAGGAACAAGAACCAGAGGAAAGAAACAGAAAATTAACAATGAAAAGGCAGACTGAAGTGTCAACATGTAAATATCTACCTTCAATATAAATGAATATAGCAGTAAAAAGACAGATTGGTGAATTAGATGAAAAAATATAACACTTTTAATGCTGACTAGAAGAGACTCACTTCTCTTCTAGAGAAGAGAGTACCTATAACAATACAGGTAAGTTAAATGGGTAAATAATTCATCTGTTTCATGCATACCATGAAATACTACTCAGCAATTAAAAGGAACAAATTCTGGATATACACAATTACTTCAATGGATCTCAAAAGAGTTATGCTAAGTGAAAAAAAACAATCATATATGTTATGTGCTGTGTGATTTCCTTATATAACAGTTTTGAAATGACAAAATTTTAGAAATGGAGAACAAGGTTACCAGGGCTTAGGGGCGAGGATGAGGATGAGGATGGGGATAGGAATGGGGGAAGGTGGATGTGGTTACAAAAGAGCAAAATGGGGTTGGGGGGGTTCTAGGGATGATAAAACTTTCAGTATCCTGACTGTGGTGGATAATATACAAACCTAAAATGAGATCAAATTGTATATAACTAAATACATACACATGCACATACATACACTGAGTATAAGTAAAACTGGGGAATATGAAATATGCATTGTATCAATGTCAGTATTCTGGTTTTGATATTATAAGTTCACAAAATATTATCACTGGGGAAAACTGGGAAAGTAAATATAGGATCTCTCTGTATTATTTCTTATAATTATATGTGAATCTATATTTATATCAGTAAATTTTTCAATTAAAAATAATTTACATATTCAGAGTTGTTTTAAAACATACATGCATGAGGGCACCTGGGTGGCTCAATTGGTTAAGCGATTGCCTTTGGCTCAGGTTATGATCCTGGAGTCCCAGGATTGAGTCCCACATCTGGCTCCCCGCTCAGTGGGGGAGTCTGCTTTTCCCTCTGACCCTCCCCTCCTCTCTCTCTCCCATTCTCCCTCTCTCAAATAAATAAATAAAATCTTAAAAAAAATACATGCATGCACAAACATACTCACACAACACACACACAGATTAAAACTTGCAATCTTTCTTTACTAGTGAAATAGAATCTTCCTCTTGGGAGCTTTTCTCCTCTCACATTGTCCCTGCCTTCTCCCCTCAGGCATCTGTAGAATTTTGAACAAAGAGAGGCACTCCAGGAAACATATCTGGCCCAAGTATCTTGGCCCCTGCTTTTGTCCTTGGTTCTAGGTAGAGTGCTGATCCGGCTCTTTGGTTCTGAGTCAGCATGAGTTGGCTCATTATGAGCTGCAGTGTTAACACCACAGCACTGACTAAGCCCAAATTTGGCAAGCCAAGAGAAAAGGAAAGAACAGAAAAAGGAAAGCCAAGACAGCAGGGAGGCAGGACTGAGTAACAGGGATTTAAAGCCAATACTTCACATGGCAACAGAGATGCTTTTACAGGTCTTTCAGGGGCTGCTGTTTTCTCCTGGCAGCAAGAAACAACAGAAGGAATGGTACTGCATTCAGCCACATCTCTGTGATTAATTATAACCTTCTATATTGAGAGGTAGGCAGTGGGGCATATATATGCTTTCAAGACATGAAAAGTCACAGCTTTCATCTTGGGCTGCTTAAATCCTCCAGGACGCTAACAGTTTAGATCAATGACTTGGTATATGTGTGAGATTGTATTACTTGCAGGAGAGCATTGTTATTATTAATCACCTTTATGATTTTGGTAGTTTGTTAACATTGACAGACATTATGGATGTGGTTTATTCAATCCCAAGCCCTTAGTTAGTGCAACATCCTCTCCTGCAGTGTAGACATTTGCATAAGGTAAGGGAGACCTGGGCATCCCAGGGAAGCCACTCTGAGAAACAGAGTTTTAGAGGGGAGGGGGTGGGGGGATTGGTTAGCCCAGTGATGGGTATTAAGGAGGGCACATACTGCATGGAGCACTGGGTGGCATACAAAAACAATGGCTCATGGATCACCACATCAAAAACTAATGATGTATTGTATGGCGACTAACGTAACATAATAAAAATTTAAAAAAAAAAAGAAATATGGGCTTCTCTCAGGTGACTGTGGTTACAATTCATCATTAATGTAGGAAAGAATGTTAGGGTTCGAAGCCGACAGCCAAGAAAGAATTCTTAAGATGTCTTTGGTACAAAAAGGTGATTTTATTAAAGCACGGGGACAAGACCCGTGGGCAAAAAGAGCTGCACTGGGGTCATGAAGAGTGACCCATTATATACCTTCAAGTTGGGAGGGGGTTAGGGATAGTGTAGGTCTCTAAGGAATTTGGAAGCAAGGTTTCCAGGACCTTGAGGAGGCTAGGTATTCTTGGGAAAATGTCATTTATTACTCTCTAATAAATCCTTAGTCATGAAACCCTTCAGATATATATCGGTGAGCCATATGCTTGGGGGATGATTGCCAACACGTATCTTGGGGGGTAGAGATAAAGGAAATTTCTTAAGGAATTTTTATAGTTAAAGTAGGCTTACAGGGTCGGTGGGGGGGGGGGGTTGGGCTAGGATTACCTTTTGCCCTTAGCAAAGTGTCAACATGGAGGCCATTGCGTTGTGTCCCTAGAGGAATGTCACTCTGCCTGTTTCAAACTTGTCAGTGGGGTCTAGGTAGTTAGGAAATTCAACAATCTTTCTTCTGCTTTTGTTTCCCACATCAATCATCGCCTGTGAGGAAGGGGGAAGCAAGTAAGGGGAAAAGGGGAACATTACTGCTTTTTGAAATGGAATATCTCCTTTCAAGGGTATGGAACTATTCATCTCAGTGCAGTGTCATGTCTTTAAAACCTTCTGTGTTCTCCTGGCTTTTCTTCCCCTTTTGGCCATCACTTTTACATCTACTCAGGCTGGGCTCCATGGTTAGTCATTTGAAATCATTGACTTTTTAGGACCTTGGAATTTCTGCTTTTCCAACCTATCACACTTTTCTTGTCCAAGAATTTCTGGAAGAAAATAAAACTGCTGTTTTGATTCTCAAAATGTGTGCTAACTATAATCTGGCCCTCAGAGGGACTGCACAGTACTCAGCCTTTTACATTTAATCTTTTCTTAACTTTATCATGCATTATCTAAAGTGACTGCTCCAAGTATGTGTCACCCTCTTCAAGCCCCCAGTTACATCTCCGCCCCCTTCATTTTTATCAAATTACCTCTCCTCCCAGTATTGTAAAACTTTTTCTACTTTCTCATCATTCCACCTCATCTCATGTCTTCTTAGCTATCTTCTTCTTTTGTTGCTTTCTTTTGCAGTCAACTCCATTTGGAAACCATCTGTTGATACCCAGCATTATCAGTCTCTCTTCTCTCACATTTTCCCTTTTCATTAACTGCCCACACACCCCAGATCAGGCTCCCTTGCAGCCTCCACCCCTCACATCCCTTGATTCCATAGCCCTTGCAGATAATTTTCATCTTCCTTGCTCTGAGGAACAATTGTCCCCAGCATCTCTCATCACATCAAAGCTGTTTTCTGGCCTCAATGCATTTCTCCTTTACTATTTTATTTCTTAGTGTACACCCCAAATTCATGAGCCCTCTTTAAACTTCGATTCTCAGAAATTTCCCCTTTTCTGTGTAAATTTTCTTAGCAGATACATCACCTAGTAGGACTTCAGTCCTACTTTGGGCCTGCCTCTGGAGTCCATCTCAGACTCTGGACTCTACCTTTGTTCCAGTCTCTAGTGCCTGTTTGTTTATTGGGCATCACTGTCTAAATAGCACTTTGAAAACACAAATCCTTAGTGTCCAAGTCAGAACTCACCACCTTTCTCCCCAATTCACTCTTCTCTGTGGATATCTTTCTGGTCCCATCACTAAATCTAGGAGTTTTGGCACAACCTTCTCTGTGTGTCCATGAGGTAGCATTGGGTCTTCATCACACTGGCTCAGGCACCTAGCACACAAAGCCTAACACAGAATGGTAGATTCTCAGTGCATTTATGAATGACCCTTTGTCTTCATCTGATCAGCTATTGAGTCCTAGAAGTGGGAACAATTCATCCCCAATAATTCAGATAAACTATATAAAGGACCTGGATTGAGTTGACAGTGACACTGGAAACTGCAAGGAGTAGCAAAGACATACTAACAATTGACTTGTGTGACCTCAAGACCTCCTGTATCTCTCCAGCATTTTGTGTATAAAGCACATACAAGTAAGCATATAGCAAGCCATATTATATTTCTTTTTAATATTTAACTTATTTTTTATAGGATGGATATTTCATTTTAATCTCACTAGTAACTCAGTAGGATATGTATTTTTCTTCCTTATAAATAAACAAAAAAATTGATGTTGGAATAGATTGTATAAATTGTTCCACAGCAGAAAAGTAGCAAATTGGAGTGAAAACTAACATCAGTTTGGAAACAAAGCACTCATTCTTGCCATGATGTCACACCTGCCTTCCCACTGGTTTCTCTTTTTTTCTTTCTTTCTTTGTTTTTTTATTATGTTCAGCTAACCACTGTATAGTACATCATTAGTTTTTGATGTAGTGTTCAGTGATTCATTAGTTTATTTCATACCTAGCCATTCTCCTAAACTAATTCTAGGCAAGTGATTCTCATGGGGTTTCTAGTCTTGTTATTTAAAAATAGTGGCCACTTTCCTCTTTTGAATAATTATATTTTTTTACCTTCATTTCTTTTGCATTACATTTCAAAACATTCTTAAATAATAAAAGAAACAACAAAGTACCCACATTCCCACTCAGAGTGTCAGTGTCTCCTCTGCTAAGAAAGCATCTTGACAGACAGATACAATGATTTGTTGAAGTTTTCATTGTGTGTGTGTGCATTTAAGGTATCTAGGCAGACACCAGCTTTTTTTTAAATGACTGTTTAAGTACTCCGTCCAGAAGAGTTAAGTCCCATCACCATCTAATAGCTATTAGGAACGCTGACAATGTACACTGCACACATTATTACTCACTTGAATATTTTATTGTTAGCATATTTATACCCCCCAGAAGGAAAGTGAAATTCAGAAAAAAAAAAAAAGGAATCTCTATTAGGTACTGCACTCAGGAGCCAAGGTGGCATGTGGAGGAATGCTGAAAGGCAAAACCTTTGAACTCTTAAAACTTTCATTTCTAAAGGAAACCTGGAAATCACAGCAATACACAGGAAGATGGCATCTGGTAGGTACTGTAATTCACCCTTGAGTTTATTCACTTAACATCAACAGTACCATCTTTCTGTACAGAAGAAGAAATTGGACTTTGGTTTTTCTGTTGAGTGAAATTGTTAAAAACAAAACTCCCCAAGACCTTTCTAACATGGAGATCAGACAGCAACAAAAATTGCCAGGGAACTCAGAACATCTGGGGGTGGGGGAGGTGTGGAATGCTGAGTCAAAGATTTTCTGCTAGCTCACTTTTGAATCCAGGCGTAGGACTTGGAAGCAAAGGGGTTAATGGTTACCTCTGACAAAACATCTTCATTCATTCACTTTTTCTACAAGCAAGGCAACTACCCTGTTCCAGGAACTGGTCTTGGTATAGTGATAACCTACACAAATGCAGCTCCTATCCTTTGAAGTTCATCGAGAGGGATGATGATAGATAGAGAGATGATAGAGAGATGATAGGTAGATGATGATGATGATAGATGATAGATGATAGATAGATAGATGACAGATGATAGATAAATAGATGATATAGATATAGATATATATGTATAGATAGATAGATAATATAGATACAGATAGATATAGTTTATTCAACGTACTCTCAAGAAAAAGAACAGGAATTATAAGAAAGAGAATAATAAGGAGGCTTACCTTAAATCAGGTAAGGAGGTGAGGCCTCTCTCTGATATCCAAATGACAAGCTATGAGGAGGAAGCAAGGGTTCCAGATGGGAGCAGTGCAAAGGCCCCAAGGAAGGAAAGAGTTCTGCATATCAAGAAACTATAAGAAACTATAAGAAAGCCTAGGAGTGTAGGGCAGCAAATGAGACAGACAGGGTAAGGAGAGGTGGTGGAATAAGACACACAGGGCTCTATAGGCTTCATTAGAGGGTTAAGGTTTGGGTTAGTTGGTGGATCTTAGTTGTTTTAAGGGTAATAAAAGTATATGTGGAGTGGTGGGGACAAACACTGGATTGCAAAGAAATGAAAAGTGAATGAGAATGAGGAAATAAGCAACCAATATGGGCTTAGTTCTTCAGGAGATCTTAGCTATAAAAGAATACAGAGTAAAGAGATTGAGTGAAAATTCTCTTTCTAGTGGGGATAATTTGAGCATATTTACAGACCAGCGAATAAGCCAGTGAAAATAAAATAAACATGGAAAAGATGCCACCTTTCCATGGAACAGGGAGTGTTTCTCAAAGAAGGCCCACCAAACACTATGTGAAGGTCACTTGGGGTACTAGTTGAAAATAAAAATTTCTGGGCAGTGCCACAGCAACCAATGAATTTGATTAGAGTGATAAAGAAAGAAAAGTCATGAATGATTCTAAGATCTCTAGTTTGGACGGCAGGATTGATGATGGAGTCAATAATCAACTTTGGAAATATGGGATAGAAAATAAGTTTGACTAGGAAGTGTAGTGAATTTGGGTAAGCTGTGAAGCACACAAAGCCTGGTGATGGGTATTAAAGAGGGCACGTTCTGCATGGAGCACTGGGCGTTATATGCAAACAATGAATCATGGAACACTACATCAAAAACAAATGATGTAATGTTTGGTGATTAACATAACATAATAAAAAGAAGAAGTAAATGCACATTAGGCTCTAAAGAGAAAGATGTGAGCCGGAGCTACAGATTTACTGTAGTTGAAGACAGAAGAGTGTATATTTTAAAAGTTCTAAAACAGAGGTGGAGTTAGGATGACAACATAGTAGAAGGACCCTAGGCTTGTCTCATCTCTTGAATACAACTAGATAACTATCAAATAATTCTGAATACCCAAGACATTGGCCTTAGAGGGAGACCCTAGAGGGAGAAAAGAGGCCACATTGAGGAAGGTAGGAAGTGTGGAGACATGGTTTGGAGGAGAAATGGATCACAGGTGTTGCAGAGGGGAGGGAGCCCTGGTCACAAAGAAAGTGAGAGAGAGTGAAGCACACAGGGATATGCACAAGGAGAACACTTCCCCAACATCATTGCCTGAAAAAATGAGAAGGGCTGATTTTCATGACTTTTTGCAACAGTGGGACTCAAAGACTGGAGTTTTAAAATGTCACTGGGTTTGGCTGGGACAGAGCCCTGAGGGTGCATTCCCTATTTCTGGAAAGAAGGCAGGCAAACAACCCAGGAGATGTTGTCATCTGAGGATCACCTAAGGTGCACAGGGAGACACTGTTTGCTCTTCTTGGAGTGCATCTATGAGAGGTGGTGTTCAGAGATGCCTCTCCAGGGATAAAAGAGTTGGGGGTGCCATTTCTTTCCCCTGCCCCTCAGAATAGGGGCAGAGACACCTGCTGAGGGCAGCTAACCTGGATGGACACAGGCTGTTTAGTCTGCTTTGCTTCAAATCTCATGCCCCTGCATCTGGTACAACTGCTCTTTTTGGTCAAACTTGCATCTGTCCCAATGCAGCAAGACCCTCCCCCAGAAGACCAGTCCAGGCACATGTCACAGCATGTCCCTAAAGTTTGGAGTTTTAAAAGTCAGCCTGCTTGGCAGGGATAGAGCCCAAAGTGCACTGCACTGCTCCAGGCAGGCAAGCAACCCAGAAATAGATAGCATGAAAACAGCGATTTGAAAAATGCCTGGGATGCATAAGGGGAAATTATTTGCTCTTCTGGGAGTGCTTCCCTGAGAGCAGCAAGCATGGAGAAACCTTTCCTGGGACAAAGGAGCTGGCTGGCACTATTTCCTTCCCCTGCCCCTCAGCAAAAACCAACCTCAGTAAACATCACAGTGCCCACACTGGCTGCCTAATCTGTTTACAGCAAGTCCTGCCCCCTGCACTCTGCTGCTACTGCTTTCTCAGGCAAGTGTGCCTAACCCAGTGAGTTTACCCCTTCCCCAGAAGACCAGCAGAACCCCTGCATAATCATGCTATTGACATAGCATTCTGCAAAGCTTAGTTCTAGTGTAAACAGCATTAGGTCTCATTTACAAGCAGACTAGAGCACACCTAATGAAAACTTGCCACACTCTGGCCAAGGCCCAAACACTGCCCACTGCAGGCAAGGAGAGTCTCTGCAGATGGCTGGTCTGAAGGATATAGCAGCCAAAATATAGCAGCAGAGTACATGCAGCACACACCAGAGACACTCCCTGAAGCGCCAGGCCCTGGACATTATACCACCTCTTCTTCATAAAGCCATTACTCTCAGAACCAGGAAACATAACAGGCAAAATTTTCTAAACACACAGAAGACAGAGATGTACATAAAATGCCAAGACAGAAGAATTCATCCCAAAAGAAAGAGAAAGATCATGGCCAGAGATCTATCAAAACAGATATAAGCAATATACCTGAAGGAGCAAGAGTCATACGGATACTAGCTGGGTTTGAGAAAAGCATGGACGACAGGAAGAGTCTTACCACAGAGATAAAAGAGTTAAAAAAAAGTCAATAACTGAGATTCGAAACAGGCTGGTTGTAATAACCACAAAGATGGAAGAAGTAGAGAAACAAATAAGTGATATAGAAGATAAAATAATGGAAAATAATGAAGGTGAACAAAAAAGAGAAAGAAGAATTATGTAACATGAGAATAGACTTAGGAAACTCAGTCACTTCATCAAATGTAATAACATCCATATCATAGGATTCCCAGAAGAAGAGACATGGGGGGGGGGCGGGCAGAAGGTTTATTTGAGGAAATAATAGCTGAAAAAACTTCCGTAATCTGGGAAGGAAATAGACACCCAAATCCAGGAGGCACAGAGAACTCCCATCAAAATCAACAAAAGCAGGCATACACCAAAACATATTGTAGTTAAATTAGCAAAATGTAGTGATAAAGAAAAAAATCCTAAAAGCACCCAGAAAAAAGAGGCCCATAACTTACAAAGGAAGATCCATAAAGCTAGCTGCAGATCTTTCTTCTTTCTTTCTTTCTTTCTGTTTTTTTTTATTATGTTCAGTTAGCCACCATATAGTACATCATTAGTTTTTGTTGTAGTGTTCAATGATTCAATAGTTGTACTATGGATCTTTTAAAAGAAACATGGCAAGCCAGAGGGAGTGGCATGGTGTATTGAAAGTGCTGAATCGGAAAAATCTGTAGCTAAGAATACTCTATCTAGCAAGGTTAGCTAGAAGGAGAGATAAAGAGTTTTCCAGACAAATAAAAACAAAGGAGTTTGTGACCACTAAACCAGCCCTGCAATAAACATTAAAGGGGACTCTTTGAATGGGAAAGAAAGACCAAAAGTGACAAAGACTAGAAAGGAACCAGAAACAATGATAAAATAAATAATAAAATAGCATTAAAGTCAGATCTATCAATAATTATTATGAATGTAAATGTTGCTCCAACCAAAAGACATAGGGTATCAGAATGCAAAACAAACAAACAAAAACATAAGACCCATTGATATGCTGCCTATAAGACACTAACTTTAGACATAAAGACACCTCCAGATTGAAAATGAGGGGATGGAGAATCATTAACCATGCAATTGCACATCAAAAGAAAGTTGGAGTAACAATACTATATCAGACAAACTAGATTTTAAACCAAGGGCTATAACAAGAGATGAAGAAGGGCAATATATCATTTTAAAGGGGATTATCTAACAAAATTGAATAGCTGTAAATATTTATGCCCCCGACATGGGAAAACCCAAATACATAAATCAATTAATAACAAACATAAACTCATTGATAGTAAATACAATAATTTTACGGGACTTGTGTGTGTGTGTGTGTGTGTGTGTGTGTGTGTGTGTGTGTGTGTGTGTGTAGGGAACTTTAAAACCCCACTTGAATCAATGGACAGATCATCTAAGCAGAAAATCAACAAGGAAACATGGCTTTGAATGACATACTGGAACAGATGGACTATCAATATTTTCAGAACATTTCATCCTAAAGCAACAGAATGCACATTCTTTTTGAGTGCATTTTGGACATTCTCCAGAATAGATCACATACTAGGTCACAAATATGGCCTCAACAAGTAGAGAAAGATTGAGATTATATCATGCATTTTCTTTCAGACCACAATACTATTAAACTTGAAGTCAACCACAAAACAACATTTGGATAGACCATAAATGCATGGAGGTTAAAGAATATCCTACTAAAAAAATGAATGGGTCAAGCAGGAAATCAGAGAAGTAAAAATATACATGGAGCAAATGAAAATGAAAATGAAAATGAAAATACTAGAGTCTAAAATCTCTGGGATACAGCAAAAGTGGTCCTAAGAGGGAAGTATATAGCAATACAGGCCTATCTCAAGAAGCAAGAAAAATCTCAAATAAACAACCTAACCTTACACCTAAAGGACCTGGAAAAAGAAAACAAAACTGAAACCTAAAACCAGCATAAGGGCAATAATAAAGATTGGAGCAGAAATAAATGATATAGAAACTAAATAAAACAATAGAACAGACCAATGAAACCAGGAGCTGGTTCTTAGAAAGAATTAACAAAATTAACAAATCCCTAACTGGACTTATCAAAAAGAAAAGAGAAAAGACACAAATGAAATCACAAATGAGAGAGGAGAAATAATAACCAACACCTGAGAAATAGAAACAATGTTAGGAGAATATTATGAAAAACTATATGCCAAAAAATTGGACCACCTGGAAGAATAGATACATTCCTAGAAACATGCAAACTACCAAAACTGAAACAGGAAGAAACAGAAAATTTGAACAGGCTGATAACCAGCAAAGAAATTGAATCAGTAATCAAAAATCTTCCAACAAACAAAAACCCACAGCCAGATGGCGTCCCCGAAAGTTCTACAGACATTTAAAGAAGGGTTAATACCTATTCTACTCAAACTGTTCCAAAAAATAGAAATAGAAGGAAAGCTTCCAAACTCATTCTACAAGGCCAGCATTACCCTGATTCTAAAACCAGACAAAGATTCCACTAAAAAAGAGAGAACTACAGACCAATATCCCTGATGAACATGAATGCAAAAATTCTCAAGAAAATACTAACAAATCAAATCCAACAGTTCATTATAAGAATCGCTCACCACAATCAAGTGAGATTTTTTTTTCCTGGGATGCAGGGGTGGTTTAATATTCACAAATTAATCAAGGTGATACACCACACTGATAAAAGAAAAGGTAAGAACCGTATGATCCTTTCAATAGATGCAGAAAAAGCATTTGACAAAGTACAACATCCATTCAGGATAAAAACCCTCAACAAAGATTTAGAGGGAATACACCTCAACATAATAAAGGCCATAAATGAAAAACCCACAGCTAATATTGTCCTTAATTCAGAAAAATTGAGAGCTTTTCCTCTTTGGTCATGAATAAGACAGAAATGTCCACTCTCACCATTGTTATTTAGCATAGTACTGGAAGTTCTAGCCTTAGCGATAAGACAACAAAAAGGAAAAAAAGGCATCCAAATCAGCAAGGAAGAAGTAAAATTTTCACTCTTTGCAGATGACATGATACTCTATATAGAAAACACAAAAGACTCCACCAAAAAAAAAAAATTGCTATTACGGTTACATGAATTCAGTAAAGTTGCAGGATACACAAAGTACAGAAACCTGTTGCATTCCTATACACCAATAATGAAGCAACAGAAAGAAAAATCAAAAAATCAATCCCATTTACAGTTGCTCCAAAAACCGTAAGATCCCTAGGAATAAACCTAACCAAGAAGATAAAAGATCTGTACTCAGAAAACTATAATACCCTGATGAAAGAAATTGGAGATGACACAAAGTAATGGAGAAATATTCTATGCTCATGGATTGGAAAAAACAAATATTGTTAAAATGCCTATACTACCCAAAGCAATCCACACATTTAATGCAATCCTTATCAAAATACCAACAGCATTTTTTTCATAGAGCTAAAATAAACAACCCTAAAATCTGTACGGAACCACAAAAGACCCCAAATTGCCAAAGCAATCTTGAAAAAGAAAAGCAAAGCTGAAAGTATCACAATTCCGGACTTCAAATTTATATTACAAAGTTGTAGTGATCAAGACAGTATGGTACAGGCACAGAAATAGACAAATAGATCAATGGAACAGAACAGAAATCCGAGAAACAAACCAGCAACTGTATGGTCAACTAATCTTTGACAAAGCAGGAAAGAATATCCATTGGGAAAATGGGTCTCTTCAACAAACAGTGTTGGGATAATTGGACAGCAATATACAAAAGAATGAAACTGGACCACTTTCTTCCACCATATACAAAAATAAATTCAAAATGAATTAAGGACCTAAATGTGAGACAGGAAACCATTAAAATCCTAGAGGAGAGCATAGGCAGTAACCTCTTTGACATTTGTTGTAGCAACTTCTTACTAGATATGTCTCCTGAGGCAAGGGAAACAAAACCAAAAATAAACTGGGACTTCATTGAAATAAGAAGCTTCTGCACAACAAGGGAAAAAACAAGACTTCAAGACAGCCTAGAGAATGGGAGAAGATATTTGCAAATGACATATCTGATAAAGGGTTAGTGTTCAAAATGTATAAAGAACTTATCAAACTCAACAACCAAAAAACCAATAATCCAATTAAAAATGGACAGAAGACATGAACAGACATTTTTCCAAAGAATACATACTGATGGCCAGCAGTCACGTGAAAAGCTGGTCAACTTCACTCAACATTAGAGAAATACAAATATAAACTACAATGAGGTATCACCTCACACTGTCAGAATGACAGAATCAAAAACGTAAGAAGGAAAAGGTGTTGGTGAGGATGTGGAAAAAAGGGATCCCTCCTGCACTGTTGGTGAGAATGCAAATTGGTGCAGCCACTCTGGAAAACAGTATGGAGATTCTTTAAAAAGTTAAAAAATACGGAGTGCCTTGTTTGTTCAGTCAGTTAAGCGCCAGACTCTTGAATTTGGCTCAGGTCATGATTTCTGAGTGGTGAGTTGGAACCCCACATCAGGCTTATTGCTGTGCATGGAGTGTGAAGCCTGCTTAAGGTTCTCTTTCTCTGTCTCTCCCTGCACATCCCTCACACTATCTCGAAAGAAAGAAGGAAAGAAAGAAAGAAAGAAGGAAAGAAAGAAAGAAAGAAGGAAAGAAAGAAAGAAAGAAAGAAGGAAAGAAAGAAAGAAAGAAAGAAAGAAAGAAAGAAAGAAAGAAAGAAAGAAAGAAAGAAAGAAAGAAAGAAAGAAAGAAA
>NW_027397140.1:4359314-4550210 GCF_003265705.2 Callorhinus ursinus
ACTATTATGCTAAACAAAATAAGTCAGTCAGAGAAAGACAAATACCATATGATTTCACTCACGTGGAATTTAAGAAACAAAACAAATAAACATGGGGGCAGGGAAAGAGAAGCAAACCAAGAGAGAGACTTTTAACTGTAGAGAGCAAATTGAGGGTTACTGGAAGGAGGTGGCAGGAGGATGGGTAAAATAGGTGATGGGGATTAAGGAGGGCACTTGTGATGAGCACTGGATGTTGTATGTAGGGATGAATCACTAATCCTACAAGTGAAACTAAGATTACACTGACTGTTAACTAACTGGAATTTGAATAAAAATTTGGAGACAGAAAAAAATAAAATAATTATTCAAAAATAATTTAACCAAAAAAATAAAAGCTCTAAAATGACAGGATTAAAATACTACATGACTACATGAGGCCTTTTTATGCCCTGGGTTGTGCATTGTTTGTGGAGACCCTGGAATTGTCTCCAGTGTCCCTCCAAGTGTGCTCTCAACTCCACCAGCCTCTGGTTTACCCCAGAGATAGATCTTGTCAGACAACAGTGACTGGCAGTATCTGATGCCCCCATGGACATTCACAATGGGTCCTGAGAAGTCCTTAAGAAGTCTTTAAATTTACTCAGGTATTTACCCAGATATTTTCAAATACTGTCAGGTATTTGATGAGAGTTATTTTTGTTTTTCCCTGGAAATAGCTCATAGCATGGAACACTCTGCTTTCTGGTGGGAATTCTAAGTAACTCTTTTCCATTGTTTTCTGGGACACTCCCCGTCATTTCACTCTGGAATCCAGGTGAAACCTGGAAATAATTTTCTTTTTTTGAAAGATTTTATTTATTTGAAAGAGAGAGAATAAGAGAGAGAGAGAGAGAGCACATGAGAGGGGGGAGGGTCAGAGGGAGAAGCAGACTCCCCACTGAGCAGGGAGCCTGATGTGGGACTTGATCTTGGGATTCCAGGATCAAGACCTGAGCCAAAGGCAGTCGCCTAACCAACTGAGCCACCCAGGTGCCCCTAGAAATAATTTTCACCCTGGAATCTAGTTCACTATCACAAAATTATGATTTTGTCCAACTCCTCCATGCCATCCAGATAGCAGCAGGATTCTGTGGACAGCTCAGTCAGGGTTTGAGCCAAGGCTGTCTTGCAAGCATGCACTCAGCCTCAAGGAGGTGGCTTCCCACTATGCAGTCGTTGGCTGAGTCCTAGCCAAGGTGCTTTTATAACATAATGATCAATTAGCCCTAGCCCATGTTCTAAAAGACAGAGAATCACATATAAAGACAAAAAGAGAAATAATTAGACTATGTTAGATTCCAGAGTGAAATGACGGGGAGTGTCCCAGAAAACAATGGAAAAGAGTTACTTAGAATTCCCACCAGAAAGCAGAGTGTTCCATGCTATGAGCTATTTCCAGGGAAAAACAAAAATAACTCTCATCAAATACCTGACAGTATTTGAAAATATCTGGGTAAATACCTGAGTAAATTTAAAGACTTCTTAAGGACTTCTCAGGACCCATTGTGAATGTCCATGGGGGCATCAGATACTGCCAGTCACTGTTGTCTGACAAGATCTATCTCTGGGGTAAACCAGAGGCTGGTGGAGTTGAGAGCACACTTGGAGGGACACTGGAGACAATTCCAGGGTCTCCACAAACAATGCACAACCCAGGGCATAAAAAGGCCTCATCATACCTGGGCTCAGGATCACCACCTCTGTGTGAGGAACCAAGTGGTATCAGGCCAATGTGAAGTCTACCTGCATTGACTAACAGTAAATCTTTTTTTATTGTTTTTAATTGTAATTCCATAGTAGTTAACATACAGTGTTCTTTTTTTAAAGTTTTTATTTAATTTAAAATAAATAAAATTTAAATTTTATTTATTAAATTACAGTTAGTTTACATACAATGAAATATTAGATGCCAGTGTAGAATTGTGATTCAACACTTATATACAATACCTTCTTCTCACTTGTTTTGGAGGGGGTCCCTATGCTCATTTGTTTTGTTTCTTAAATTCCATATATGAGTGAAATCATATGGTATTTGTCTTTCTCTGACTTATTTCACTTAGCATAATACTCTCTGGCTCCATCCATGTCATTGCAAATGGCAAGATTTCATTCTTTTTTAAGGATGAGTAATATTCCATTATATAGATATAATAGATATAGATATAGATATAGATATAGATATAGATAGATATACACACACACACACACACACACCTATCACGTCTCTATCCATTCATCAGTTGATGGATACATGGACTGTGTCCAGAGTTTGGCTATTGTAGATAATGCTGCTGTAAACATTTAGGTGCATGTATCCCTTTGAGTTAGTATTTTTGTATTCTTTGGATAAATACCTAGTAGTACAATTGCTGGATCATAGGGTGGATCTATTTTTAACTTTTTGAGGAAACTCCATACTGTTTTCCAGAGTGGCTGCACTAGTTTACATTCTTACCAACAGTGCAGAAGTGTTCCCTTTTCTCTACATCCTCATCATTACCTGTTTTTCTTGTTTTGTTGATTTTAGCCACTCTGCCAGGTGTGAAGTGACATCTCATTGTAGTTTAGATTTGTCTTTCCCTGATGATCAGTGATGCTGAGTACTTTTCATATGCCTGTTGGCCATCTGTATGTCTTCTTTTGGAAAATGTCTATTCATGTCTTCTGCCCATTTTTAATTGGATTATTGGGGTTTTTTTGGGTGTTGAGTTTTAAAAGATTTTTATATATTTTAAGACTAACCCTTTATCAGGTATGTCATTTGCAACTATCTTTTTAAATTTGTTGATATTTGTTTTGTGGTCTAATATGGAGAATGTTCCATGAGCACTGGAAAAGAATGTGTATTTTGCTGTTTTAAGATGGAATGCTGTGAATATACCTGTTAAATCCATCTGGTCCAGTGTGTCATTCAAAACCACAGTTTCCTTGTTGATCTTCTGTTTAAATGTCCATTGCTGTAAGTGAGTTTTTAAAGTCCCCTACTTTTATTATATTACTGTCAATTAGTTCCATTATGTTTGTTATTAACTATTATATGAATCTGGGTTCTCCTATGTTGGGTGCATAAATACTTACAATTGTTGTATCTCCTTGTTAGATTGTCTTCTTTATTATTATATAGTGGCCTTCTTTGTCTCTTGTTGTAGTCTTTGTTTTAAAGTCCAATTTTTCTGGTATATGTATTGCTACTCCAGCTTTCTTTTGACATGCATTTGTGTGATAAATATTTCTCCATCCCCTCAATTTCAATCTGCAGGTCTAAAATGAAGCTCTCATAGGCAGCAAACAGATGGGTCCTATTTTTTAAATCTACCCTGTAACCTTATATTTTTGATTGTAGCATTTGGTCCATTTACATTCTAAGTAATTATTGATAGATATGTATTTATTGCCAATTTATAACTTGTTTTGTGATTGCTTTTGTAACTTTTCTCTGATCTTTTCTTCTCTTTCATGGCTTGTTAGCTTTCTTTAGTGACATACTTGGATTACTTTCTCTTTATTCTTTGCATCTATTACTCATTTTTGATTCATGGCTACCATTAGGTTTGCATAGAACATCTGCACATAGCAGTGTGTATCAAGTTGATGGTTGCTTAAGTTCAAACCTATTCTTTACTCCTCCCTTCCCCACATTTTAGGTATATGGCATTATATTTTACATCCTTTTATGTTAGAATTCTATAATTATTACAGATATATTTATTTTTACTGACTTTTTTGTTTCTCGACTTCTTAAATTATGCTATGTTAACTACCATACATTACATCATTAGTAGTGTTCCATGATACATTGTTTGCATATAATACCCAGTGTTCTATTCAGTATGTGCCCTCTTTAATACCCATCACCAGGCTAAACCATCCCCCACCCCCTCCCCTCTAGAACCCTCAGTTTGTTTCTCAGAGTCCATAGTCTCTCAAGGTTCATCTCTCCCTCCGATTTCCCCCCTTCATTTTTTACTTCCTGCTATCTTCTTCTTATTATTTGTTAATGTATTTTTTAATATAATGTATTATTTATTTCAGAGGTACAGGTCTGTGATTCAACAGTCTTACAAAATTCACAGCACTCACCATAGCACATACCCACCCCAGTGTCTATCACCCAGCCTTCCCATCCCTCCCACCCCCCACCAATCCAGCAACACTGTTTGTTTCTTGAGATTAAGAATTCCTTAATCTCAAGACCTATCACTGAGGTCATATGTTATATGTTTTTCCCTGATTGACCTATTTCACTCAGCATAATACACTCGAGTTCCAACCATGTCATTGCAAAGGGCAAGATTTCATTCCTTTTGATGGCTTCATAATATTCCATTGTATATATATACCACATCTTCTTTATCCATTCATCTGCCGATGGGCATCTTAGCTCTTTCCACAGTTTGACTATTGTGGACATTGCAAACTGTGTAGGAGGTTCCCCTTTCTCCACATCACCGCCAATATCTGTCATTTCCTGACTTGTTAAATTTAGCCATTCTGACTGGTGTGAGGTAATATCTCATTGAGGTTTCGATTTGGATTACTCTGATGCCACTTTTTCATGTGTCTGTTGGCCATTTGGATGTCTTCTTTGGAAAAATGTCTGTTCATGTCTTCTGCCCATTTCTTGAATGGATCATTTGTTCCTTGGGTGTTGAGTTTAATAAGTTCTTTATAGATTTTGGATACTAGCCCTTTATCTGATATGTCATTTGCAAATACCTTCTCCCGTTCTGTCAGTTGTCTTTTGGTTTTGTTAACTGTTTCCTTTGCTAGGCAAAAGCTTTTTATCTTGATGAAGTCCCAATAGATCATTTTTGCCCTTGCTTCCCTTGCTTTGGCAATGTTTCCAAGAAGTTGCTGTGCCTGAGGTCAAAGAGGTTGCTGCCTTTAGGATTTTGATGGACTCCTGTCTCACGTTTAGGTCTTTCAACCATTTGGAGTCTACTTTTGTGTGTGGTGTAAGGAAATGATCCAGTTTCATTAATCTGCATGTGGCTGTCCAATTTTCCCAACACCACTTGTTGAAGAGACTGTCTTTTTTCCATTGGACATTCTTGCCTGCTTTGTCAAAGATGAGTTGACCATAGAGTTGAGGATCCATTTCTGGGCTCTTGATTCTGTTCCACTGACCGATGTGTCTGTTTTTGTGCCAGTACCAGACTATCTTGATGATGACAACTTTGTAATAGAGCTTGAAGTCCGGAATTGTGATGCAGCCGGCTTTGTTTTTTTCTTCTTCAACATTCCTCTGGGTATTCGGGGTCTTTTCTGGTTCTATGCAAATTTTAGGATTATTTGTTCCATTTCTTTGAAAAAGTTGATAGTATTTTAATAGTGATTGCATTAAATGTGTAGATTGCTCTAGGTAGCATTGACATCTTCAAAATATTTGTTCTTCCAATCCATGAGCATGGAATGTTTTTCCTTTTCTTTGTGTTTTCCTCAAATTCTTTCATGAGTATTTTATAGTTTTCTGAGTACAGATTCTTTGCCCCTTGGTTAGATTTATTCCTAAGTATCTTATGGTTTTGGATGCAATTGTAAATGGGATTGAATCCTTGATTTGTCTCTCTTCTGTCTTGTTGTTGGTGTATAGGAATGCCACCGATTTCTGTGCATTGATTTTATATCCTGCCACTTGACAGAATTCCTGTATGATTTCTAGCAATTTTGGGGTGAAGTCTTTTGGGTTTTCCAAATAAAGTATCATATCATCTGCAAACAGTGAGAATTTGACTTCTTTGCCGATTTGGATGCCTTTTATTTCTTTTTGTTGTCTGATTGTTGTGGCTAGGACTTCTAATACTATGTTGAATAGCAGTGGTGAGAGTGGACATCCCTGCCATGTTCCTGACCTTAGGGGGAAAGCTTTCAGTTTTCCCCCATTGAGAATGATATTCGCTGTGGGTTATTCATAGGTGGCTATTATGATGTTGAGGTATGTACCCTCTATCCCTATACTCTGAAGACTTTTAATCAAGAAAGGATGCTGTACTTTGTCAAATGCTTTTTCTGCATCTATTGAGAGGATCATATGGTTCTTGTTCTTTCTTTTATTAATGTGTTGTATCACATTGATTAATTTGTGCATATTAGCCAAACTTGCAGTCCAGGGATAAATCCCACTTAACTTGGTGAATAATCCTTTTAATGTACTGTTGGATCCTATTGGCTAGTATTTTGGTGAGAATTTTTGCATCCATGTTCATCAAGGATATTGGTCTGTAATTCTCCTTTTTGATGGGGTGTTTGTCTGGTTTGGAGATCAAGGTAGTGGTGGCCTCATAAAACGCGTTTGGAAGTTTTCCTTCCATTTCTATTTTATGGGACAGTTTCAGAAGAATAGATATTAATTCTTCTTGAAATGTTTGCTAAAATTCCCCCGGGAAGCCATCTGGACCTGGATGTTTGTTGGGAGATTTTTGATGACTGCTTCAATTTCCTTAGTGGTTATAGGTCTGTTCAGGTTTTCTATTCCTTTCTGGTTCAGTTTTGGTAGTTCATACATCTCTAGAAATGCATCAATTTCTTCCAGATTATCTAATTTGCTGGCATATAGTTGCTCATAATACGTTTTTTTTTTAAATTTTTAAAATGTTATTATGTTATGTTCGTCACCATACAATACATCATTAGTTTTTGATGTGGTGATCCACGATCCATTATTTTCTTACACCACCTAGTGCGCAATGCAGTACATGCCCTCCTTAATACCTATCACCAGACTAACCAATCCCCCCTCCCCTCTGCCCTCTAAAACCCTGTTTGATTCTCAGAGCCCATAGTCTCTCATGGTTCATCTCTCCCCCTGATTTCCTAACCCCTTCATTTTTCCCTTCCTTCTCATAATGTCCTCCATGCTATTCCTTATGTTCCACAAATAAGTGAAACCCTATGATAATGGACTTTCCCTGCTTGACTTATTTCACTTAGCATAATCATCTCCGGTCCCATCAGTCTTCATGTAAAATTTGGGTATTCATCCTTTCTGATGGCTGACTAATATTCCACTGTATATATGGGCAATATCTTCTTTATCCATTCATCTTTTGAAGGGCATCTCAGTTCTTTCCATATTTTGGCTATTGTGGACATTGCTGCTATGAACATTGGGGTGCATATGGCCCTTCTTTTCACTACATCTGTTTCTTTGGGGTAAATACCCAGGAGTACAATTGCTGGGTCATGGGGTAGCTCTATTTTTAATGTTTGGAGGTACTTCCACACTGCTTTCCAAAGTGGCTGTACCAAATTGCATTCCCACCAACAGTGTAAGAAAGTTCCTCTTTCTCCACAATTTCTCCAACATTTGCTGTTTCTTTCCCTGTCCATTTTTGCCATTCTCACTAGTGTAAAGTGGTATCTCAATGTGGTTTTGATTTGAATTTCCCTGATGGCCAATGATGATGAACATTTTTTCATGTGTCTGTTAGCCATTTGTATGTCTCCTTCAGAGAAGTGTCTTTTCATGTCTCCTGCCCATTTTTTGAATTGATTATTTGTTTTCTGGGTGTTGAGTTTGAGAAGTTCTTTATAGATCTTGGATACCAGCCCTTTATTTTTCGTGTCATTTGCAAATATCCTTTCCCATTCTGTGGGTTGCCTCTTTGTTTTGTTGACTGTTTCCTTTGCTTTGCAGAAGCTTTTTATGTTGATAAATACCCAAAAGTTCATTTTTGCTTTTCTTTCACGAGATTTTGGAGATGTATCTTGAAAGAATTTGCTGTGGGCGATGTCAAAGAGGTTATTGCCTATGTTCTCCTCTAGGATTTTGATGGATTCCTGTCTCACATTGAGGTCTTTCATCCATTTTGAGTTTATCTTTCTGTATGGTGTTAGAGAATGGTCGAGTTTCATTCTTCTGAATGTGCCTGTCCAATTTTCCCAGCACCATTTATTGAAGAGACGGTCTTTTTTCCATTACATGTTTTTTCCTGCTTTGTCAAAGATTATTGACCATAGAGTTGAGGGTCCATATCTGGGCTTTCTATTCTGTTCCATTGGTCTATATGTCCGTTTTTGTGCCAGTACCATGCTGTCTAGGTGATCACAGCTTTGTAATATAGCTTGAAATCGGGCAACGTGATGCTCCCAGCTTTGTTTTTCCTTTTCAACATTTCCTTGGCAATTCGGGGTCTTTTCTGATTCCATACAAATTTTAGGATTGTTTGTTCCAGCACTTTGAAAAATGTCATTGGAATTTTGATCGGGATGGCATTGAAGGTATAGATTGCTCCGGATAGCATAGACATTTTAACAATGTTTATTCTTCCGAACCATGAGCATGGAATATTAATCCATCTTTTTGTGTCTTCTTCAATTTCTTTCATGACTGTTCTGTAGTTCCTAGAGTATAGATCTTTTACCTCTTTCATTAGGTTTATTGCGAGGAATCTTCTGGTTTTTGGTACTATTGTAAATGGAATCGTTTCTCTAATTTCTCTTTCTACAGTTGCGTTGTTAGTGTATAAGAAAGCAACTGATTTCTATGCATTGATTTTGTATCCTGCCACATTGCTGAATTGTTCTATGAGTTCTAGTAATTTGGGGTGGAGTCTTTTGTGTTTTCCAGATAAGGTATCATGTCATCTGCAAAAAGAGAGTTTGACTTCTTCTTTGCCAATTTGAATACCTTTTATTTCTTTATGTTGTCTGATTGCTGTTGCTAGGACTTCTAGTATTATGTTCAAAATAGTGGCGAGAGTGGGCATCCTTGACGTGTTCCTGATCTTAAGGGATATGCTCTCAGCTTTTCCCCATTGACGATGATATTCACTTTGGTTTTTTCATAGTTGGATTTTATGAAATTGAGGAATGTTCCCTCTATCCCTATTCCCTGAAGAGTTTTAATAAGGAAAGGATGATGTATTTTGTCAAATGCTTTTTCTGCATCAATTGAGAGGACCATATGGTTCTTCTCCCTCCTCTTATTAATGTGTTCTATCACACTGATTGATTTGCGAATGTTGAACCACCTTGCATCCCAGGAATAAATCCAACTTGGTTGTGGGGGATGACCCTTTTAATGTATTGTTGGATCCTATTAGCTAGGATTTTGTTGAGGATTTTGGAATCCATATTCATCGGGGATTTCGGTCTGAATTTCTCCTTTTTGATGGGGTTTTTGACTAGTTTGGGGATTAGGTAATGCTGGCCTCATAGAATGAGTTTGGAAGTTTTCCTTCTGTTTCTATTTTTTGAAACAGCTTCAGTAGAATAGGTATTATATTTCTTTGAATGTTTGGTAGAATTCCCCAGGGAATCCATCAGGCCCTGAACTCTTGTTTTTTGGGAGGTTTTTGATCACTTCTTCAATCTCATTAATGGTTACTGTCCTATTCAGGTTGTCAATTTCTTCCTGTTTCAGTCTTGGCAGCTTATAGGTTTCCAGGAAGGCCTCCATTTCATCCAGATGGCTCAGTTTATTGGCATATAGTTTTTGATAATAATTTCTAATAAACGTTTCTATTTCTTTGGTGTTAGTCATGATTTCTCCCCTTTCATTCATACTTTTATTAATTTGGTTCCTTTCTCTTTTCTTTTGGATAAGTCTGGCCAGTGGTTTATCAATCTTATTAACTTTTTCAAAAAACCAAATTCTAGTTTTGTTGATCTGATCTACTGTGTTTCTGGTTTCTAATTCATTGATCTCTGCTCTAATTTTAATTATTTCTCTCCTAATGCGTGGCTTAGGCATCGTTTGTTGTTTTTCTCTAGTTCTTTAAGGTGTAGAGTTAATTGGTTAAGTTGGGATTTTTCTATTTTTTGAGTGAGGCTTGGATGGCTATATTTACCCTTAGGACTGCCTTGGCAGTATCCCATAAGTTTTGGACCAATGAGTTTTCATTCTCATTGATTTACATGAATTGTTTCAGTTCTTCTTTGATTTCCTTATTGACCCAAACATTCTTGAGCAGAGTGGTCTTTAGCTTCCAAGTATGTGAATTTCTGCCAATTTTTTTCTTTTGATTGAGTTCCAGTTTTAAAGCATTTTGGTCTGAGAATATGCAGGGAATGATGTCAATCTTTTGGTATCAGTTGAGACTTGATTTGTGACCCAGTATGTGGTCTAATCTGGAGAAACTTCCATGTGCGCTTGAGAATGAGTATTCTATTGTTTTAGGGTGGAATGTTCTGTAAATATCTATAAAGTTCATCTGGTCCAGTGTATCATTCAAAGCTCTTGTTTCCTTGTTGACTTTCTGCTTAGATGATCTGTCCATTGCTGAGAGTGGAGTTTTGAGATCTCCTACAATTAACATATTGTTATCAATATGACTATTTTCATTAACAGTTGGCTTATGTAGATGGCTGCTCCCATGTTGGGGGCATAGATATTTACAAGTGTTAGATCTTGTTGGATAGACGCTTTAAGAATGATATAGTGTCCTTCTGTGTCTCTAACTACACACTTTAGTTTAAAATCTAATGTGTCTGATATAAGAATTGCTACCTCAGCTTTCTTTTGAGGTCCACTGGCATGGAAGAATGATCTCCATCCCTTCACTTTCAGTCTGGATGTATGTTTAGGTTCAAAATGAGTCTCTTGTAGGCAGCATGTGGATGGGTCCTGTCTTTTTATCCAATCTGCAACCCTGAGGCATTTTATGGGAGCATTTAGGCCATTCACGTTGAGAGTGATTATTGAAAGATATGAAATAATTGTCATCATGTTGCCTGTGAAGACGTTGTTTTTATAGATTGTCCCTGTAAATTTCTGTTGTATATCACTCTTGAGGTCTTTCTCCTTTTATAGAACCCCCCTTAATATTTCTTGCAGGGCCGGCTTAGTGGTCACATATTCATTTGGTTTCTGCCGGTCATGGAACCTCTACATCTCTCCTTCCATTCTAAATGACCGCCTTGTCGGATAAAGTATTCTTGGCTGCATGTTCTTCTCATTTAGTACCCTGAATATGTCTTGCCAGGCCTTTCTGGCTTGCCAGGTCTCTGTGGATAGGTCTGACATTATTCTGATGTTCCTCCCTCTGTACATAAGCAATCTCTTCCCCCTAACTGCCCTTAAGATGGTTTCCTTGGTTCTAAGATTTGCAAGTTTTACTATTACATGCTGGGGTGTTGGACTCTTTTCCTTGATCTTGGGAGGGGTCCTCTCTACCTCTAGGATGTGAATGTTTGTTTCCTTCCCCAGATTAGGGAAGTTCTTAGCTATGGTTTGCTCAAATACATCTTCTAGTCCTCTCACTCTCTCCACTCCCCCGGGATTCCAATTATTCTGACATTGGAACGTTTCATGGTGTCACTTATTTCTCTGATTCTATTTTCATGGATTCTGAGCTGTTTTTCCCTGGACTCCTCTTTCCCCTTTTTATTAATATAATGTCTTCCAGGTCGCTTATTCGTTCTTCTGCTCACTTAAACTAACTGTTAGGTTATCTAGATTGGATTGGATCTCACTGATAGCATTTTTAAGTTCTGCCAATTCACCTTTCATTTCTGCCCTTAGAGACTCTATGTTGCCATTAATTGATTTCTCCATTCTAGTTATTGTCTTCACAATTGCTAGCCTGAATTCCATCTCCAACATCTTGGTTATATCTGCATCCATTTGTAAATCTGCAGCATAAGTCATAGTCTCTGAGTCTTTCCTATTTTGGAGGTTCCTCCTCCTAGTCATTCTGTTGATGGGTGTTTGAGGGAATGTATAGAGTCCAAATTATTGACCAGAACACAAGCAAGATGCACCTGTTTTCTTGGGACCTTAGGGTTGCTGGCCTCTTTTTTTCCCCAGCTTGTCTTCTGGGGGAGGGCTCTGCTGTGCTGTTACTCAGGCAACCCTGTTTGGGCGGAGTTGCCCTGCTTCCCTGTGGCGGGGGATGGGCTCAGCGAGAAATGGTTTTGGGGGCTTTTGTTCTCCGGCGGCTTTCCCTGGCGGCTTTCCGTGTCTCTTCCGTGAGTCAGAACAGAAGAGGCCATTTCCAACCCTCTGCCTCAAAACAGAGAGACCACAGTCTGTTCTTCAGCGAGGTCTCCAGGCCACACTGTCTCCATTTCTATCCGTGCTGCTATAAATGGCAGCGTCTTGGATTGTGTGCCCCTCCGCAGCACCCCTAGTCCTGCCTCCTGGTCAGGGCACGTCTCTGCCCTTTTTGCTTCTATAACTGTCAACCGCTCCCAGTTGGAACGCGCAACCCCGCCACTCCAGGTTTCTGCCTCGGGGACTGCCCTAAAGTCATTTCCCCACCGCTACCGGTCTGTGAGTCTGTGCCCTGTCCCCAGTGCGTGAGGCTGTTGCTCACCAGTGGTGCAGGATCCCCACGGACAGACTCCCTCCTGCTCCCGTTTATCCCCCAATATCTGCCCACGGAATCAGGGCCCCCGCTTCGTACCTCAAAACCAACCGCCTGTGATATTCTGTTTGTAGAGATCCAGAAATTCTTACATCTCAGGCTGGTTTCCTTGATGCTCAGAGTGGTCTGGTAGATATCCAGCTAAATTCTGGGAACGAGTTGAAATAAGGTCCCCTACTCCTCCTCCATCTTTCCTTCTCCTCTATTTCATTGATTTCTGCTCTGATCTCTATTATTTCTCTTCTCCTGCTGGGTTTAGACTTTATTTGCTGTTCTTTCTCCAGCTCCTTTAGGTGTAGGGTTAAGTTGTGTATTTGAGACCTCTCTTGTTTCTTGAGAAAGACTTGTATTGCTATATACTTTCCTCTTAGGACTGCCTTTGCTCCATCCCAAAGATTGAATGGCTGTGTTTTCATTTTCATTTGTTTCCATGAAATTTTTAAATTCTTCTTTAATTTCCTGGTTGACCCATTCATTCTTTAGTAGGATGCTCTTTAGCCTCCAAGTATTTGAGTTCTTTCCAACATTCCTCTTGTGATTGAGTTCTAGTTTCAAAACATTGTGATCTGAAAATATGCAGGGAATGATCCCATTTTTTGGTACCGGTTGAGACCTGATTTGTGACCTAGGATGTGATCTCTTCTGGAGAATGTTCCATGGACACTAGAGAAGAATGTATATTCTGCTGCTTTGGGATGGAATGTTCTGAATATATGTGTGAAGTCCATTTAGTCCAGTGTGTCATTTAAAGTCTCTATTTCCTTGTTGATCTCTTGCTTAGATGATCTGTCTATTTCAGTGTGGGTGGTGTTAAAGTCCCCCACTATTATTGTATTGTTGATGTGTTTCTTTTCTTTTGTTATTCATTGGCTTATATAATTGGCTGCTCCCATGTTAGGGGCATAGATATTTACAATTGCTAGATCTTCTTGTTGGATAGACCCTTTAAGTAGGATATAGTGTCCTTCCCCAACTTTATTACAGTCTTTGATTTAAAATCTAATTTGTCTGATATAAGGATTGCCAACCCAGCTTTCTTTTGGGGTCCATTAGCATGGTAAATATTTTCCACCGCCTCACTTTCAATCTGAGGGTGTCTTTAGGTCTACAATGAGTCTCTCACAGACAACATATCGATGGGTTTTGTTTTTTAATCCAATCTGATAGCCTGTGTCTTTTGATTGGGGCATTTAGCCCATTTACATTCGGGTTAACTATTGAAAGATATGAATTTAGTGCCATTGTATTGTCTATAAGGTGACTGTTACTGTATATTGTCTGTGTTCCTTTCTGGTCTATGTTACTTTTAGGCTCTCTCTTTGCTTAGAAGACCCCTTTCAATATTTCTTGTAGGGCTGGTTTCGTGTTTGCAAATTCCTTTAGTTTTGTTTTGTCCTGGAAGCTTTTTATCTCTCCTTCTATTTTCAATGAGAGCCTAGCTGGATATAGTATTCTTGGCTGTATATTTCTCTCATTTAGTGCTCTGAATATATCATACCAGTCCTTTCTGGCATGCCAGGTCTCTGAGGATAGGTCTGTTGCTAATTTAATGTTTCTACCATTGTAGGTTACAGATCTCTTCCCCTGGGCTGCTTTCAGGATTTTCTTTTTGTCTCTGAGACTCGTTAGTTTTACTATTAGATGTCGGGTGTTGACCTATTTTTATTGATTTTGAGGGGTGTTCTCAGTGCCTCCTGGATTTTGATGCCTGTTTCCTTCCCCAAATTAGGGAAGTTCTCTGCTCTAATTTGATCCAATATGCCTTCTGCCCCTCTCTCTCTTTCTTCTTCTTCTGGGGTCCCAATTATTCTTATATTGTTTCATCTTATGGTCTCACTTATCTCTCGAATTCTGCCTTCGTGATCCACTAGTTATCTCTCTTCTTCTCAGCTTCTTTATTTTCCATCATTTGGTCTTCTATATCACTAATTCTCTCTTCTGCCTCATTTATCCTAGCAGTTTGAGCTTCCATTTTTTTATTGCACCTCATTAATAGCCTTTTTGATTTTGACTTGGTTAGATTTTAGTTCTTTTATTTCTCCAGAAAGGGTTTCTCTAATATCTTCCATGCTTTTCTCAAGCCCAATTAGTATCTTTAAAATCATCATTCTGAACTCTAGTTCCAACATCTTACTAATGTCCGTAGAGATTAGGTTCCTGGCAGTCAGTACTGCCTCTTGTTCTTTTTGTTGAGGTGATTTTTTCCGTCTTGTCATTTTGTCCAGAGGAGAATAGTTGAATGAGAGAACAAAATGCTAACAGGTTAACAACGTCCCCAGGAAAATATACACATAACAAATCAGAAGAGACCTGAAACTAGGGGGAAAGAAAGCGAAAGATAGAAAAAAAGAAAAATAGAGAAAGAAAAAGTTAAAAACAAACAAACAAACAAAAACAGAATATGATCAAATATGATCAGGCTGGTGCATAGATCAGTACCACACACTAAATTTTGGGTGTATTTTGGTCTGTTAGACGAAAGTGCCTCCCAATATTTTAAAGAAAGAAAAACTTATATATGTACAAAAATAAGGGTAAATATGATGAAAGGATGAAATATGACTGTAAAGATGAAAATTGTAAAAGATTTTTAAAAGGAATTGATAACAAGTTGGTTGAAAAAGAAAGAAGAGGATTTAAAAAAAAAAGGAAGAGAATGTGATCAGGCAGGAGACTAGAACAAAGCCATACACTAGTGCTTTGGGGTATATTTTGGTCTGTTAGAAGAAACTGTATCCCAATATTTTAAAAGAGAGGACAACATATATAGATATATAGATATATAGATATATATATACCAAAAATAACGGTAACTAGTATGAAGGGATAGAGTATGACTCTAAAAATGAAAAATAAAAAATATTTCTTAAAAAAGGCATTGATAAGATGCTGGTTGAAAAGGGGAAAAAGAAAAAGTAAAAAAAAATTAACTTTGAAAGACTAAAGAATCACGGTAAAATAACCATGGATTCTATGTGCAGTATTCCCCTAGCCCTTTAGTTCTGCTATTCTCATTGATTGGTAAACTTGGTCTTGGCTGGCTGTTCTTGCTGATCTTCTGGGGGAGGGGCCTGTTGCCATGATTCTCAAATGTCTTTGCTGGAGGCAGAATTGCCCCGCCCTTGCCAGGTCCAGGCTACGTAATCCACTTGGGTTTGCTCTTGGGAGCTTTTGTTCCCTGCAAGCTTTCTGTATAGCTTTGGAGGACAAGAGTGAAAATGGCAGCCTCCCAATCTCTGCCCTGGAGGAGCTGAGAATTTGGGGCCCCATACCTCAGTGAGCCCCCAGAGAAAAGCAGCCAATCACTGCCATCTCCCCCATCTCCGACTGCACTCCGTGCTCACCCGGCCTGTGACCCAGTGTTTCTATCTCTGGCACCTGATGCCATGTGGAGTATCCACATCCAGCAGAGTCCTGTGGTGCATTCCCACGCTGCTCCTCCCAGGGGAGGAAGGGGAGTCTCCCAGGATCTGCCGCTTGTTGGGTCCCTGCTGGAGGACAGTGGCCCAACTGTGCCACGGATCATAGTTTATGACAATCCCGAGCTCAGAGATGCTCCTTCACTCCGTCTCTGCAGCCGGCTTCCCTACTCTGATACCTGGGAGCTCTGCCACACTCAGGCACCCCTGCCACACTCAGGACCCCAGGGGTCCTGAGACCGCACTGTCCCAGCATGTGTTCCACCCCCCGCTTAGCCACTGGAGTGACGACCCTCAGCAGAGCCGACTTCTAAAATTTCCAATTTTGTGCTCCGTTGCTCTATCACTTGTCAGTAGCTGCTGCTGGAGGTCCCCTCCCCCGCCATCTATCTTCCCGAATAGCACCTTGGATTCACTTCTCCACACATCCTACCTTCCAGAAAGTGGTCGATTTTCTGTTCAGAGGGTTGCTGCTATTGTTTTCTTCAATCTCCTGTTGAGTTCATAGGTGTTCAGAATTGTTTGATCCCTATCTAGCTGAATTCCTGGGACCAGACGAAATTTAGGTCTCCTACTTCTCCACCATTTTGTTCCTCTCCTCTTGTTTCTCATTTTTAACTCTATGTTCTTTCCTTTCCACTCAAAGAGTCCCCATTATTGTTTCTTGTAGTGCTGGTTTAGTGTTCATTAACTACTTTAGTTTTTGTTTGTCTGGGAAATTCTTTATATCTACTTCCATTCTGAATGATAGCCTTGCTAGAGTATTCCTGGCTGCAGATTTTTTTTTTTTCATTTCAACACTTTGAATATATCATTTCACTCCCTTCTGGCTTGCAAAGTATCTGCTGAAGAATTTGCTGAAAGCCTTATGGGGTTTCCCTTGTATGTGACTGTCTTCTTTAGCTGCTCAATTTTTTTTTAATCACTACTTTTTGTCATTTTAATTACTGTGTGTCTTCGTATGGACCTCCTTGGTTTGGTTTTATGGGTGAAATTCTCTGCCTCCTGAATCTGGATATGTATGGTTCTATCACCAAAGCAGGGATATTTCTAGCTGTTATTTCTTCAAATAAACTTCCTCCCCCTTCTCTCTCTTCTTCTGGGATCTCTGTAATGTGAATACTGTTACCCTTGATGGAGTCACTGATTTCCCCAAGTCTATTCTCATTCTTAATAACTTTTTTTCTCTCATCTTTTCAGCTTAATTACTTCCCATTACTCTGTCTTCCAGGTCATTAATTCATTCTTCTGCTTCCTGTAGCTTGCTACTTATTCCATCAAGTGTATTTTTTGTTTCAATCAGGCAGAGGGAGAGGGAGAAGCAGGCTCCCTGCTGAGAAAGGAGCCTGGTGTGGGACTTGATCCCAGGACCCCAGGATCATGACCTGAGCCAAAGACAGATACTTAACTGACTGAGCCACCCAGATGCCCCTAATTAGTTTTTTTAATCTCTTTGTTAAGTGTTTCACTGATGTCCTCCATTCTTTTCTCACATCCAGTGAGTATCTTTATGATCACCACTTTAAATTCTCTATCAGGCATATTACTTATGTCTGGTTTGCTTAGGTCTCTTGCTGTAATTTTATCCTGTTCTTTCATTTAGAACATATTCCTCTGTCTCCTTATTTTATTTAACTTTCTGTGTCTGTTTCTCTGTGTTAGGAAAGTCAGCTATATCTCCTGCTCTTGAAATTAATGAAGAAGAGTTCCTGTAGTACCCTGCAATGCAGTGTACCCTGTTCCCCAGGACCTAGTGCTTCTGGGAGCATTATATGTATGTTGCATGTGCCCGGCTGTTGTGTCTTAGACACTTTTTCCTTCAGCCAAGTCATCTGCAGAGGCTCTTTTCGCCTATTGTGAGTTTGGTCCCTGGCCAAGTGAGGTGTGTTTTAACAAGTTGTGCACTGGTGTGTTTACAAAATGAGACCTGTTACCACCACTACTAGCACCAAGGTCCTGAGTTAAAGGAAACACTTTTGGAGTGATTTGCTCTGGTCTCCTGTGTGAGGTGATTCATAGTGCAGGGACTTAGTCAAGCATGACTGGACAGGGTTGAAGTGTGGAGGGGGGATGGGGTTTGGTGTAAGCAAGTTAGGTAGTGTCAGTGCAGTGTTGGTTCCCACAGGTAGCCATGTGTTTATGCTGGGGATTGAGGGAGGGAAGTGGCACCTGGCAGCTCCTTCTTTCCTGGAGGAGTATCCCTGTGATCCTTGCCTCTCTGTGACAGGCTCTGACATGAATATATAACTCTTCCCTCTATATGCCAGAGGCAATTTTCAAATTGCTGCTTCTATGCTATATCTCCATTGGCTGTTAGTCTTGAGTGGGGGGAGTTTATGAGTGGGGATTCAACTTCCTAATACCCTCCAAGCTCTCCCAAAGTCAAGCCCGTTGATTTTTAAAATTCCAGGTTTTATTAAGAACTCACAAAATTCCACAAAATTCAACCCTTCTCACTTCAAAAGCCAAATGTTATGGGGAATTGCCTTCCCTGTGTGGGCTCCCCAGTGTATATCGTGTAATAGTCTGTTTTTTGGCTTTTCTTTGTGACCCCAGCTCACCCTGACCACAGACAGCCATGGTCCCCTTCCCTCCCAAACTATGTCTTCACCCTTCCTACCTTCTTTGATATGGCATCTTCTCTACCTTTAGTTGTACAGTTTGTTCTTCCAGGCTTTGGGTCATTTTCTGAGTTATTTATGCTGATGTGTGTTAGTGAGTTGTATCCATGGGGTAAGGTGACTTTAGAGTCCTCCTACTCCACCATCTTTCCTGCCTCCTTGGTACATTTAATTTTTTCAAAGCAGCTATATTTCATCTACATGTCATATCAAAAGAGCTTGAAACATGATTCATATCATTTTTAAAAATGTAGTCCTTATTCCCCTCCAGAACCCAGAAATAGTGGTTCCTGGATTCATTTATTTGTTAAAATGTTGGTTAAATGCATTTTTCCTAAAATTTTATTAATCTTTCCTTGAGAGGGTAACATCAGAAAATAGTACTCTCTCCCTCTGTAATATACTCTTTCTCAGCAGTCATTGACTTTAGCATCTGTCCTGAAGGTAGCCTCCTGTGGCCATGTGAAGATAACAGACAATCCCTTCAGAGTTCTCATCAAGCCTGTGATTGTCACATTGATTTCTGGCCTGGTCTGCATTCAAGCACAGCTAGGCTTCCCCACTCATGTCAGGAAGTTCTTATTCACACAATCAAATGTTCAAGTCAATCAATTTTTGGTTCACTTTAATGCGCTTGCATTTGGTTTGCAGGAGTTGCAGCAGATGGTCCTGATCTGTCTTTAACAGGGAGATATGGTCCCAAACACTGAAAGCCTGCCTCTCCTTAAGCCACCATGGGCTGGGCAGGGATGGGGCAATCAGCACATAAGCCACCTTCCCTCATAAGAACCTAAGCAGCCACCTGCTACTTTGCCTAATCTAGTGCTTTTCACAACCATAAAAACAACAAAAACCTGTGCCAAGCTTTGGGATGAATGCCAATGGTTTTAGAAGTTCTTACTTACTCATAAATAAATCATCTTTCAGGTACTAGTAACATAACCTCACATTAAGCCTCCATCAGCCCGTGATAACAAAACAAGGCCACCTTGGTAGTTCAAATTTGATTGGCCTCAAGGTCTTCCCCATTATTCCAAGTCCTGAAAGGGACCTCATGCTAGCCCTCACATGAGCGGCACTTGCCCTGGTGTTTAACTATAGCTCTCACGTGTCCACACACCTGCCTGAAGGGGACTCGCTTTGGCCCTGTCACTCACCCCTACCTATTATGTGAAAACACCCACACTCAGCTGGTGGTCTTAGGATGCTCCTGATGCCAGGCAATCACTTGGTTCTGTGCAGAAGTGAGGAGAGTAGGTTCTTCTCCATTGTTATGCTACCTTCAGTTCCTAATCATTTCTACTTACAGCAGAGACATTCAAATTCTGACTGTTCAACTCTACCAAGTCTTCCATGAAAAATAGCTCTATCCATTTCCTGCCTCCCTCCTCCAGCTATGGAAACTCAAATCCAGCTTCCACTTTCTGTCACAACCAGAACTCTTTCAAAATGAGAGAATAAAAACTTCTATGCATAACAATGGATACAAACATTTAGGGTTCAATAGTTTAAAGGACAGTCAGAGGAACATAGGGATATTTTTCATTCATAATTTTTAGGCTCCAATTCAGCCAGATAAAATTTTCCTTTTATAAAAATAACAAGATGGAAATTAAAGAGGGCATGTGATATGATGAGCACTGGGTTTTATATTCAACTAATGAATCATTGAACATTATATAAAAAACTAATGATGTACTATACCTTGGCTTATTGAATTTAAATTAAAAAATTAAAATAACAACAATGAATCATGGAAAACTACATCAAAAACTAATGATGTAATTATGGTGATTAACATAACATAATACAATTTTAAAAATGCAAAAAAATTAAAATAACAATATTTTATTACAAAAATAGTTTGTATTCATACTAAAAGAAAGGTCTAAAGAAGGAATTAACATTGCTTGAGTCTCATCTCACAGATAAACAAATTTGTGCTTTAATATACCTTACATATGTAGACAGAATTAGACTCACATCTTGTTCTGCAGGCATATTCCTCCTGGAGTGTTTTCATGCTGTCTGCATCACTTTCCTAAACCACCTCACATTAATATGGTAAAGTGTGCTTACTCTTGCACTGAGCAGACTTTATCATCTTTACTACAGAGTTGCAACTGGGAAAGTAGTTGCTCAGGCATTATGACTATCTCATGAAAACTTAGTAAGCACCTGCCACAAAGAAAATCGTCAGTAAACATTAGCTATTTTTATTTAGCCACAAATCGACCTGTGATCCATAAGATAGTTTAAAGAGTGGTTAAACCTTAAGATGTGGAGAGTATCCAGTCATCTCTGTCCTCCAGTACTAGTTGATTATCATCTAATTTTTTAACCTTTGAGTAGCCCCCCTGTCTTATAAATGACACTCTCTCATCATCCTCTTCTCTCCAGATGGGACAAGGACTGGTTTTTTGGATGTTCAGCCCAGGCAGAACATTGTGACTCTGTGGTTATGTGGATGTTTTCTGTGCTAAAGCTTCTTTTGGTGGAAGGATGCTAACTTTGGGGGTACAATGACTACCTTGAGTGAGAATGATACAATTTATATAGCAGAAGCTACTATAGCCCACTCATTACAAAATCAAGATCAATCAATGGAATTAGGAGCAAAATTTAGAGCAAATTTACATTCTCGACCATGGAGGATGGCTGTGTTGTCTAAGTCATACATCCAAAAGTCCTCTTCACATTTGAAATCAGGTTCACACTCTTAAATACACAAGGCCTTCATAAGCTGGTTCTCATGATTCATTTCTCCAGCCTAATCAAATGGTAGTGTGCTGTTTTCACCCAGAGAAAAATGACTTCTTGGACTTGCTGTATTCTCTCACACCTCCATGCCTTTTCAAGTGCTGTTTCCTTTGACTGGAGTCTCCTCCCATCACCACTCCTCTACCCTGTAACTAGTTTCAAATTTTCTTAGCCCCAGTAAACTTTGTCCCACCTTATGTTCTTCTGGCTCTTATCTACCTCTCTGCTCCCCCTCTGTACATGCTGCTATTACAAAGTGCCTGATTTCATCCTGTGTTCCTCTATGGACCGCACGCTCCTGAAAGGTGAAACTGATATCTTTTAAATTTTGTATCTCCAGTATTGAAAAGCATGTCTAGTATATAGTAGAGGATTAATAAATACTTTGCATGGGGGCGGAGCAAGATGGCAGAGGAGTAGGAGACCTGGATTACGTCTGATCTCAGGAATTCAGCTGGATAGGGATCAAACCATTCTGAACACCTACAAACTCAACAGGAGATTGAAGAAAACAATAGAAAAACTCTCTGAGCAGAAAAAGGACCACTTTCTGGAAGGTAGGACGTGCGGAGAAGTGAATCCGAGGCGATATTCGGGAGGATAGACAGCAGGGGAGGGGGACTCCAGCGGCCACTTCTGACAAGTGATAAAGCAGCAGAGCACAAAATCTGAACTTTTAGAAGTCGGCTCCACTGAGGGACGTCGCTCCAGTGGCTAAGTGGGGGGTGGAACCCTCACGGGACAGTATGGTCTCAGGACCCTCCGGGTCACAGAAAGACCGGAGGTGCCTGAGTGTGGTAGAGCTCCCAGGTATCAGAGCAGGGAAGCAAGCTGCAGAGACAGAGCTGAGGTGCAGGCTCTCAGCTCTGGGTGGTCATAAACTGTGATCCGCAGCACAGTCGGACCCATCCAGCAGGGACCCAACAAGCGGCAGATCCGGGAGGACTACTCTTCTTCCCCAGGAGGAGCAGCGTGGGAGCGCATCACAGGGATCTGCTGGGTTTGGAGACTCCACACCAAGTCAGATGCCAGAGATAGAAATGCTCAGTCACAGGCCGGGTGAGCACGGAGTGCGGTGGGAGACCAGGGAGATGGGAGTGATTGACTGCTTTTCTCTGGAGATGCACTGAGGAGCAGGGCCTTGAGTTCTCAGATCCTCCAGGGCAGAGATTGGGAGGCTACCATTTTCACTCTCATCCTCCAAAACTACAGAAAGTTTGCAGGGAACAAAAGCTACCGAAAGCAAACCCGAGCTGATTACTGAGCCTGGACCAGCAAGGGCAGGGCAATTCCACCTCCCGCAAAGACATTTGAGAACCATGACAACAGGACCCTCCCCCAGGTGATTGGCAAGAACAGACAGCCAAGACCAAGTTTACCCATCAGTGAGAATGGCAGAAACCCAGCGCTAGGGGAATACTGCACATAGAATCCATGGCTTTTTTTACCAGGATTCTTTAGTCTTTCAAAGTTAATTTTTATAACTGTCTTTTTTTCTTTTCTTCTTTTCAACCAACATCTTATCAATCCCTTTTTTAAAAAACATATTTATTCTTCATTTTTAGAGTCATATTCTATCCCTTCATAGTAGTTACCCTTATTTTTGGTATATATATATATATATATATATATATATATAAGTTGTTCTCTCTTTAAAATTTTGAGATATAGTTTCTTCTAAAAGATCAAAATATACCGTAAATCTCTAGTGTATGGCTTTGTTCTAGTCTCCTGCCTAATCACATTCTCTCCCCTTTCTCTCTCTCTCTCTCTTTTCAAATCTTCTTTCTTTTTTCAAACTACGTCTTATCACTTCCTTTTATACAATTTTTTATAATTTTCATCTCTATAGTCATATTCCATCCCTTCATTGTATCAACCCTTATTTTTGTACATGTATAAGTTTTTCTTTCTTTAAAATTTTGGGAGGCTCTTTTTTCTAAGAGACCAAAATACACCCAAAATCTAGTGTGTGGCACTGATCTATGCACCAGCCTGATCATATCTGATCATATGTTGTTTTTTTGTTTTGTTCTGTTTTTGTTTGTTTTTATCTTTATCTTTTTCTTTTCTTTTTTTCTTTTCTTTTCTTTTTTTTTCTTTTTCTTTTTTCTTTCTTTCCCTTTCTTTTCCCCCGGTTTCAGCTCTTCTCTGATTGGTTTAGAGTATATTTTCTGGAGACATTGTTACCCTGTTAGCATTTTGTTCTCTCATTCATCTATTTTCCTCTGGACAAAATGACAAGACGGAAAAAATCACCTCAACAAAAAGAACAAGAGGTAGTACCAACTGCCAGGGACCTACACAATATCGACATTAGTACGATGTTGGACTTGGAGTTCAAAATCATGATTTTAAAGATAATAGCTGGACTTGAAAAAGCATGGAATATATTACAGAAACCCCTTCTGGGGAAATAAAAGAACTAAAATCTAACCAAGTCAAAATCAAAAAGGCTATTAATGAGGTACAATAAAAAATGGGGGCGTTAACTACTAGGATAAATGAGGCAGAAGAGAGAATCAGTGATATAGAAGACCAAATGATGGAAAATAAAGAAGCTGAGAAAAAGAGAGTTAAACAACCACTGGATCACGAGGGCAGAATTCAAGAGATAAGTGATACCATACGAAGAAACAACATTAGAATAATTGGGATCCCAGAAGAAGAAGAGAGAGAGGGGCAGAAGGTATATTGGAACAAATAATAACAGAGAACTTCCCTAATCTGGGGATGGAAACAGGCATCAAAAACCAGGAGGCACAAAGAACCCCTCTCAAATCAATAAAAAAATTTTGACATCCTGACATCTAATATTAAAACTTACAAGTTTCAGAGACAGAAAATCCTGAAAGCAGCTCAGGAGAAGAGATATGTAAGCGACAATGGTAGAAACATTAGATTGGCGACAGACCTATTCAGAGACACCTGGCAGGTCAGAAAGGACTGGCATGATATATTCAGAGCACTAAATGAGAAAAATATGCAGCCAAGAATACTATATCCAAGTAGGCTGTCATTGAAAATAAAAGGAGAGATAAAAAGGTTCCAGGACAAACAAAAACTAAAGGAATTTGCAAACACAAAACCAGCCCTACAAGAAATACTGAAAGGGGTCCTCTAAGGAAAGACAGAGCCTAAAAGCAACATAGACCAGAGAGGAACACGAATATACAGTAACAGTCACCTTACAGGCAATATAGTGGCAAAAGTCATATCTTTCAATAGTTACCCTGAATGTAAATGGGCTAAAGGCCCCAATCAAAAGACACAGGCTGTGAGATTGGATTAAAAAACAAGACCCATTGATATGCTGTCTGCAAGAGACACATCTTAGAACCAAAGACACCACCAGATTGAAAGTGAGGGGATGGAAAACCATTTACCATGCTAAGGGACACCAGAAGAAAGCTCGGGTGGCAATCCTTATATCAGACAAATTAGATTTTAAGCCAAAGACTGTAATAAGAGATGAGGTAGGACACTATATCCTACTTAAAGGGTCTATCCAACAAAAAGATCTAACAATTGTAATTATCTATGCCCCTAACATGGGAGCAGCCCAATATATAAGACAATGAAAAACAAAGGCAAAGAAACACATCAACAACAATAAAATAATGGTGGGGGACTTTAATTCCCCATCACTGAAATGGACAGATCCTCTAAGCAAAAATCAACAAGGAAATAAAGACTTTAAATGACACATTGGACCAAATGGACTTCACAGATATATTCAGAACATTCCATCCCTAAGCAACAGAATACACATTCTTCTCCAGTGCCCATGGAACATTCTCCAGAATAGAACACATCGTAGGGCATAAAACAGGTCCCAACCAGTACCAAAAGTTTGGGGTCATTCCCTGCATATTCTCAGACCACAATGCTTTGAAACTAGAACTCAATCACAAGAGGAAAGTCAGAAAGAACTCAAATTCATGGAGGCTAAAGAGCATCATACTAAAGTATGGATGGGTCAGCCAGGAAATTAAAGAAGAATTTTAAAAATTCATGGAAACCAATGAAAATGAAAACACAACTGTAAAAATCTTTGGGATACAGCAAAGGCAGTCCTATGAGGAAAGTATATAGCAATACAACTTTTTCTCAAAAAACAAGAAAGATCTCAAATACACAACCTAACCCTACACCTAAAGGAGCTGGAGAAAAAACAGCAAATAAAGCCTAAACCCAGCAGGAGAAGAGAAATAATAAAGATCAGAGCAGAAATCAATGAAATAGAAACCAAAAGAACAGTAGAACAGATCAATGAAACTAGGAGCTGGTTCGTTGTTAGAAATAACAAGATTGATAAACTCCTGGCTAGAATTATTAAAAAAAAAAAAAAAAGAAAGGACCCAAATAAATAAAATCATGAATGGAAGAGGAGAGATCACAGCCAACACCAAATAAATACAAACAATTAAAAGAACATATTATGAGCAACTATATGCCAGCAAATTAGATCAGCTGGAAGAAATGGATGCATTCCTAGAGAAGTATCAACTACCAAAACTGAACCAGGAAGAAATAGAAAACCTGAACAGACCTATAACCACTAAGGAAATTGAAGCAGTCATCAAAAATCTCCCAACAAACAAAAGCCCAGGGCCAGATGGCTTCCCAAGGGAATTCTACCAAACATTTCAAGAAGAATTAATACCTATTCTTCTGAAACTGTTCCAAAAAATAGAAATGGAAGTAAAACTTCCAAATTTGTTTCATGAGGCTACCATTACCTGGATCTGAAAACCAGACAAAGACCCCATCAAAAAGGAGAATTACAGACCAATATCCTTGATGAACATGGATGCAAAAATTCTTACCAAAATACTAGCCAATAGGATCCAACAGTACATTAAAAGGATCGTTCACCACAACCAAGTGGGATTTATCCCTGGGCTGCAAGTTTGGTTCAACATGTGCAAATCAATCAATGTGATACTATACATAATAGAAGAAAGAACAAGAACCATATGATCCTCTCAATAGATGCAGAAAAAGCATTTGACAAAGTACAGCATCTTTTCTTGATCAAAACTCTTCAGAGTATAGGGATAGAGGGTACATACCTCAATATCATAAAAGCCATCTATGAAAAACTTACAGCGAATATCATTCTCAATGGGGAAAAACTGAGAGATTTCCCTCTATGTTCAGGAACACAGCAGGGACGTCCACTATCACCACTGCTATTCAACATATTATTAGAAATCTTAGCCACAGCAATCAGACAACAAAAATAAGAAAATAAAGGCATCCAAATTGGCAAAGAAGAAGTCAAACTCTCACGCTTTGCACGATATGATACTTTGTGTGGAAAACCCAAAAGACTCCACCCCAAATCTGCTAGAACTCATATAGGAATTCAGTAATGTGGCTGGATATAAAATGAATGCACAGAAATCAGTGGCATTCCTATACACCAACAACAAGACAGAAGAAAGAAATTAAGGAGTAGATCCCATTTACAAATGCACCCAAAACCATAAAATACCTAGGAATAAGTCTAACCAAAGAGGCCAAAATTCTGTACTCAGAAAACTATAAAATACTCATGAAAGCAATTGAGGAAGACACAAAGAAATGGAAAAACGTTCCATGCTCATGGATTGAAAGAACACATATTATGAAGATGTCAATGCTACGTAGAGCAATCTACACATTTAATGCAATCCCTATCAAAATACCATCAACTTTTTTCAAAGAAATGGAAGAAATAATCCTAATATTTGCATGGAACCAGAAAAGACCCCGAATAGCCAGAGGAATGTTGAAAAAGAAAAGCAAAGCCGGCTGCATCACAATTCTGGACTTCAAGCTCTATTACAAATCTGTAATCATCAAGACAGTATGGTACTGGCACAAAAACAGACACATAGATCAATGGAATAGAATAGGGAGCCCAGAAATGGACCCTCAACACTATGGTCAACTAACATTTGACAAAGCAGGAAAGAATGTCCAATGGAAAAAAGAGAATCTCTTCAACAAATGGTGTTGGGTAAAATGGACAGCCACATGCAGAAGAATGAAACTGGACCATTTCCTTACAACACACAAAAAAATAATCTCAAAATGGCTGAAAGACCTCAATGTGAGACGGGAATCCATCAAAATCCTAAAGGAGAACACAGGCAGCAACCTCTTCAACCTCGACGGCAACTTCTTCCTAGAAACATCGCCAAAGGCAAGGGAAGAAGGGACAAAAATGAACTATTGGTATTTCATCAAGATAAAAAGCTTTTGCACAATCAAAGAAACAGTCAACAAAACCAAAAGACAACTGACAGAATGGGAGAAGATATTTGCAAATGACATATCAGATAAAGGGCTAGTGTCCAAAATCTATAAAGAACTTCTTAAACTCAACACCCAAAAAACAAATGATCCAATCAAGAAATGGGCAGAAGACATGAACAGACATTTTTCCAAAGAAGACATCCAATGGCCGACACATGAAAAAGTGCTCAACATCGCTCGGCATCAGGGAAATCCAAATCAAAACTTCAATGAGATATCACCTCACGCCAGTCAGAATGGCTAAAATTGACAATCAGGAAACGACAGATGTTGGCGGGGATGCAGAGAAAGGGGAACCCTCCTACACTGGTGGGAATGCAAGCTGGTGCATCCACTCTGGAAAACAGTACGGAGGTTCTTCAAAAAGTTTAAAATAAAGCTACCATATGATCCAGCAATCACACTACTGGGTATTTAGCCCAAGGATACAAATGTAGGGATCCGAAGCTGTACGTGCACCCCGGTGTTTATAGCAGCAATGTCCACAACAGCCAAACTGTGGAAAGAGCCAAGATGTCCATCTACAAATGAATGGATAAAGAAAAAGTGGTATATATACAATTGAATATTATGCAGCCATCAAAAGGAATGAAATCTTGCCATTTGTAATGACGTGTATGGAATTGGAGGGTATTATGCTGAGTGAAACAAGTCAATCAGAGAAAGACATGTATCATATAATCACTGATATGAGGAATTCTTAATCTCAGGAAACAAACAGGGTTGCTGGAGTGGTGGGGGGATGGGGGGAGGGGGTGGCTGGGTGATAGACATTGGGGAGTGTGTTTGCTATGGTGAGCGTTGTGAATTGTGTAAGACTTTTGAATCACAGACCTGTACCTCTGAAACAAATAATACATTATATGTTAATAAAAAAAAAAGAAAAAAGATAGCGTGAGGGGAAGAATGAAGGGGGGAATCGGAGGGGGAGACAAACCATGAGAAACTATGTACTCTGAAAAACAAACTGAGTGTTCTAGAGGGGAGGGTGGTGGGGAAATGGGTCAGCCTGGTGATGGGTATCAAAGAGGGCACGTTCTGCATAGAGCACTGGGTTTTATATGCAAGCAATGAATCATGGAACACTACATCAAAAACTAATGATGTAATGTATGGTGATTAACATATAATAATAAAAAAAGACATAGGGTTTCAGAATGGGAGAAAAAAAAAAGTAGACCTAGGGTGACTGGCTCATTCAATTGGTAGAGCATCCATCTCTTGATCTCTTGGCTGTGAGTTTGAGCCCCACAGTTGGTGTGAGGCCTACATAAAATAAAATAAAATAGAATAGAATAGAATAAAAATAAACAAAAAATCCATGTATATACTAGCTACAAGAGATTCTTTTTAGACCCAAAGTTTCCTCTAGATTGAAGGTTAAGGGATGGAGAGTGATCTCTCATGCTAATGGATATAAGAAAGCTAGAGTAGCCGTACTTATATCAGAAAAAAGAGATTTTAACCCAAAGACTCTAATAAGAGATGAAAAAGGGCACTATATCATAATAAAGGGGACTATTCAACAAGAATATCTAACAGCTGTAAGTATTTATGCCCCCAACTTGGGAGCACCAAATATATAAATCGAATAATAAAAGCATAAAGAAACTTATTGAGGGGTGCCTGGGAGGCTCAGTTGGTTAAGCATCCGACTGTTGGTTTTGGCTCAGGTCATAATCTCAGGCTTCTGAGACCAAGTCCTAGATCAGGCTCCACACTCAGTGAGAAGTCTGCTTGAGATTCTTTCCCACAACTTCTCCCTTCCCCTTTGCTACTCCCAGCACTCACACTCTCCTAACTCTCTTTGTGAAATACATTAAAAAAATAAAATCTTTAAAAATAGAACCTCAATGATAATAATACAATAATAGTAGGAGATTTTAACACCTACTTACGGTAATGGATTGATCTTCTAAACAGAAAATCAACAAGGACACAATGACTTTGAATGACACACTGGACCAGATGAACTTAACAGATATATTCAGAACATTTCAATCTAAGGTGGCAGAATACACACCCTTCTCAAGTGCATATGGAACATCCTCCAGAATAGATCACATACTGAGTCACAAATCAACTCTCAGCAAATACAAAAAGATTGAGATCATACCATCCATATTTTTAGACCACAATGCTGTTAACTTGAAGTCAACCACAATAAAAAATTTGGAAAGACAATAAATACATAGAGGTTAAAGAATATCCTACTAAAGAATAAATGAGTTAACCAGGAAATTAAAGGGGAAATAAAAAAATACATGGAAGCTAATGAAAATGAAAACACAACAATCCAGAACTTTGGGATGCAGCAAAGGTAATCCTAAGAGGGAAGTATATTACAATACAGGCCTACCTCAAGAAGCAACAAAAGTCTCAAATACACAGCCTGAACTTACACATAAAGGACCTAGAAAAGGAACAGCAAATAAAGCCTAAAGCCAGCAGCAGCACAATAATAAAGATTAGAAATAAATGATATAGAAACTAAAGAAAAGAAAAGAAAAAAAAACAATAAAACAGACCAATGAAAGCAGGAGCTGGATCTTTGAAAGAATTAACAAAATTTATAAACTTCTAGTCAGAATTCTGAAAAAGAAAAGAGAAAGTACACAGATAAATAAAATCACAAGTGAGAGAGGAGAAATAACAACCAACATCCAAGAAATACAATTTTAAGAGAATATTATGAAAAACTATATGCCAACAAATTGGACCACCTGGAAGAAATGGATACACTCCTAGAAACATGCACTACCAAAACTGAAACAGGAAAAAATAGAAGATTTGAACAGACTGAATTGAATTGAATTCAAAAATTGAATCAGTAATCAAAATGGAATCAATAATCAAAAATCTTCCAACTAACAAAACCCACAGCCAGATGGCTTCCCAGGGGACTTCTACCAGACATTTAAAGAAGAGTTAATACCTATTCTACTCAAACTGTTCAAGAAAAAAAAAAAATAGAAGGAAAACTTCCGAACTCATTCTAAAAGGCCAGCATTACCCTGATTCTAAAACCAGACAAAGATGCCACTAAAAAAGAGAGAACTACAGACCAGTATTCCTGATGATCATGGATGCAAAAATTCTCAAGAAAATACTAGCAAATCAAATCCAACAATTCATTATAAGAATTGTTCACCACAATCAAGTGGGATATTTTTTTCCTGGGATGCAGGGGTGGTGTAATATTCGCAAATCAATCAACATGATACACCATATTAATAAAAGAAAGGATAAGAACCATGTGGTCCTCTCAATAGATGCAAAAACAGCATTTCACCAAGTACAACATCCATTCAGGATAAAAACTCTCAACAAAGTAGGTTTAGAGGGAACATACCTCAGCATAATAAGGGGCACCTGTACCAGCAATGTTCATATGTTCACAATAGACAAAATGTGGGAGAAGCTGAGATGTCCTCAACAGATGAACGGATAATGAAGATGTGTGTGTGTATATATACATACACATATATATATCTTCTCCCTCATTCATGCTAGCTATTAGAGCATCCAATTTAGACTGCATCTCAGTTATAGCATTTTTACGTTTGGCCTTATTAGATCGATCTCTCTCTCTCTCCTCTCTCTCTCTCTCTATATATATACATATTTATATATATATGAAATATATATATAAGGAACATTACTCTCTCTATATATATATGGAATATATATGTATATGGAATATTACTCAGCCATCAGAAATGAAATCTTACCATTTACATTAACATGGATGGAACAGGAGTGTATTATGCTCAGCAAAATAAGTCAAACAGAGAAAGATAAATATCATATGGTTTCACTCATATGTGGAAAATAGGAAACATCCCAGAGGATCATAGGGGAAGGGGGAAAACTAAATGGGAAGAAATCAGAGAGGGAGACAAACAATGAGAAACTCGTGATTTTGGGAAACAAACTGAGGGTTGCAGAAGGGGAGGTGAGTGGGGAGAAAGGGTAACTGGGTAATGGACATTAAGGAGGCACACGATGTGATGATGAACATTGAGTGTTATACGCAACTGATGAATCATTGAACACTACATCTGAAACAAACGATGTACTATATTTGGCTAATTGAATTTAAATTAAAAAAATGAAAAAAATTAGTAATTATATATAAGGTGACATCTCATTGTGGTTTTGATTTGTATCTCCCTGAGGCCTCGTGATGTTGAACATTTTTTCATGTATCTGATAGCCATTTGTATGTCTCCTTTGGAGAAGTGTCTCTTCATGTCTTATGCCCATTTATTGACTGGATTATTTGTTTTTTTGGGTGTTGAGTTTGAGAAGTTCTTTATAGATCTTGGACACTCGCCCTTTATCAGTAATGTCATTTGCAAATATCTTCTCCCATTCTGTGTGTTGCCTTTTAGTTTTTTTGACCATTTCCTTTGCTGTGCAGAAGCTTTTTATCTTGATGAAGTCACAATAGTTCATTTTTGCTTTTGTGTCCCCTGCCTTTGAAGATGTGTGTAGCAAGAAGTTGCTGAGGCCAAGGTCAAAGAAGTTGCTGCCTGTGTTCTCCTCTAGGATTGTGATGGATTCCTGTCTCACATTTAAGTCTTTCATCCATTTTTAGTCTATTTTTGTGTTTGGTGTAAGAGAATGGTACAGTTTCATTTTTCTGCATGTGGCTGTCCACTTTTCCCAACACGGATTATTGAAGAGACTGTCTTTTTTCCATTGGATATTTTTCCTGATTTGTCGAATATTAGTTACCATAGAGTTAAGGGTCAATTTCTGGGCTCTCTCTTCCATTCCATTGATCTATGTGTCTGTTTTTGTGCCAGTACCATGCAGTCCTGATGATCACAACTTTCTAATATAGCTTGAAGTCAGGCATTGTGTTGTCCCCAGCATTTAGTTTTCTTTTTCAACATTCCCCTGGCTATTCAGTGTCTTTTCTGGTTCCATACAAATTTTCGGATTGTTTGTTCCAGGTCTGTGAAGAAAGTCGATCATTTTTTGTACGGATTGCATTGAAAGTGTAGATTGCTCTGGGCAGCATAGACATTTTAACAATGTTTATTCTTCCAATCCATGAGCATGGAATGTTTATTCATCTCTTTGTGTCTTCCTCAATCTCTTTCACAAGTGTTCTGTAGTTTCTAGAGTACATATCCTTTACCTCTTTGGTTAAGTTTATTCCTAGGTATCTTATGGTTTTTGGTGCAATTGTAAATGGGATCGATTCCTTCATTTCTCTTTCTTCAGCCTCATTGTTAGTGTATAGAAATGCAACTGATTTCTGTGCATTGACTTTATATCCTGCCACGATGCTGAATTGCTGTATGAGTTCTAGTAATTTGGGGGTGGAGTCTATTGGATTTTCCACATAAAGTATCCTACCATCTGCAAAGGGTGAGAGTTTGACTTCTTCTTTGCCAATTCAGATGCCTTTTAATCCTTTCTGTTGTCTGATTGCTGAGGCTAGGACTTCTAGCACTATGTTGAGCAATAGTGGTGAGAGTGGGCATCTCTGTCATATTCCTGACCTTAAGGGAAAAGCTCTCAGCTTTTCCCCATTGAGAATGATAGTCACTGTGGGGTTTTCATAGATGGTTTTTATGATATTGAGGTATTTTTCCTCTATCCCTACACTGTGGAGAGTTTTAACAGGAAAGGGTACTGTATTTTGTCAAATGCTTTTTCTGCATCAATTGAGAGGATCACATGGCTTTTATCTTTTCTTTCACTGATGTGGTCTATCACATTGATTGACTTGCAGATGTTGAACCACCCTTGCATGCTAGGAATAAATCCCACTTGGTCATGGTGGATAATCCTTTTAATGTACTGTTGGGTCCTATTGGCTAGGATCTTGTTGAGTATTTTGGCATCCTAGTTCATCAGGGATATTGGTCTGTAATTCTCCTTTTGATGGGGCCTTTACCTGGTTTAGGGATCAGGGTAATGCTGGCCTTATAAAAGGAGTTTGGAAGTTTTCCTTCTATTTCTATTTTTTGAAACAGCTTCAGGAGAATAGTTATTAATTCTTCTTTAAAAGTTTGGTTGAATTCCCAATAGGAAGCCATCTGGCCCTGGACTTCTGTTTTTTGGGAGGTTTTTGATTACTGCTTCAATAGCCTTACTGGTTATTGGTCTATTCAGATTGTTTAGTTCTTCGTCTTTCAGACTTAGTAGTTTATAAGTTTCCATGAAGGCATCCATTTCTTCAAGATTGATTAATTTGCTGTCATATAGTTGCTGGTAATAAGTTCTAATAATTGTTTCTATTTCCTTGGTGTTAGTTGTGATCCCCCCTTTCATTCATGATTTTATGAATTTGGATCCTTTCACTTTTCTTTTTTTAAGTCTGGCCAGAGGTTTATCGATTTTATTTCTTTCAAAGAACCAGCTTCTAGTTTTGTTGATCTGTTCTACTGTTCTTCTAGTTTCTATTTCATTGATTTCTGCTCTAATCTTTATTATTTCTCTTTTCCTGCTTGGTTTAGGCTTTATTTGCTGTTCTTTCTCCAGGTCCTTTAGGTGTAAGGTTAGCTTGTGCATTTGGGATTTTTCAAAATTTTTGAGAGAGCCTTAGATGGCTATTAATTCCCTCTAAGGACTGCCTTTTCAGTATCCCATAGGTTTTGGACTGATGTGTTTTCATTCTCATTAGTTTCAATGAATTCTTTAAGTTATTCTTTAATTTCCTGGTTGACCCAATCATTCTTTATCAGGGTGCTCTTTAACCTCCAAGTGTTTGCGTTCCTCCCAAATTTCTTCCTGTGGTTGAGTTTCAGTTTCAAAGCATTGTGGTCTGAAAATATGCAAGGAATAATCTCAATCTTTTGGTATCAGTTGAGACCTGATTTGTGTCCCAGTATGTGATCTATTCTGGAGAAAGTTCCATGTGCCCTGGAGAAGAATGAGTATTCTGTTGTTTTAGGATGGAATGTTCTGTATATATCTACGAAGTCCATCTGGTCCAATGCGTCATTCAAAGTTCTTCCTTCTTTGTTGATATTATGCTTAGATGATCCGTCCATTGCTGTGAGTGGATTGTTGAGGTCTCCTACTATTAATGTATTATTATCAATATGTTTCTCTAATTTGGTTATTAATTGATTTATGTAATTGGCTGCTCCCAAGCTGGGGGCATAGATATTTACAATTGTTAGATTTTCTTGTTGGCCAGACTCTTTTAGTATGATATAGTGTCCCTCTACATCTCTTACTACAGTCTTTGGTTTAAAAACTAATTTGTCTGATATGATGATTGCAACCCCAGCTTTCTTTTGAGGTCCATTGGCATGGTAAATAGTTCTCATCCCCTCACTTTCAATCTGGAAGTGTCTTTAGGTTCAAAATGAGTCTCTTGTAGACAGCATATGGATGGGACCTGCTTTTTTATCCAATCTGAAACCCTGTGCCTTTTGATGGGAACATTCAGCCTGTTCACATTGAGAGTAACTATTGAAAGATATGAATTTAGTGCCATTGTATTGCCTGTAAAGTCCCTGTTTCTATAGATTGTCTCTGTTAATTTCTGGTCTATATTACTTTTTGGGTCTTCCTTTATAGAATCTCCCTTAATATTTCCTGAAGGGCTGGCTGGGTGGTCATATATTCTTTCAGTTTCTGCCTGTCCTGGAAGGTCTTTATTTCTCTGTCCATTCTGAATGACAGCCTTGCTGGATAAAGTATTCTTGGCTGCATGTTCTTCTCATTTAGTACCCTGAATATGTCTTGCCAGGCCTTTCTGGCTTTCCAGGTCTCTGTGGATAGGTCTGATGTTATACTGATGTTCCTCCCTCTGTATGTAAGAAATCCCTTCCCCCTAGCTGCTCTCAGGATAGCTTCCTTGGCTCTAAGATTTGCAAGCTTCACTCATATGTCAGGGTGTTGATCTATTTTTATTGATTTTGGGAGGGGTCCTCTCTTCCTCTTGGACACAAATGTGTCTTTCCTTCCCCAGATTAGGGAAGTTCTCAGCTATGATTTGCTCAAACATACCTTCTAGTCCTCTCTCTCTCTCCACCCCTCAGAGGGTCCAATAATTCTGACACTGGAACATTTCATGGCATCATTGATCTCTCTAAGTCTATTTTCATGGGCTACTAGTTGCCTATCCCTAGTCTCTTCAGCTTCCTTCCTTTCTATCAGCTTGTCTTCTAGATCACTGATTTGCTCTTCTACCTCATTTACCCTGGCTGTTAGAGTATCCAGTTTAGACTGCATCTCATTCATAGCATTTTTAAGTTCGGCCTGATTAGATCTCATTTCTGCCCTTAGAGATTCTATATTGTCACTAATGCTTTTTTCAAGCCTAGCTATTGACTTTATGATTGCTACCCTGAATTCTATCTCTGACCTCTTGCTTATAACCATATCCATTAGTTCTTGGCAGAGGACATTGTCTCTGTTTCTTTCCTTTGTTGAGAGCTCCTCCTCCTAATCATTCTGTTGAGGGATGGTTGAGTGAATGAGCAGAGTCCAAAATATCAACCACGACCCAAGCAAAGTGCATTCTAACAAAATCCGGAAAGGTCTGAAGTCACCACTGAAAAAACAAAGCCAAAATGAAATGCAAGAATAAAATTTTAAAAATTAAAAAATTTTTAGGAAAGGGCATATGACGGGGAAGGAGGGCTATAATCTTTCAGTGTGGGCAAAACATTGTGTTTCCATTTTTCCTCAGTGTACTTTGGTCTGTGTGTTAGAGGACACTATGTCCCAGAATTATAAGGAAAATAAAACTTGCATATATATAAGGGTCAAATTGCACAGTGAGTAAAGAATATATCTATAAAAAATAAAGGTGTGAAAAAATACAAGTTAAAAAGCTACTAATAAATATAAGTTGATATAATAAACATCTAGCTGAAATGAGAAGAGAAAAAGAAAAAATAGAGAAAAAGCATAAGAAAAAGATAAAGCAAAAATAAAAAGAAAAGGAGAATTTTATTTGAAAAATAAACAAATCATGAGGCCATACCTGGAAATCTATATACAATTTTCCCCTGGCATTGTGATTTTATAGTCTTATGGGATCCCTAGTGCTGTTGTCTACCTGTTCTTCCAGACTGTCTTCTAAGGGAGGGGACTGCCATTCTGTTTCTCAGGTAACCCTGCCTGTGTGGAGTTGCCCTGTCCCCTATCAGGGGGATGGGCTCAATGGAACTGTTCTTCTATATGGCTTTTGTTCCCTGGGGGATTTCCAGTCCTCTACAGAGGATTAGAGCAAAAATGGCCACAGCCAAACCTCTGGCCCAGAGCAGAAATTTCAGTTTGCCCTTTAATAAATCCTCCAGGACATATAGTCTCCACTTCTACATGCACCGCTGAAAACCGCAGCCTATGGTGGTGTAGACCCACAGCAACTCTCTCAGAGTTAGCGTCAGGGCCCCAGGAGTGCCACTGCCTTTTTTGATTATAAAGCTGAGAGAAGCCATAGACTCACACGTGCACCTAAAGCTCCTGGATCAGGTCTGAGTGCTACTGTAAAGCCCTTTCTGGGCTGCTCACAGCCAGTTTTTGCCCAGTCACAGGCGCAGGATTCAGATTTTTTCAGGCTGTTCAAGAGAAGAGTGATTATCTACCAGCTCAGCTCACAGTTAATGGCAAATCAAGCTGAGAATCCCCTCCTGGGCCCGCTGACCATAACTTGCTTCCTGGCTCCACTGCTCATGCACTCTATTGGTTCAGGGACCCTCTTTCATTCTGTGGCTCCTGTATCCCACGACCACAATGTCCTAGAATTCTGCCTTTTCTTTTCCAGAGCCCCTTTCAGAGAGGGATGTCTCTCCCTAGAGAAGATTTATAAGGGTTCCGGTTTTGTGCTCTGGTGTTATATCACTTTCCAGGAGCCAGCTTATGGAGGTTCCCTCCCCTTTCTGTTTATCTTCCAATATCTCCCCACAAATTCACTATTCCGCACATACTACCTTGCAAAAAGCAGTCACTTTTCTACTTGTAGAGATCCAGATATATATTTTTTACATCTCAGGCTGATTTCCTGGGTGTTCAAAATGGTTTGGTAGATATCCAGCTAAATTCAGGGGACCAGTTGACCAGGGTCCCCTACTGCAATGCCATCTTGCCTCTCTCCCAAGGGAGAGAGAATCTTAAGCAGACTCCACACCCAGCATGGAGTCCAATACAGGGCTCAATCTCATGACCCTGAGATCATAACCTGAGTCGAAATTAAGAGTCAGATGCTTAACCAACTGAGCCACCCAGGTGCCCTTGTTTTATTTTTTTAAAATAAGGTGGGTTCACAGCTTTATGCCATGTTACGCCCTCACTCCATAGGTCAGGAAATCAATGTGAAGATCCTGCTACATGACAAGCATACCTACTACAATTCACCTTCAGGATCTAGAGAATTAACCATTGGATGGCTTGAGGACCTACTGGATCCACTAAGAAATGATGCAGTTAATGCTCACAAGCCTCCACTCTGATTGGAGAATCAGGGTGTCTTTCAGTTCTCCAAGAGGTACATTATCTCAGAAGTAGTGCCCAACAATCCCTGAAAGGTATGGATATTCTTTCCCTCAGTGAACAGTGACACTGCTAAATAGTAATATAATCCTTTCAGAAAAGCTAGAAGGAAAATAGTATGAATTTGTGGGGTTATCCTCAAATATACCCAGATGCATCTTCATTCAACATTATTCTATATTCTCTGATATAGAGGCACCAAGTGACTCAGGCTTGGGACCTGGTCGGTGACTGTGAGTCTTCATTGAGATGGTATGGGTCAAAGTTTGGTTAACAAGAACTAGAGATACACTGATCAAAAGAGACATAGTGGACTGCACACCTATTTCAATCTTTGGAACCTTCTGACCAGTTAGCCCCTATTAAAGATCTATCTAGGCCAAAACATTCAGATTGTTACTCTAGCTCTTCTTTGTAAGACTTCTCCTATGTTGGACCTTGTAGATAGCCTTCAGGAGATTTCTTAATGATATAGAACAACAACAGTCAGTTAATCAAAGCAATTCTTTTAATACTTACTTTAGTCCAGGTGACTACAAAACACCATTTAAATAATTGTTTGGTCACTATTTGCTACTGTCCTATCCTTTAACACTATTGAGATTCTTATTTCTGTTAGACTCAGCCATTTCAGATGCTAGTCCCAGATTTCTATTTTTTTTCATTTTAGAACAATTCTTTTTTAATCCAAATTTTAATTTAAATTTTAGTCAGTTAACATATAGTGTAATATTGGTTTCAACAGCAGAATTTAGTGATTCATCATTTACATAAACACCCAGGGCTTATTATGACAAATGCTCTCCTGAATACCCATCAGCCATTTAGACCATCCCCCACCCACCTCCCTCCATCCACCCTCATTTTGCTTTCTATCATTAAGAGTCTCTTCCGGTTTGCTTCCCTCTCTCTTTCCCCACTCCCCCTTCTCATACATTCATCTCTTTTGTTTCTTAAATACCACATATGAGTGAAATCATATGGTATTTGTCTTTCTCTGACTGACTTATTTCACTTTGCATAATACAGTCTAGCTTCATCCACGTCATTGTGAGTGTCAAGATTTCATTCTCTTTGATGGCTGAATAATAATCCAGTGTATACATATGACATATCTTCTTTATCCATTCATCCATCAATGGACATTTGGGCTCTTTCCATAATTTGGCTATTGTTGATAATGCTGCCCTAAACATCAGGGTCCATGTGCCCCTTCGAATCTGTATTTTTGTGTCCTTTGAATAAACATCTACTGGTGCAATTGTTGGGTCATAGATTAGCTCTATTTTTAACTTTCTGAGGAACGTCCATGCTGTTTTCCAGAGTGGCTGCACCAGTTTGCATTCCCACCAACTGTGCAAGAGGGTTCCCCTTTCTTCACATTCTCGCCAACATCTAATGTTTCTTGTGTTGTTAATTTAAGCCATTCTGCCAGATGTGAGGTGATATCTCATAGTTTTGATTTTTATTTCCCTGATTATGAGTGATGTTGAAAATCTTTTCATGTGTCTCTTGGCCATCTGGAATACATCTGGATGTATTCTTTGGAGAAAAGTCTGTTCATGACTTCTCCCCATTTCTAGACTGGATTATTTGTTTTTTTGGGTGTTGAGTTTAATAAGTTCTTTATAGATTTTGGATACTAATCCTTTATCAGATACATCATTTGCAAATATTTGCTCCCATTCTGTAGGCTGCCTTTTAGTTTTGTGGTTTCCTTCACTGTGCATAAGCTTTTTATCTTGATGTTGTCCCAATAGATCATTTTGCTTTTGTTTCCCTTATCTCCAGAGACGTGCCTAGTAAGAAGTTGCTATGGCCAAGGTCAAAGAGGTTGCTGTTTGTGTTCACCTTTAGGATTTTGATGATTTCCTGTCTCACATTTAGGTCTTTCATCCATTTTGAGTTTATCTTTGTGTATGGTATAAGAAAGTAATCCAGTTTCATTCTTCTGCATATTTCTGTAAAGTGTTCCCAACATCACTTGTTAAAGAGACTGCCTTTTTTCCATTTGATAGCCTTTCCTGTTTTGTCAAAGATTAGTTGGCCATACAGTTGTGGGTCCATTTCTGGGCTTTCTATTCTTTTTCATTGATCCATGCGTCTGTTTTTGTGCCAGTACCATACTGTCTTGATGACGACAGCTTTGTAATATAGCTTGAAGTCCAGAATTGTGATGCCTTCAGCTTTGCTTCTTTCTCAGGATTGTTTTGGCTATTCGGGGTCTTTTGTGGTTCCATACAAATGATAGGATTATTTTTTCTAGCTCTGTGAAAAATGCTGGTGGCATTTTGATAGGGATTGCTTGGAATGTGTGTATTGCATTGGGTAGCATAGACATTTTAACAATGTTTGTTCTTCCAATCCATGAGCACAGAATATTTTTCCTTTTTTTTGTGTGTCATTTCAATTTCTTTCATAACTGTTCTGTAATTTTCCGAGTACATATCTTTCACCTCTTTGGTTATGTTTATTCCTAAGTGTCTTAATGCTTTTGGTGCAATTGTAAATGGGATCAATTCTTTGATTTCTTTTTCTGCTGCTTCATTATTCATGTATAGAAATGCAACAGATTTTTGTATGTTGATTTTATATCCTGCAACTTTGCTGAATTTGTGTATTAGGTCTACCAATTTTTTGGCGGAGTCTTTCAGGTTTTTTACAGAGTATCGTGTCATCTACAAATACTGAACATTTGATTTCTTCTTTGATTTGGATGACTTTCATTTTTTTTGTTGTGTGATTGCTGAGGCTAAGACTTCCAGTACTATGTTAAATAGTAATGATGAGAGTGGACATTCCTCTCTGGTTCCTGACCATAGAGAAAAAAGCTCTCAGTTTTTCCCTATTGAGGTTGATAATAGCTGTGGGTCTTTCATATATGGCTGTTATGATGTTGAGTTATGTCTAATCTATCCCTACTTTGTTGAGGGTTTTTATCAAGAATGGGTGCTGTGTTTTGTCAAACGCTTTTTCTGCATCTTTTGAGAAGATCAATACAGTTCTTATCCTTTTTTTTATTGATTGATTTGCAGATACTGAACCACCCCTGCAGCCCAGTAATAAGTTCCACTTGATCGTGGTGAATCATTCTTTTAACATACTTTTGGATTTGATTTGCTAGTATTTTTTTAAAGATTTTATTTTTTGACAGAGAGATAGAGAAAGATCACAAGTAGGCAGAGAGGCAGGGAGAGGGAGAGGGAGAAACAGGCTCCCCGCTGAGCAGGGAGCCCGATGTGGGGCTCAGTCCCAGGACCCTGGGATCATGACCCGAAGGCAGATGCCTAACCGACTGAGCCACCCAGGTGCCCTGATTTGCTGTATTTTTTCGATAATTTTTGCATCCAAATTTGTCAGGAATACTGGCCTATAATTCTCCCTTTTTGTGGCATGTTTGTCTGGTTTTGGAATCAAGGTCAGGCTGTCTTCAAAGAATGAGTTTGGAAATTTTCCTTCTATTTCTATTTTTTGGAACAGCTTGAGAACAATAGGTATTAACTCTTCTTTAAATGTCTGGTAGAACTCCCCTGGGAGCCATCTGGCTGTGCACTTTTGTTTGTTGTGAGATTTTTGATTACTGATTCAATTTATTTGCTGGTTATGGGTCTGTTAGATTTTCTATTTCTTTCTGTTTCAGTTTTGGTAGTTTGTATGTTTCCAGGAATGCACCCATTTCTTCCAGGTGGTCCAACTTGTTGGCATATAGTTTTTCATAATATTCTCTTATAATTGTTTGTATTTCTCAGGTGTTGTTTGTTATTTCTCCTTTCTCTTTTGTGATTTTTATATATTTTTGATCTTTCTCTTTTCTTTTTGATAAGTCTGGATAGGACCTTATTAATTCTTTCAAAGAACCAGTTCCTGGTTTCATTGATCTGTTCTACTGTTGTTTATTTCTAGTTTCTATATCATTTATTTCTAATCTTTATTATTTCCCTTCTTCTGCTCGCTTTAGGCTTTATTTGTTGTTTCTTTTCTAGCTTCTTTAGTTGTAAGTTTAGGGTGTGCATTTGAGACTTTCTTGCTTCTCCAAGTAGGCCTGTAATTGCAATATACTTCCCTTTTATGACCACCTTAGCTGTATCCCAAAGGTTATGGACTGTTGCATTTTCATTTTCATTTGCTTCTATGTATTTTTAATTTCTTTTTAACTTCCTGATTAATTCATTCATTCTTTTGTAAGATATTCCTTAACTTCGAATTGTTTGTGGTCTTTCCCAATTTTTTCTTGTGGTTGACTTCAAGTTTCATAGTATTGTGGTCTGAAAATATGAATGGTGTGATCTCCATCTTTTTCTACTTGTTGAGGGCTGATTTGTGACCCAGTATGTGATCTATTCTGGAGAACGTTTCATATGTACTTGAAAAGAATGTGTATTCTGATGCTTTAGAATGAAATGTTCTGAATACATCTGTTAAGTTTATCTGGTTCAGTGTGTCATTCAAAGCCATTGCTTCCTTGTTTATTTTTCTGCATTGATGGTCTGTCCATTGCTGTAAGTGGGGTGTTATCCCCTACTAATATTGTAATATTATCAATGAGTTTCTTTCTGTTTGTTACTAATTGATTTATATATTTGGGTGCTCCCATATTGGGGGCATAAATATTTATAGTTGTTAGATCTTGATGGGTAGATCCCTTAATTATGATATAATGTCCTTCTTCACCCCTTATTATGGTCTTTGGTTTAAAATCTGGTTTCTCTGATATAAATATGGCTACTTCAGCTTTCTTTTAACATCTATTAGAATGATATATGGTTCTCCACCCCCTCACTTTCAATCTGGAGGTAACTTTAGCTCTAAAACGAGTCTCTTGTAAACAGCATATAGATCGATCTTATTTTTTTATCCATTCTGATTCTCTATGTCTTTTAATTGGAGCATTTAGTCCATTTACATTTAGAGTGATTACTGATAGATATGAATTTAGATGCACCAAATCAACTGATCATTGAGTGCTGTGAACCTTCAGCTCTAGGATAAATAGGGTCTAGTTTCCCCCCTTTTTTTCCTTTTGGACCTCTTCTTAATATAGCCATTACTCTCAGGAGCAGGAATATAACAGGCTTTCCTAAGAATCACACACACAAAAAACAGTTACCCAGAGAAACTGACAAGATGGAGGAATTCATCCCCAAAGAAAGAACAGTAAGAAGTAATGCCAGCATTTATTAATATAGATATAAGTAAGATGCTCACACCAGAATTTAAAACAACAATTACTAGGATACTAGCTGGGCTTGAGAAAAGCATAGAAGATACTAGAGAATCCCTTATTGTGAGATAAAAGAACTAAAAACTAGTCAGCCTAAAATAAAAAAAAATGTTATAATTGAGATGCAAAACTGATTGGATGCAGTGACAACAAGGATGGATGAAGCAGAAGAAGTAGTGATATAGAAGATAAAATTGTGGAAAGTAATGAAGCTGAAATAAAGAGGGAGAGAAAAGTATTGGATCACAAATGTAGACCTAGGGGACTCAGTGACTCCTTAAAACATATAACATTTGTATCACAGGAGTCCCAGAGGAAGAAGAAAGAAAAAGGGACAGAAAATGTCCCTTTTGGCCTTATTTGAACCAATCATTTATAGCTGAAAACTTCCCTAATCTGGGGAAAGAAACAGGTATCAAGATCCAAGAAGCACAGAGAACTTCCATTAAATTCAACAAAAGCCCACCATCACCAAGACATATCATAGTCAAATTCACAAAATACACAGACAAGGAAAGAATCCTGAAAACAACAGGGGAAAAAATATCCTTAACCTACAAGGGAAGACTTGTATCAGTTTGAAGCAAATGTCTCCACAGAAATCTGGCAGGCCAGAAGAGAGTGGTATATGTTCAACATTCTGAAGGGGAAAAATATTTAGCCAAGAAAGGCTGTCATTTAGAATAGAAGGAGAGATAAAGATCTTGCCACACAAACAAAAACTAAAAGAGTTTGTGACTACTAAACCAGCTCTGCAAGAAATAATGATGGGGACTCTTAAAGGGTCGGGGGGGGGGGGAGACCAAAAGCAACAAAGACTAGAAAGAAACAGAGACCACCATCAAAAACATCAACTTTACAGGTAACCAGATTTCTATTTTTAGAGAATCTTTTAACATCAATTCTGTGCCAGTGATAGCTCTTGGTTGGAGATAATAGAAACCAGTATAACTATTTTAGACAGGTGTGTAAGGGGTTCCCTAAACTATCCTCAGGCTCAGTTTTGCTATAAAGACTCACAAAACTCATAAAAGCTGCTTTATTCTTGGTTACAATTTATTGTAACAAATGAATATAGATTAGAAAAACACCAAAATAAAAAGGTGTGTGGGACAAAGTCCAGGAGAAACCAGGCACAAAGTCAAGTGTACTCTCCTGTGTATTCACATAGAGATGAACTTAATTTTTCCAGCAATTATGTGTCATCATATATACTAAATTTTGCCAACAAGAAAATCTCATTTAAGCTGCAGGGTTTTACTGGGGGTCAGTCATATAGGTATATAGTGCCTGTGTGACTTATACTCTAAAGCCTCCCTACCACACACCCCCACCCTGCAATGGGAATTCACCATATATCACATTGTTAGGATGAACTTATGTGGCCAAACTTATATCATGGCCTAAGGCTTCAGGTATGTAAAACATTCTTATAAGACAAAGTGTTATAAGGGCTCAGAGATTGTCTCCCAGAGCCCAGTCAGGAGCTAGTCTTGAAGACAGGCCTTTCTTTGGAATATATAGGGTTTGAACAACCCAGGTCTACTAAGTTTACCCTTTCTTGACAAGCTAGAAAGTTTTTATGAATAACTATTGGAGATATCACAGTAAAAGCAAAAGTGATAAAAGGACAGCCTCCAGGTTATATTTCTGAGAACATTTCCCAAAACCATAGCACAGAATTAGCCTGCTAATGGAGATGCTGTCCTTGAAAACCAAGACAAGACTATTTTTGCTACAAATAGTCTATATAAATAGAAGATTACTACTATATGACAGATGGGGCCTAAGTCAGCCTGCACAAAGAGACAGAAGACTGACAAATGTTTTAATTCCACAATGTGGAGGTGAGTCAAAATTTGGGAATGTATCAAAGTGAAGGTAGGGTGTTCAAAAGAATTTGGGGCAGCCATTTATGATTGACAAATGTTCTCTAAAGTGGGTTATGGTTCACTTGAAACTAATATAACTCAGTATGTTAACTACACTAGAATTGAAAAAAATTTAAAGTGGGTTATGGTTGTGGTAGGGGGGGAAAGGAGGTGCCTGGATAATTGCCTAAAACATTTGGTAAAAATTCAGGTTCCTGAGATTTATCTAAGACCTACTAAATCCCAGTCTACATGTTAAAGGTCCCCGAAAAATATTTTAGTAAATTCCCTATGTTATTCCAATACCACAATACTGGAATTTCTGACTTCATTAATTCTCTGGTTTCATCCAGACACTTGTCATAGCAAAATAAAGCAGAGGCAGAGTAGCAACAATTCACTGCTAGAGACAAGGTGGGTGTGTGGATATAAAATGCAAAAGCCAGAATGATAATTACTACTTTTGCCCTGCAGGGATTCTTTGGTGTTGGCCAATTTATTATAGAGTACATAAGAGAAAAAATAGGAGCAATCCATGAAGCAATTTAACTTATTCTGTGTGGCAAAAGGAACTCTAGAACTGGTGAACAAATACCTGATTTAAGTTATCATCCTGAAGACTCAATATCTTTCACTGAGTCCCAAGCTACAGCTAGTTCACAAGCTCAGTACTCCTTGCATAAAGTGGAGACCCCTGAGGAAGCAATTTCTGATCATATCACAAGTACAATATCGTAAATATCCCTTCTAACATTTTCCAGAATGAGTAGCAACCACACATGAGAACAGTTGTGCACGGGAGAAAGGGGGAAAGTCAGGTCTTTTGTGGACACTGATTTGGAAATAATGGTCCACTAAATAGATAGGGATCTATAAAGATTAAAACAAACAAAAAAGGATTTGAGCCGTGTCTAACTCTTTGTGTTTTATGAACACAAGCTAAAGTTAGTTTTTTTTAAATCTTAAGATTAGGTTGGACTAGCCATTCTTAACAATTGACAGAATCCTTAATTGGCTCCCTAATCAGTGGAGCAAAGGATATTATTGGATAAAAGACCAAGGGGAAGCAATGTAACTGTCTCTCTCTCTATAAAAATAGATAACCACATCCTGTGAAAATTTCAGAGATTATATTAAATCCGAAGTCTTGAAATATATAGGAGTTGGTGATTCCTATCACATCTCCATTCTGACTGCCTTATTGGTTTGTACAGAAAAGGGACAAGTCTTGGAGAATAACAGTGGATTAATATAAGCAATGAAACAGTGATTATAATTTCAGATGCTGCCCCAGGTATGGTTTCCTTACCAGGGCAAATAAACACAATTCATTGTTACTGGGTCCATAGTGACTAATCAGGAAGATGCCATTTTCTCTGTCCTAATGATCAGAAAATATCCGAATGAATTTATTGTGTCTGACAGGAGCTGTGAGCCACCTCATTTATCTTACCTCAGGGCTACATAACCTCCACAACTCTGTGCCATAGCAAATTGCAAAAGATTTGATAACATGTCATCCTACAGGACATCACCCTTGTCTACCGCATTAATGATATTTTACTGATAGAGAGTGGAAACTTAGGGGTGGCAGATACCCAAGATTCTCAGGTAAGGCACAGAGATAATAGACATAAAAGAAAATAATCCATCAAATTTTGTTTAAATTTTATTTTATTATGTTATGTTAGTCACCATAGGTTACATCATTAGTTTTTGATGTAGTGTTCCATGATTCATTGTTTGTGTATAACACCCAGTGCTCCATTCAGCACGTGCCCTACTTAACACCCATCACCGGGCTAACCCATCCACCGACCCCCTTCCCTCTAAAACCCTCAATTTGTTTCTCAGAGTCCATAATCTCTCATGATTCATCTCCCCCTCCAATTTCCCACCCCTTTATTTTCCCTTCCTGCTATCTTCTTTTTTTTTAACATATAATGTATTATTTGTTTCAGAGGTACAAGTCTATGATTCATCAGCCTTACACAATTCACAGCACTCATCATAGCACATACCCTCCCCAATGTCCATCACCCAGCCACCCCAACCCTCCCACACCCCCTACTCCAGCAACCCTCAGTTTGTTACTTGAGATCAAGGATTCCTCATATCACTTAGATCATATGATACTTGTCTTTCTCTGATTGACTTATTTCACTTAGCATAATACCTGCTAGTTCCATCCACGTGGTTGCAAATGGAAGATTTTGTTTTGGGGGTTTTTTTGATGGCTGAATAATATTCCATTGTGTACATACCACATCTTCTTTATCCATTCATCTGTTGAAGGACATCTAGGCTCTTTCCATAATTTGGCTACTGTAGACATTGCTGCTATAAACATTGGGGTGCACGTACCCCTTCAGATCAAACATTTGTATCTTTGGGGTAAATATTCAGCAGTGCAATTGCTGGGTCATAGGGTAGCTCTATTTTCAATTTTTTGAGGAACCTCCATACTGCTTTCAAGAGTGGCTGCACCAGCTTGCATTGCCACCAAAAGTGTAGAAGGATTCCCATTTCTCCGCAACCTCGCCACATCTGTCGTTTCCTGACTTGTTAATTTTAGCCATTCTGACTGGTGTGAGGTGATATCTCATTGAGGTTTTGATTTGGATTTCCCTGATGCCGAGCGATGTTGAGCACTTTTTCAAGTGTCTGTTGGCCATTTGGATGCCTTCTTTGGAAAAATGTCTGTTCATGTCTTCTGCCCATTTCTTGATTGGATCATTTGTTCTTTGCGTGTTGAGTTTGATAAATTCTTTATAGATTTTGGATAGTAGCCCTTTATCTGATATGTCATTTGCAAATATCTTCTCCCATTCTGTCAGTTGTCTCTTGGTTTTGTTGACTGTTTACATTGCTATGCAAAAGCTTTTTATCTTGATGAAGTCCCAATAGTTCATTTATGTCCTTGCTTCCCTTGCCTCTGGCGATGATTCTAGGAAGAAGTTGCTGCAGCTGAGGTCGAAGAGGCTGCTACCTGTGTTCTCCTTTAGGATTTTGATGGACTCCTGTCTCATATTGAGGTCTTTCAACAATTTTGAGTCTATTTTTTTGTGTGGTGTAAAGAAATGATCCAGTTTCATTCTTCTGCATGTGGCTGTCCAATTTTCCCAACACCATTTGTTGAAGAGACTGTCTTTTTTCCATTGGACATTCTTTCCTGCTTTGTCGAAGATTAGTTGACATAGTGTTGAGGGTCAATTTCTGGGCTCTCGATTCTGTTCCATTGATCTATGTGTCTGTTTTTGTGCCAGTACCATACTGTCTTGATGATGATAGCTTTGTCATATAACTTGAAGTCCGGAATTGTGATGCCACCAGTTTTGCTTTTCTTTCTGAACATTTCTCTCGTATTCGGGGTCTTTTCTGGTTCCATACAAATTTTAGGATTATTTGTTACATTTCTTTGAAAAAATATGATGGTATTTTGATAGGGATTGCTTTAAATGTGTAGATTGATCTGGGTAGCATTGACATATTCACAATATTTATTCTTCCAATCCATGAGCACGGAACGTTTTTCCATTCCTTTGTGTCTTCCTCAATTTCGTTCATGAGTATTTTATAGTTTTCTGAGTACAGAATCTTTGCCTCTTTTGTTAGATTTAATCCTAGGTATTTTATGGTTCTCAGTGCAATTGAAATGGGATCGACTCCTTAATTTCTCTTTCTTCTGTCTTGTTGTTGGTGTATAGGAATGCCACTGATATTTGTGCATTGATTTTATATCCTGACATTTACTGAATTCCTGTATGCGTTCTAGCAGTTTTGGGGTGGAGTCTTTTGGGTTTTCCACATAAAGTATCATATCACCTGCAAAGAGTGAGTGTTTGACTTCTTTGCCGATTTGAATGCCTTTGATTTCTTTTTGTTGTCTGATTGCTGTGGCTAGGAATTCTAGTACTTTGTTGAACAGCAGTGGTGATCCCAGTGGACATCCCTGCCATGTTCCTGACCTTAGCAGAAAAGCTCTCAGTTTTTCCCCATTGAGACTGATATTTGCTGTGGGTTTTTCACGCATGGCTTTTATGATATTGAGGTATGTACCCTTTATCCCTATACTCTGAAGAGTTTTGGTCAAGAAAGGATGCTGTACTTTGTCAAATGCTTTTTCTGCATCTGTTGAGACAATCACATGTTTCTTGTTCTTTCTTTTAATAATGTATTGTATCACATTGGTTGATTTGTGGATGTTGAACCAACCTTGCAGCCCAGGGATAAATCCCACTTGGTCATGGTGAATAATCCTTTTCATGCACTGTTGGATCCTACTGGCTCACATTTTGGTGAAAATTTTTGCATCCATGTTCATCAGGGATATTGGTCTGTAATTCTCCTTTTAGATGGGGTCTTTGTCTGGTTTTGGAGTCAAGGTAATGGTGACCTCATAAAATGAGTTTGGAAGTTTTTCTTCCATTTCTATTTTTTGTAACAGTTTCAGAAGAATAGGTATTAATTATTTAAATGTTTGGTAAAATTCCCCTGGGAAGCCATCTGGACCTGGGCTCTTGTTTGTGGGAGATATTTGATTACTGCTTCAATTTCCTTAGTGGTTATGGGTCTTTTCAGGTTTTCTATTTCTTCCTGGTTCAGTTTTGATTGTTGATACATCTCTACGAATGCATCCCTTTCTTCCAGATTATCTAATTTGCTGGCATATGGTGGCTCATAATATGTTCTTATAATTTTTTGTATTTCTTTGGTGCTGTTTGTGATCTCTCCTCTTTCATTCATGATTTTATATATTTGGGTCATTTCTCTTTTCATTTTGATAAGTCTGGCCAGGGGTTTATCAATCTTATTAATTCTTTCCAAGAACATTGATCTGTTCTACTGTTCTTTTGGTTTCTAATTCATTGATTTCTGCTTTGATCTTTATTATTTCTGTTCTCCTGCTTGTTTAGGGTTCATTTGCTCTTCTTTCTCCAGCTCCTTTAGGTGTAAGTTTAGGTTGTGTATCTGAGACCTTTCTTGTTTCTTGAGAAAGGCTTGTATTGCTATTTACTTTCCTCTTAGGACTGCTTTTGCTGCATCCCAAAGATTTGAACAGTTGTGGTTTCATTTTCATTTGTTTCCATGAATTTTTTAAATTCTTCTTTAATTTCCTGGTTGACCCATTCATTCTTTAGTAGGATTCTCTTTGGATTCCATGTATTTGAGTTCTTTCTGACTTTCCTCTTGTGATTGAGTTCCAGTTTCAAAGCATTTGGTCTGAAAATATGAACGGAATGATCCCAATCTTTTGTTACTGGTTGAGACCTGATTTGTGACCTAGGATGTGATCTATTCTGGAGTATGTTCCATGGGCACTAGAGAAGAATGTGTGTTCTGTTGCTTTGTGATGGTAGTTCTGAATATATCTGTGAAGTCCATTTGGTCCAATGTGTCATTTAAAGCCTTTATTTCTTTGTTGATCTTTTGCTTAGATGATCTGTCCATTTCAGGGAGGGGGGTGTTAAAGTCCTCTATTATTATTGCCTTGTTGTCAATGTGTTTTTTTCCTTTGTTATTCATTGGCTTATATAATTGGCTGTCCCTATGTTAGGGGCATAGATATTTACCATTGTTAGATCTTCTTGTTGGATAGACCCTTTAAGTATTTTGCAGTATACTTCCTCATTCTTACTATAGTCTTTGGTTTAAAATCTAATTTGTCTGATATAAGGATTGCCACCCCAGCTTTCTTTTGGTGCCCATTAGCATAGTAAATTATTTTCCACCCCCTCACTTTCAAACTGAGGGTGTCTTTGGGTTGAAAACGAGTCTCTTGCAGACAACATATTGATGGTTCTCGTTTTATTATCCAACCTGACACTCTGTATCTTTTGATTGGGGCAGTTAACCCATTTACATTCAGGGTAACTTTTGAAAGATATGAATTTAGTGCCATTGTATTGCCTGTAAGGTGACTGTTATTGTATATTGTCTGTGTTCCTTTCTGGTCTATGTTACTGTTAGGCTCTCTCTTTGCTTAGAGAACCCCTTTCAATATTTCTTATAGGGTTGGTTTGGTGTTTACAAGTTCTTTTAGTTTTTGTTTGTCCTGGAAGCTTTTTATCTCTCCTTCTAATTTCAAAGACAACCTAGCTGGATATAGGATTCTTGGTTGCATATTTTTCTCATTTAGAGCTCTAAATATATTATGCCAGTCCTTTCTGACCTGCCAGGTCTCTGTGGCTATGTCTCCTGCCTATCTAATGTTTCTACCATTGTAGGTTACAGATCTCTTCTCCCGAGCTGCTTTCAGGATTTTATCTTTACTCTGAGACTTGTTTTACTATTAGATGTCAGGATGTTGACCTAATTTTATTGATTTGGAAGGGGGTTCTCTGTGCCTCCTGGATTTTGATACCTGTTTCCTTCCCCACATTAGGGAAGATCTCTGTTCTAATTTGCTCCAATATACCTTCTGCCCCTCTTTCTCTTTCTCCTTCTTCTGGGATCCCAATTATTCTAATATTGTTTCATCTTATGGTATCACTCATCACTCGAATTCTGCCCTCATGATCCAGTAGTTGTTTATCTCTCTTTTTCTCAGCTTCTTTATTCTCCATCATTTGGTCTTCTATATCACTAATTCTCTCTTCTCCCTTATTTATTCTAGCAGTTAGAACCTCCATTTTGATTGCACCTCATTAATAACCCTTTTAAGTTCGATTTGGTTAGATTTTAGTTCTTTTATTTCTCCAGAAAGGGTTTCCTTAATGTCTTCCATGCTTTTTTCAAGCCCAGCTAGTATCTTTAATACCATCATTCTGAATCTAGTTCCGACATCTTACTAATGTCCATATTGAGTAGGTCCCTGGCAGTCAGTACTGCCTCTTGTTTTTTTTTCTTTTTTGAGGTGATTTTTTCCGTCTTATCATTCTGTCCAGAGGAGTATAGATGAATGAGAGAACAAAATCCTAACAGGGTAACAATGACCCCAGAAAATATATACACTAAACTAATCAGAAGAGACCTGAAATGGGGAGTGGGGAAAGAAAGAGAAAAAGGAAAAAAAAAAAGCAAACGATAAAACAAAACCAAACAGCATATGATCAAATATGATCAGGCTGGTGCATAGATCAGTGCCACACTGTAAGGAGAAAGTGCCTCCCAAAACTTTAAAGAAAGAAAAACTTATACATGTACAAAAATAAGGGTAAATATAATGAAGGGGTAGAATATGACTGTAAAGATGAAAATTACAAAGATTTTATAAAAGGAATTGATAAGATAAGAAGTTGGTTGAGAAAAGAAAGATGTGGATTTAAAAAAAAGAAAGGGGGGGGAGAAAATGTGATCAGGCAGAAGACTAGAACAAATCCATACCCTAGAGATTTAAGGTATATTTTGGTCTGTTAGAATAAACTGTATCCCAAAATTTTAAAGAGAGAACAACTTATACATATATACCAAAAATAAGTTAACTAATGTGAAGGGATAGAATATGACTCTAAAAATAAAAAATAAAAAAGATTTTTTTTAAAAAAGGGATTGATAAGATGTTGGTTGAAAAAGGGAAAAAGAAAAATTAAAAAATAAAGAAAATTAGAAACATTAATTTTGGAAAGACTAAAGAATCATGGTAAAAAAAACCATGAATTCTATGTGCAGTATTCCCCCTAGTGCTGGAGTTCTGCATTCTTGTTGATCAGTAAGCTTGGTCTTGGCTGGCTGTTCTTGCTGATCTTCTGGGGGAGGGGGCTGTTGCCATGGTTCTCAAATGTCTTTGCCTGAGATGGAATTGCCCTGCCCTGGCCAGGGGCTGGGTTAAGTAAACTGCTCAGGTTTGCTCTCGAGAGCTTTTGTTCCCTGTAAGCTTTCTGTACAGTTTTGGGGGACGAGAGTGAAAATGGTGGCCTCCCAATCTCTGCCCTGGAGGCCCTGAGATCTTGGAGCCCCACTCCCCCGTGACCCCCCAGAGAAAAGCAGTCAATCACTCCCATCCCATCTCTCCGGTCTCCAGCCACACTCCATGCTCACCTGGCCTGTGACCGAGCATTTCTGTCTCTGGCATATGACCCCATGTGTAGTCTCCAAACCCAGCAGATTCCTGGGGTGAACTCCCATGCCGCTCCTCCCAGGGGAGGAAGGGGAACCTCCCTGGATCTGCCACTTGTTGAGTCCCTGCTGGAAAAGCAGTGACCTGACTGTGCCTTGGATCAAGGTTTAGGACAACCCCAAGCTGAGAGCCCACTCCTTGGCTCTGTCTCTGCAGCCAGCTTCCCTGCTCTAATACCTGGGAGCTCTGCCACACTCAGGCACCCCCAGATTTTTGTGACCCAGAGGGTCCCGAGACCACACTGTCCCAGCAAGTCTTCCACCCCCCACTTAGCCACTGGATGGATTCCCTCAGCAGAGCAGACTTCTAAAAGTTCCAATTTTGTGCTCTGCTGCTCTATCACTTGCTGGTAGCAGCTGACAGAGGCCCCCTCCCCCGCCATCTATCTTCCAAAATAGCACCTTGGATTCACTCTTCTGCATGTCCTACCTCCCAGAATGTGGTCACTTTTCTGTTCAGAGAGTTGCTGCTAGTCTTTTCTTCACTCTCCTGTTGAATTCGTAGGTGTTCAGAATGGTTTTGATCCCTATCTAATTGAATTTCTGGGTCCAGACGAAATTTAGGTCTCCTACTCCTCCGCCATCTTGCTCTTCCCCCACAGACCACAATGCTTTGAAACTGAAACTCAACCACAGGAAGAAATTTGGGAGGAACACAAACACTTGGAGGTTAAAGAGCACCCTGATAAAGAATGATTGGGTCAACCAGGAAATTAAAGAATAACTTAAAGAATTCATTGAAACTAATGAGAATGAAAACACATCAGTCCAAAACCTATGGGATACTGAAAAGGCGGTCTTGAGAAGGAATTACATAGCCAACTAAGGCTCTTTCAAAAAATTTGAAAAATCCCAAATGTACAAGCTAACCTTACACCTAAAGGACCTGGAGTAAGAACAGCGAATACAGCCTAAACCAAGCAGGAAAAGAGAAATAATAAAGATTAAAGCAGAAATCAATGAAATAGAAACTAGAACAGTAGAACAGATCAATGAAACTAGAAGCTGGTTCTTTGAAAGAATAAGATTGATAAAACCCAAAAGACTTATCCAAAAGAAAAGTGAAAGGACCCAAATTCATAAAATCATGAATGAAAGAGGAGATCACGACTAACACCAAGGAAATAGAGACAATTATTAGGACTTATTACCAGCAGGTATATGCTAACAAAGTAGGCAATCTGGAAGAAATGGATACCTTCATGAAAACTTACAAACTACCAAGACTGAAACAGGAAGTAATAGAGAATCTGAAAAGACGAATAACCAGCAAGGGAATTGAAACAGTAATTAAAAACCATCCAAAAAACAGGAGTCCAGGGCTAGATGGACTCCCAGAGGAATTCTATAAAACATTTATTTTATTTTTAAAAACTTATTTATTTTTATTAACATATAATGTATTATTTGTGTCAGGGGTACAAGTCTGTGATTCATCAGTCTTACACAATTTATGGTGCGCAGCATAGCACATACCCTCCCCAATGCACATCAGCCAGCCACCCCATTCCTCCCACCTCCCTCCATTCCAGCAACACTCAGTTTGTTTCCTAAGATTAAGAGTCTCTTATGCTTTGTCTCTCTCTCTCTGGTTTCATCTTGTTTCATTATTTCCTCTCTTCTCCTATGATCCTCTGCCTTGTTTCTCAAATTCCACATACCATTGAGATCATATGATAATTGTCTTTCTCTGATTGACTTATATAGCTTAACGTAATACCCTCTAGTTCCATCCATGTCATTGTAAATGGCAAGATTTCATTTAATTGATGCCTGCATAATATTCCACTGTGTACACACACACACACATATCACATCTTCTTTATCCATTCATTGGTCGATGGACATCTAGGCTCTTTCCATAATTGGGCTATTGTAGACATTGCTGCCATAAACATTGGGGTGCACATGCCCCTTCGGGTCACTACATTTGTATATTTGGGGTAAATACTCAGTAGTGCAATTGCTGGTTCACAGGGTAGCTCTATTTTCAACTTTTTGAGGAAACTCCATGTGGTTTTCTAGAGTAGCTGCACCAGTTTTCATTCCCACCAACTGTGCAAGAGGCTTCCACTTTCTCCACATCTTTGCCAAAATCTGATATTTCCTGTCTTGTTAATTTTTGCCATTCTGCCAGGTGTAAGGTGGTATCTCATCATAGTTTTGATATCTATTTCACTGGTGCTAAGTTATATTAAACATTTTTTCATGGGTCTGTTGGCCATTTAAATGTCTTCTTTGGATAAATGTCTGTTTGTGTATTCTACCCATTTCTAGACTGGATTATATATTTTCTGGATGTTGAGTTTAAGAAGTTCTTTATAGATCTTGGACACTAGCCCTTTACCCTGTAAAGTCATTTGCAAATATTCTCTCCCATTCTATGGGTTACCTCTTAGTTTTGTTGATGTGTCCATTGTTGTGCAGAAGCTTTTTTATCTCGGTGAAGTCCCAATAGTTCATTTTTGTTTTGTGTCCCTTGCCTTTGAAGATGAGTGTAACAAGAAGTTGCTGAGGCCAAGGTCGAAGATGTTGCTGCCTCTGTTCTCCTCTAGGATTGTGAAGGATTCCTATATCACATTTAGATCTTTCATTCGCTTTGGGTTTATCTTTGTGTATGGTGTAAGAGAATGATCCAGCTTCATTTTTCTGCATGTGGCTATCCATTTTTCCCAACACCGTTTATTGAAGAGACTTCCAAACTCATTTTATGAGGCCAGCATTACCTTGATCCCAAAACCAGGCAAAGGCCCCATCGAAAAGGAGAATTACAGACCAATATCTCTGATGAACATGGATGCAAAAATTCTCACCAAAATCCTAGCCAATAGGATCCAACAGTACATTAAAAGGATTATTCACCAGAACGAGGTAGGATTTATTCCTGGGCTGCAAGGTTGGTTCAACATCCGCAAGTCAATCGATGTGATACATACATTAATAAAAAAGGACAAGAGCCATATGATGAAGAACCATCTCAATAGATGCAGAAAAAGCATTTGACAAAGTACAGCATCCTTTTTTGATTAAAACTCTTCACACTTTAGTGATAGAGGGAATATACCTCAGTATCATAAAAGCCATCTATGAAAACCCACAGCAATATCATTCTCAATGGTGAAAAACTGAGAGCTTTCCCCTAAGGTCAGGAATATGGCAGGGATGTTCACTATCACCACTGCTATTCAACATAGTACTCGAAGTCCTAGCTCAGCAATCAGACAACAAAAAGAAACAAAAGGCATCCAAATTGGCAATGAAGAAGTCAAACTCTCACTCTTTGCAGATGGTAAGATACTTTATGTGGAAAACCCAAAAGATTCCACCCCCAAATTACTAGAACTCATACAGCAATTCAGCAACGTGACAGGATACAAAGTCAATGCACAGAAATCAGTTGCATTTCTATACACTAACAATGAGGCTGAAGAAAGAGAAATGAAGGAATTGATCCCATTTACAATGGCACCAAAAACCATAAGATACCTAGGAATAAACTTAACCAAAGAGGTAAAGGATATGTACTCTAGAAACTACAGAACACTTATGAAAGAGATTGAGGAGGACACAAAGGGATGGAAAAACATTCCATGCACATGGATTGGAAGAGTAAACATTGTTAAAATATCTATGTTGCCCTAGGGTGCCTGGGTGGCTCAGTTGGTTAGGCATCTGGCCCTTGGGTAGTGGGATTGAGCCCCGCATCGGGCTCTCCACTCAGTGGGGAAGCTGCTTCTCCTTTCCCTCTGTCCCTCCACCCAGCTCATGCTCTCTCGCTCACTCTCTCTGTCTGAAATAAATACATAAAAGTTTTTTTTAAAAGTCTATGCTGCCCAGAGAAATCCCTTATATTTAATGCAATCCCTATCAAAATACGTGTTGACATTTTTCACAGAACTGGAACAAACAATCCTAAAATTTATATGGAACGAGAAAAGACCCTGAAAAGCCAGGGGAATGTTGGAAAAGAAAACCAATTTAGAGAGGAGGTGGGTGGGGGGATGGGTTAGCCTGGTGATGGGTATTAAGGAGGGCATGTATTGAATGGAGCACTGGGTGTTATACACAAACAATGAGTAATGGAACACTACATCAAAAACTAATGATGTAATGTATGGTGACTAACATAACACAATATAATTAAATTAAAAAAAAAAAAAGAAAAAGAAAGCCAAAGCTGGGGCATCACAATGCCTGACTTCAAGCTATATTACAAAGCTGTTATCATCAAACAGCGTGGTACTGTCACAAAAACAGACACATAGATCAATGGAATGGAATAGAGAGCTCAGAAATGGACCCTCAACTCTATAGTCAACTAATCTTCAACAAAGCAGGAAAGAATATCCAATGGAAAAAAGACAGTCTCTTCAATAAACAATGTCGGGAAAAGTGGACAGCCACATGCAGAAAAATGAAACTGGACCATTCTCTTACATGATCCACAAATATAAACTCAAAGTGAATGAAAGACCTAAATGTGAGACAGGAATCCATCGCAATCTTAGAGGAGAACACAGGCAGCAACCTCTTCGACCTTGGCCTCAGAAACTTCTTGCTACACACATCTTCAAAGGCAAGGGGCACAAAAGCAAAAATGAACTATTGGGACTTCATCAAGGTAAAAAGCTTCTGCACAGCAAAGGAAATGTCAACAAAACTAAGAGGCAACCCACAGAATGGGAAAGGATATTTGCAAATGACATTACAGATAAAGGGCTAGTGTCCAAGATCTATAAAGAACTTCTCAAACTCAACACCCAAAAAACAAATAATCCAGTCTAGAAATGGGCAGAAGACATGAACAGACATTTCTCCAAATAAGACATCCAGATGACTATCAGACACATGAAAAAAAAAAAAAAAAACCTTAACATCACTTGTCATCAGGGAAATACAAATCAAAACCACAATGAGATACCACCTTACACCAGTAAGAATGGTAAAAATTAACAAGAGAGGAGACATCAGGTATTGCCTGGATGTGAAGAAAGGCAAACCCCTTTACACTGTTGGTGGGATTGCAAGCTGGTACAGCCACTCTGGAAAACTGTATGGAGGTTCCTCAAGACATTAAAAATAGAGCTACCCTACGACCCAGCAATTGCGCTCCTGAGTATTTACCCCAAAGATACAAATGTAATGAAATGAAGGGGTACATGCTCCCCAAATTTCATAACAGCAATGTCCACAATACCCAAACTGTGGAAGGAGCCATGATGTCTTTCAAAAGATGAATGTATAAAGAAGATGTGGTATATATATATATATATATATATATATATATATATATATACAATAGAGTATTTCTCAGCCATCGGAAAGGATGAATACTTTACAAATTTACATTAACGTGGATGGAACTGGAGGGGATTATGCTAAGTGAAATAAGTCAAGCAGAGAAAGACAATTATTATATGGTTTCATTCATATGTGAAATATAAGAAATAGTGCATAGAATCATAAGGGATGGGAGGGGAAACTGAATGGGAGGTCATCAAAAGGGAGACAAACCATGAGAGACTGTTAACTATAGGAAACTGAGGGTTGTTGCTGGGGAGGTGGGTGGGGAGGTGAGGTAACTGGGTGATGGGCATTAAGGAGGGCACATGCTGTGATGAGCACTGCATGTTATATGTAACAATGAATTGTTGAACAGTACATCTGAAACTAATGATGTACTAATTGTTGGCTAATTGAATTTAAATTTTAAAAAATCTGATGGCAACTAGATTTTCTGTCCTTTGTAAAAAACTTTGTCTTTTAACACAGAACCAGATTTTTAAAAATCAAATGTCTATCAGTTTTACTAGGATATGATTTGGAGATGATTATCTAGAGGTGATTTTCCAAGTTCACAGTGAGGCCCTTTTCAACATATAGTTTCAGATCTTTTATTTAATAACTTTTTTGGTGTGTAGTTATAAGACTAAGCAGAAAACGCATAAATTCATCATTAGAGTGGAAGTGATACATTGAAGGTCAGGCTTGAGCAGATCTAAACATTACAAGTAAGCTGAAATAACAACCGTTTCTCACTTCTCTGTTATTCATGAGTGTTACACAGTTACCTCTCCCTTTCCTCACATCTTTGACCCAATGGCGTATTTCTTATGACAAGTGGACAGAAAAGAAAAAACAGTTAACGTGATTTACAATGGGTCAACAGACGTTGTTGACATGGTCAAAAAATAAAAAACAATAGTGTGGGGTAGGGGAAATCCTCTCAATGGGTAGAGCTTTGGATGGTATGTCATCCACTTTATGTGGAGAGAGAAGATGGGTGACATGGATTTATGGAAAATAACAAGGGACTTAGTTCATTGGTGAGAGGCTATAGATAAAATTACCCTACATGGTAAGGGACTAGAAGCATTCCTTCAAGGTTGGGACTAAAACAAAGATTTTCACTGTCATTATTTCTTTTTTTTTTAATTTTATTATGTTAGTCACCACACAATACATAATTAGTTTTTGATGTGGTGATCCACGATCCATTGTTTTCAAAAACACCCAGTGTTCCATGCAGTACGTGCCCTCCTTAATACCCATCACCAGGCTAACCAATCCCCCCTCCCCACCCCCTTCTAAAATCCTGTTTGTTTCTCAGAGTCCATAGTCTCTCATGGTTCATCTCTTCCTCCAATCCCCCCCACTTTATTTTTCCCTTCCTTCTCCTAATGTCCTCCATGCTATTCTTTATGTTCCACAAATAAGGGAAACCATATGATAATTGACTTTCTCTGCTTTACTTGTTTCACTTAGCATAATCTCCTCCAGTCCCATCCATGTTAATGTAAAAGTTGGGTGTTCATCCTTTCTGAGGGCTGAGTAATATTCCATTGAATATATGGACCACATCTTCTTTATCCACTCATCTGTTGAAGGGCATCTCAACTCTTTCCATAGTTTGGCTATTGTGGATATCGCTGCTATGAACATTGGGGTACATATGGTCCTTCTTTTCACTACATCTGTGTCTTTGGGGTAAATACCCAGGAGTGCAAATGCTGGGTCATTGGGTAGCTCTATTTTTAATTTTTTGAGGCACCTTCACACTGTTTTCCAAAGTGGCTGTACCAACTTGCATTCCCACCAAAAGTATGAGGGTTCCCCTTTCTCCACAACCTCTACAACTTTCGTTGTTTCTTTCCCTGTCCATTTTTGCCACTCTAACTGGTGTAAGGTGGTATGTGAATGTGGTTTTGATTTGAATTTCCCTGATGGCTAATGATGATGAACACTTTTTCATGTGTCTGTTAGCCATTTGTTGTCTTCTTTGGAGAAGTGTCTTTTCATACCTTCTACACACTTTTTGACTTGATTATTTGTTTTTTTGGGTGTTGAGTTTGAGAAGCTCTTTATAGATCTTGGATACCAGCCCTTTACATGTAGTGTCATTTGCAAATATCTTCTCCCATTCTGTGGGTTGCCTCTTTGTTTTGTTGAATGTCTCCTTTGCTGTGAAGATGCTTTTTATCTTGATGAAGTCCCAAAAGTTCATTTTTGCTTTTGTTTCACTAGCTTTTGGAGATGTATCTTGAAAGAAGTTGCTGTGGGAGATGTCAAAGAGGTTACTGCCTATGTTCTCCTCTAGGACTTTGATGGATTCCTGTCTCACATTGAGGTCTTTCATCCATTTTGAGGTTATCTTTGTGTATTGTGTTAGAGAATGGTTGAGTTTCATTCTTCTGCATGTGGCTGTCCAATTACCCAGCACCATTTATTAAAGAGACTTTTTTCCATTGCATATTTTTTCCTGTTTATAAAAGATTATTTGACCATAGAGTTGAGGGTCCATACCTGGGTTCTTTATTCTGTTCCACTGGTCTATATGTCTGTTTCTGTGCCAGTACCATGCTGTCTACATGATCACAGCTTTGTAATATACCTTGAAATTGGGCAACGTGATGCCCCCAGCTTTGTTTTTGTTTTTCAACATTTCCCTGGCGATTCGGGGTCTTTTCTGATTCCATACAAATTTTAAGATAGTTTGTTCCAGCACTTTGAAAAATGTCATTGGAATTTTGATCGGGATGGCATTGAAGGTATAGATTGCTCTGGGTAGCATAGACATTTTAACAATGTTTATTCTTCCGAACCATGAGCATGGAATATCAATCCATCTTTTTGTGTCTTCTTCAATTTCCTTCATGAGTGTTCTGTAGTTCCTAGAGTATAGATCTTTTACCTCTTTGGTTAGGTTTATTCCGAGGTATCTTACGGGTTTTGGTGCTATTGTAAATGGTATCATTTCTCTAATTTCTCTTTTTACAGTTGCGTTGTTAGTGTATAAGAAAGCACCTGATTTCTGTGCATTGATTTTGAATCCTGCCACATTACTGAATTGCTGTATGAGTTCTAGTAATTTGGGGGTGGAGTATTTGGGTTTTCCACATAAAGTATCATGTCATCTGTAAAGAGAGAGAGTTTGACTTCTTTGCCAATTTGAATACCTTTTATTTTTGTTGTTGTTGTTGTTGTCTGATTGCTGTTGCTAGGACTTCTATTACTATGCTGAGCAATAGTGGTGAGAGTGGGCATCCTTGACGTGTTCCTGATCTTAAGGGAAAGGCTCTCAGCTTTTCTCTATTGAGGATGATATTCGCTGTGGGTTTTTCATAGATGTATTTTATGAATTTGAGGAATGTTCCCTCTATCCCTATATTCTGAAGAGTTTTAATAAGGAAAAGATGTTGTATTTTGTCAGGTGCTTTTTCTGCATCAATTGAGAGGATGATATGGTTCTTCTCCCTCCTCTTATTAATGTGTTCTATCACATTGATTGATTTACAAATGTTGAACCACCCTTGCATCCCAGGGATAAATCCAACTTTGTTGTGGTAGATGATCCTTTTAATGTATTGTTGGATCCTATAAGCTAGAATTTTGTTGAGGATTTTGGAATCCATATTCATCGAGGATATCAGTCTGAAATTCTCTTTTTTGTTGGGATCTTTGCCTGGTATGGGGATTAAGGTAATGCTGGCCTCATAGAATGAGTTTGGAAGTTTTCCTTCTGTTTCTATTTTTTGAAAAAGCTTCAGTAGAATAGGTATTATTTCTTCTTTGAATGTATGGTAGAATTCCCCCAGGGAATCCATCAGGCCCTGGACTCTTGTTTTTTGGGAGGTTTTTGATCACTGCTTCAATCTCATTACTGGTTATTGGACTATTCAGGTTGTCAATTTCTTCCGGTTTCAGTCATGGCAGCTTATAGGTTTCCAGGAGGCATCCATTTCATCCGGATTGCTCAGTTTATTGGCATATAGTTGTTGATAATAATTTCTAATAATTTTTTCTCTTTCCTTGGTGTTAGTTGTGATCTCTCCCCTTTCATTCATACTTTTATTAATTTGGGTCATTTCTCTTTTCTTCTGGATAAGTCTGGCCAGTGGTATATCGATCTCAATAATTCTATCAAAGAACCAACTTCTAGTTTCGTTGATCTGATCTACTGTGTTTCTGGTTTCTAATTTATTGATTTCTGCTCTAATTTTAATTATTTCTCTTCTAATGTGTGGCTTAGGTATCGTTTGTTGCTTTTTTTCTAGTTCACTAAGGTGTAGAGTTGGTGAAGTCGGGATTTTTCTATTTTTTTGAGTGAGGCTTCGATGGCTAGGTATTTCCCCCTAAAGACCGCCTTTGCAGTAACCCATAGGTTTTAGACCAATGTGTTTTCATTCTCATTGATTTCCATGAATTGTTTAAGTTCTTCTTTGAGTTCCTGGTTGGCCCAAACATTCTTGAGCAGAGTGGTCTTTATACCTTCCAAGTGTTTGAATTTCTGCCAAATTTTTTAATGTGATTCAGTTCCAGTTTTAAAACACTGTGGTCTGAGAAGATGCAGGGAATAATCTCAGTCTTTTGGTATCAGTTGAGACCTGATTTGTGACCCAGTATGTGGTCTATTCTGGAGAAAGTTCCATATGCACTCGAGAAGAATGAGTATTCTGTTGTTTTAGGGTGGAATGTGCTGTAAATATCTATGAGGTCCGTCTGGTCCAGTGTATCATTCAGAGCTCTTGTTTCCTTGATGATCTGTCCATTGCTGAGAGTGGAGTATTGAGGTCTCCTACAATTAATGTATGTTATCAATATGACTCTTTATTTTGGTTAACAGTTGGCTTATGTAAATGGCTGCTCCCATGTTGGGGCATAGATATTTACAATTGTTAGATCTTGTTGGATAGACCCTTTAGGAATGATATAGTGTCCTTCTGTATCTCTAACTACAAACTTTAGTTTAAAATCTCATTTGTCTGATATGAGAATTGCTACCCCAGCTTTCTTTTGAGGTCCGCTGGCATGCAAGATGGATCTCCATCCCTTCACTTTCAGTCTGGATGTATGTTTAGGTTCAAAATGAGTCTCTTGTAGGGAGCATATGGATGGGTCCTGTCTTTTTATCCAATCTGCAACTCTGTGCTGTTTTGTGGGAGCATTTAGGTCATTCACGTTGAGAGTGATTATTGAAAGATATGAATTGTCATCATGTTGCCTGTGAAGATGTTGTTTTTATAGATTGTCCCTGTAAATTTCTGTTGTATATCGCTCTTGGGGTCTTCTCCTTTTATCGAACCCCCCTTAATATTTCTTGCAGGGCCGGCTTAGTGGTCACATATTCTTTCAGTTTCTGCCGGTCCTGGAATCTCTGCATCTTTCCATCCATTCTAAATGATAGCCTTGTCAGATAAAGTATTCTTGGCTGCATGTTCTTCTCATTTAGTACCCTGAATATGTCTTGCCAGGCCTTTCTGGCTTGCCAGGTCTCTGTGGATAGCTCTGACGTTATTCTGATGTTCCTCCCTCTGTACGTAAGGAATCTCTTCCCCCTAACTGCCCTTAAGATGGTTTCCTTGGTTCTAAAATTTGCAAGTTTTATTCTTACATGCCAGGGTGTTGGCCTCTTTTCCTTGATCTTGGGAGGGGTCCTCTCTGCCTCTAGGACACAAATGTTTGTTTCATTCCCCAGATTAGGGAAGTTCTCAGCTACAATTTGCTCAAATACATCTTCTAGTCCTCTCTCTCTCTCCACTCCCCCAGGATTCCAATTATTCTGACAATGGAATGCTTCATGGTGTCACTTATTTCTCTGATTTTATATTCATGGATTCTGAGTTGTTTTTCCCTGGCCTCCTCTTTTCCCTTTTTATCTATTATATTGTCTTCCAGGTCGCTTATTCATTCTTCTGCCTCACTTACCCTAGCTGTTAGATTATCTAGATTGGATTGGATCTCATTGATAGCATTTTTAAGTTCTGCCAATTCAGCTTTCTTTTCTGCCCTTAGAGACTCTAAGTTGCCATTAATTGTTTTCTCCATTCTAGCCATTGTCTTCACAATAGCTAGCCTGAATTCCATCTCTGACGTCTTGGTTATACCTGCATCCATTTGTAGATCTGCAGCATAGTCATAGTCTCTGAGTCATTCCTATTTTGGGGGTTCCTCCTCCTAGTCATTCTGTTGATGGGTGTTTGAGGGCATGTATAAAGTCCAAATTATTGACCAGAACCCAAGCAAGATGCACCTGTTTTCTTGGGACCTTAGAGTTGCTGGCCTCTTGTTTGCCCAGCCTGTTTTCTGGGGCAGAGGTCTGCTGCACTGTTACTCAGGCAACCCTGTTTGGGCGGAGTTGCCCTTCCCCCCTGTGGTGGGGGATGGGCTCAGAGGGAATGTTTTTGGGCCTTTTGTTCTCTGGCGGCTTTCCCTGGTGGATTTCCAAGTTTTTGACGTGAATCAGAACAGAAGAGACCATTTCCAACCCTCTGCCTCAGAGCAGAGAGACCGCAGTCTGTTCTTCAGTGAGGTCTCCAGGCCACACTGTCTCCGTTTCTGTCTGTGCTGCTATAAACTGCAGCGGCCTGGGTTGTGCACACCTCTGCAGCGCCCCCTGTCCTGCCTCCAGGTCAGGGCACATGTCTGCCCTTTGTGCTTCTAAAACCACCAGCCACTCCCAGTTCACATGTGCGACCCCGCCACTCTGGATTTCTGCCCTAGGGGCTGCCCTAAAGTCTTTTTCCTGCTGCTATCGTTCTGCAAATCTGTGCCCTGTCCCCAGCTCACGAGGCTGTCACTCACTGGCGGTGTAGGATACCCATGGCCAGGCTCCCTCCCGCTGCTGTTTATCCTCCAATACCTGCCTGCGGAATCAGGGCTCGCCGCTTAGTAACTCAAAACCAACCACTTGCAATATTCTGTTTGTAGAGATCCAGATCTTCTTACTTTTCAGGCTGGATACATAGGTGCTCAGAGTGGTCTGGTAGATATCCAGCTCAATTCTGGGGGCCAGTTGTAATAGGGTCCCATACTCCTCCATCATCTTTCCTTCTACCCTGAATGGGCAAGTCTTAAACCTCTCCCTTCTAACCCTGTGGAGCTTTCACATAGAAATTAGTATTGATGTGTACATTTAATGTTAAAATTTGTTAACATTAACTTCAGAGCTGTTACTTCATCCTGAGTCGACCTAAAACTAAGACCACCAATGAGCATAATTTTTCGTTGAGTGCATGTTCTGCCAATTTAGCTTAAGTCCGCTGCCATTATTTCTTTTCAATATTTTTCTGGAGATCCTAGCCAGTGAAATCAGGCAAGACAAAGAAATAGAAAGTATATAAATTAGAAAGGAAGAAGTAAAGCTATCATTATTCATAGGTGAAAAAAATTTATAACCTACTATATGAAAAGAATTCAAATGAATCCGTAACTATTAAAATTTAGCAAGATTGTTGGGAACAAAGTCGTTATATAAAAATCAATTTTCTGGGGCACCTGGATGACTCAGTTAGTTAGGCCTCTGCCTTCAGCTTGGGTCATGATTTCAGGGTACTGGGATCAAGCCCCACATCAGGCTCCCTGCTCAGTGAGCATCTGCTTCTCCCTCTCCCTCTGTGCTGTCTCTCTTTCTTTCTCTCTCTCAAGTAAATTAATTGAGGTCCCTAGAAAACAGGTGCATCTTTCTTGGGTTCTGGTTAATAATTTGGATTCGGTTCAGTCCCTCAACCTTCCCTCAACAGAATTTCTAGGAGAAGGAACCCCCAAAATAGGAAAGACTCGGGACTATGATTTATGCCACAGATTTACAAATGGATTCAGATATAACCAAGATGTCAAGATGGAATTCAGGCCAGCAATTGTGAAGACAATGACTAGAATGGAGAAATCAATTAATGGCAACATAGAGTCTCTAAGGGCAGAAATGAAAGCTGAATTTGCAGAACTTAAAAATGCTATCAGTGAGATCCAATCTAATCTAGTTAATCTAACAGCTAGGGCAAGTGAGATAGAAAACGAGTTAGTGACCTAGAAGACCAATTAATAGACAAAAAGGGAAAAGAGGAGGCCAGGGTGAACCAACTCAGAATCTGTGAAAATAGAATCATAGAAATAAGTGGCACCATGAAAAGGTTCCAATGTCAGAATTATTGGAATCCCTGAGGAGGTGGAGAGAGAGAGGACTAGAAGATATATTTGAGCAAATCATAGCTGAGAAGTTCCCTAATCCGGGGAAATGAAACAAATATTCTTGTCCTAGAGGCAGAGAGGACCCCTCCCAAGATCAAAGAAAAGAGGCCAACACCCTGGCATGTAAGAATAAAACTTGCAAATCTTAGAACCAAGGAAACCATCTTAAGGGCAGTTAGGGGGAAGAGATTCCTTACGTACAGAAGGAAGAACATCAGAATAACGTCAGAGCTATCCACAGAGACCTGGCAAGCCAGAAAGGCCTGGCAAGACATATTCAGGGTACTAAATGAGAAGAACATGCAGCCAAGAATACTTTATCTGACAAGGCTATCATTTAGAATGGATGGAGAGATGCAGAGCTTCCAAGACCGCCAGAAACTGAAAGAATATGTGACCACTAAACCAGCCCTGCAAGAAATATTAAGGGGGGTTCGACAAAAGGAGAAAGATCCCAAGAGCGATATACAAAAGAAATTTACAGGGACAATCTATGAAAACAACATCTTCACAGGCAACATGATGACAATCAATTCATATCTTTCAATAATCATTCTCAATGTGAATGACCTAAATGCTCCCACAAAACAGCACAGGGTTGCAGATTGGATAAAAAGACAGGACCCATCCATATGCTCCCTACAAGAGACTCATTTTGAACCTAAACATACATCCAGACTGAAAGTGAAGGGATGGAGATCCATCTTGCATGCCAGCGGACCTCAAAAGAAAGCTGGGGTAGCAATTCTCATATCAGACAAATGAGATTTTAAACTAAAGTGTGTAGTTAGAGATACAGAAGGACACTATATTATTCTTAAAGTGTCTATCCAACAAGATCTAACAGTTGTAAATATCTATGCCCCCAAAAGGGGAACAGCCATTTACATAAGCCAACTGCTAACCAAATAAGGAGTCGTATTGATAACAATATGTTAATTGTAGGAGACCTCAATACTCCACTCTCAGCAACAGACAGATCATCCAGGCAGAAAATCAACAAGGAAGCAAGAGCTTTGAATGATACACTGGACCAGATGGACATCATAGATAGTTACAGAACATCCCACCCTAAAACAACAGAATACTCATTCTTCTCGAGTGTACATGGAACTTTCTCCAGAATAGACCACATACTGGGTCACAAATCAGGTCTCAACTGATACCAAAAGATTGAGATTATTCCCTGCATCTTCTCAGACCACGGTGTTTTAAAACTGGAACTCAATCACAAGAAAAAAATTGGCAGAAATTCAAACACTTGCAAACTAAACACCACTCTGCTCAAGAATGTTTGGGTCAACCAGGAACTCAATGAAAAACTTAAACAATTCATGGAAACCAATGAGAATGAAAACACATTGGTCCAAAACCTATGGGATACTGCAAAGGCGGTCCTAAAGGCAAAATAGATAGCCATCCAAGCCTCACTCAAAAAAATAGAAAAATCCTGAATTCACCAATTAACTCTACACCTTAAAGAACTAGAGAAAAAGCAACAAATGATGCCTAAGCCACGCCTTAAAAGAGAAATAATTAGGATTAGAGCAGAGATTAATGAATTAGAAACCAGAAACACAGTAGATCAGACCAATGAAGCTAGAAGCTGGTTCTTTGAAAGAATCAATAAGATCAATAAACCACTGGCCAGACTTCCAAAAGAAAAGAGAACGGACCCAAATTAATAAAATTATGAATGAAAGGGGAGAGAACATGACAAACACCAAGGAAAGAGAAACAATTATTAGAAATTATTATCAACAACTATATGCCAATAAACTGAACAATCTGGATGAAATGGATGCCTTCCTGGAAACCTTTAAACTACCAAGACTGAAACAGGAAGAAATTGACAATCTGAATAGACCAATAACCAGTAATGATATTGAAGAACTGATTAAAATCCTCCCATAAAACAAGAGTCCGTTTCCTGTTGGATTCCCTGAGGAATTCTACCAAACATTCAAATAAGAAATAATACCTATTCTCCTGAAGCTGTTTCAAAGAATAGAAACAGAATGAATTCTTCCAGACTTATTCTATGAGGCCATCATTACCTTAATCCCCAAACCAGGCAAAGACTCCAGTAAAAAGGAGAATGTCAGACAGATATCCCTCTTGAATATGGATTCCAAAATCCTCAACAAAATCTAGCTGATAGGATCCAACAATACATTAAAAAGATCCACCATAACCAAGTGGGATTTATCCCCAGGATGCAAGGGTGGTTCAACATTCACAAATCAGTGTGATAGAATACATTAATAAGAGGAGAAAGAACCATATGGTCTTCTCAATTGATGCAGAAAAAGCATTTGACAAAATACATCTCTTCTTAATTAAAACTCTTCAGAATATAGGGATAGAGGGAACATTCCTCAAGTTCATAAAATCCATCTATGAAAAACTCACAGCGGATATCATCCTCAATGGGAAAAAGCTGAGAGCCTTTCCCTTAAGATCAGGAACACGTCTAGGATGCCCACTTTCACCACTATTGTTCAACATAGTACTACAAGTCCTAGCAACAGCAATCAGACAACAACAAAAAATAAAATGTATTCAAACTGGCAATGAAGAGATCAAACTCTCTCTTTTTGCAGATGCCTTGATACTTTATGTGGAAAACTCAAAAGACTCTACCCCTAAATTACTAGAACTCATACAGCAAGTCAGTAATGTGGCAAGATACAAAATCAATGAACAGCAAACAGTTGTTTTCTTATACACTAACAATGCAACAGTAGAAAAGAGAAATTAGAAAAATAATTCCATTTACAATAGCACCAAAAACCATAAGATTCCTCAGAATAAAGTTAATCAAAGAGGTAATGGATCTATTCTCTAGGAACTACAGAACACTCATGAAGGAAACTGAAGAAGACACACAACAAAAAATGGAACAACATTCCGTGCTCATGGATCAGAAGAATAAACATTGTTAAAATACCTATGCTACCCAGAGCAATCTATACCTTCAATGCCATCTTGATCAAAACTCCAATGCCATTTTTCAACGTGTTGGAACAAACAATCCTAAAATTTGTATGGAATCAGAAAAGGCGCTGAATCTCCAAGGAAATGTTGAAAAAGAAAAACAGGAGGGAGGAGCAAGATGGAGGAGTAGGAAACCTAAATTTTGTCTGGTCCCAGGAATTCAACTAGATAGGGATAAAAGCATTCTGAACATCTACGAACTCAACAGGAGATCAAAGAAAAGAATAGCGGAACAGAAAAATGACCACTTTATGGATAATAGGACATGCACAGAAGTGAATCCAAGGGGTTATTCAGGATGACAGACGGCAGGGGACAGGGTCTCTATCAGCCGCTACTGGCAAGTGATAGAGCAGCAGACCACAAAATCAGAACTTTTAGAAGTCCACTCTGCTGAGGGACTTCCATCCAGTGGCTAAACAGGGGAGGTGGAACCCTCATGGGTCAGTGTGGTCTCAGGACCCTTGGGGTCACAGAAAGACCGAAGGTGCCTGAGTGCAACAGGACTCCCAGGTATTGGAGCGGGGAAGCCAGCTGCAGAGACAGAGCTGAGGAATGGGCTCTCAACTCAGGATTGCCATAAACGGTGATCCACGACACAGTCGGGCCACTGCTCCTCCAGCAGGGACCCAAGAAGCAGCCGGGGAGATTCCCCTTCCTCCCTCAGGAGGAGTGGCATGGGAGTTCACCCCAGGAATCTGCTGGGTTTGGAGGCTCCACATGGATCATGTGCCAGAGATAGAAATGCTCGAGAACAGGCTGGATGAGCACAGAGTGCAGCCGGAGACCAGGGAGACAGGAGTGATTGACTGCTTTTCTCTGGGGGCTCACTGAGGAGTGGGGCCCTGAGTTCTCGGATCCTCCAGGGCTGAAATTGGGAGGCCACCATTTTCACTCTCATCTTCCAAAGCTGTACGGAAAGCTTGCAGGGAACAAAAGCTCCCAAGAGCAAACCTGAGCAGATTACTTAGCCTGGACAAGCAAGGGTGGGGCAATTCCGCAAAGACATTTGGGAACCACGGCAACAGGCCCCTCCCCCAGAAGATCAGCAAGAACAGCCAGCCAAGACCAAGTTTACCGATCAATGAGAACAGCAGAATTCCAGTGCTAGGGGAATACTGCACATACAATTCATGGCTTTTTTTACCATGATTCTTTAGTCTTTCAAAGTTAATTTTTTTTTAATTTTTCTTTTTCCCTTTTTCAACCAACATCTTATCGATCCCTTTTTTAAAAAACATTTTTATTTTTCATTTTTAGAGTCATATTCTATCCCTTCATAGTGGTTACCCTTATTTTTGGCATATATATATAAGTTGTTCTCTCTTTAAAATTTTGAGATACAGTTTCTTCTAACAGATCAAAATATACCCTAAATCTCTAGTGTATGGCTTTGTTCTAGTCTCCTGCCTGATCACATTCTCTCCCTTTTTTTTTCTTTTTTAAATCCCTTTCTTTATTTTTTCAAACAACTTCTTATCTTATCAATTCCTTTTATAAAATTTTTTATAATTTTCATCTTTACAGTCATATTCCATCCCTTCATCATATTTACCCTTATATTTGGGGTAAACACATATATGTTTTTCTTTCCTTAAAATTTTGGGAGGGACTTTCTTCTAACAGACCAAAATACACTCAAAATCTAGTGTGTGGCACTGATCTATGTACCAGCCTGATCATATTTGATCCCATGATTCTTTAGTCTTTCAAAGTTAATTTTTTAAATTTTTCTTTCCTTTTTTTTGGATTTTTCTTTTCCCCCTTTTCAACCAACATCTTATCAATCCCTTTTTTATTTTTTTATTTTTTATTTATTTATTTGACAGAGAGGAACACAGCGAGAGAGGGAACACAAGCAGGAGGAGTGGGAGAGGGAAAACCAGGCTTCCCGCTGAGCAGGGAGCCCAATGCAGGGCTCGATCCTAGGACTCCGGGATCATGACCTGAGCCGAAGGCAGACACCCAATGACTGAGCCACCCAGGCGCCCTCAATCCCTTTTTTAAAAATTCTTTTTTATTTTTCATTTTTAGAGTCATATTTTATCCCTTCATAGTAGTTAACCTTATTTTTGGTATATATATAAGTTGTTCTCTCTTTAAAATTTTGGGATACAGATTCTCCTAACAGACCCAAATATACCCTAAATCTGTTGTGTACATCTTTGTTCTAGTCTCCTGCCTGATCACGTTCTCTCTCTTTTTCTTTTTAAATCCTCTTCTATCTTTTTTCAACCAACTTCTTATCTTACCAATTCCTCTTATGAAATATTTTACAATTTTATTCTAACAGACATATTCCATCCCTTCATCGTATTTACCCTTATTTTTGTACATATATAAGTTTTTCTTTCTTTAAAATTTTGGGTGGCACTTTCTTCTAACAGACACAATGCTCCCATACTCTAGTAAGTGGCAGTGATCTATGCACCAGCCTGAACATATTTGACCATATTCTGTTTTTATTTTTGTTTGCTTGTTTGTTTCTTTTTATCCTTTCTTTTTCTTTTTTTTTTTTCTTTATTCTTTCTTTCCCTTTCTTTCCCCCCGGTTTCAGATCTCTTCTGATTTGTTTAGTGTATTCTTTTGTGGGGTCATTTTTACCCTGTTAGCATTTTGTTCTCTCATTCAACTATTCTCCTCTGGACAAAATGACAAGATGAACAAAATCTCCTAAAAAAAAAGAACAAGGGGCAGTACCGACTGCCAGGGACCTAATCAATATGCACATTAGTAAGATGTCGGAACTAGAGTTCAGAATGATGATATTAAAGATACTAGCTGGGCTTGAAAAGACATTTGGGAAGATATTAGAGAAACCCTTTCTGGAGAAATAAAAGAACTAAAATCTATCCATGTCAAAATCAAAAACCCTATTAACAAGGTGCAATCAAAAATGGAGGCTCTAACTGCTAGGATAAATGAGGCAGAAGAGAGAATTAGTGATATAGAAGACCAAAAGATGGAAAATAAAGAACCTGAGAAGAAGAGAGAGAAAAACTACTGGATCATGAGGGCAGAATTCAAGAGATAACTGATACCCTAAGACAAAACAGTATTAGAATAATTGTGATCCCAGAAGAAAAAGAAAGAGAGAGAGGGGCAGAAGATATATTGGAGCAAAATATAGCAGGGAACTTCCCTAATTTGGGGAAGGAAACAAGCATCAAAGTGTTAGAAGATATTAGAGAAGATATTAGATATTAAAGAAACCCTTTCTGGAGAAATAAAAGAACTAAAGTCTATCCACGTCAAAATCAAAAAAGCTATTAACAAGGTGCAATCAAAAACGGAGGTTCTAACTGCTAAGATAAATGAGGCAGAAGAGAGAATTAGTGATATAGAAGACCAAATAATGGAAAATAAAGAAGCTGAGAAAAAGGGAGATAAACAACTACTGGATCATGAGGGCAGAATTCGAGAGATAAGTGATATTAAAAGACGAAACAATATTAGAATAATTGGGATCCCAGAAGAAAAAGAAAGAGAGAGAGGGGCAGAAGATATATTGGAGCAAAATATAGCAGGGAACTTCCCTAATTTGGGGAAGGAAACAAGCATCAAAGTGTTAGAAGATATTAGAGAAGATATTAGATATTAAAGAAACCCTTTCTGGAGAAATAAAAGAACTAAAGTCTATCCACGTCAAAATCAAAAAAGCTATTAACAAGGTGCAATCAAAAACGGAGGTTCTAACTGCTAAGATAAATGAGGCAGAAGAGAGAATTAGTGATATAGAAGACCAAATAATGGAAAATAAAGAAGCTGAGAAAAAGGGAGATAAACAACTACTGGATCATGAGGGCAGAATTCGAGAGATAAGTGATATTAAAAGACGAAACAATATTAGAATAATTGGGATCCCAGAAGAAAAAGAAAGAGAGAGAGGGGCAGAAGATATATTGGAGCAAAATATAGCAGGCAACTTCTCTAATTCGGGGAAGGTAATGGCCATCAAAATCCGGGAGGTACAGAAAAACCATCTCAAAATCAATAAAAATAGGTCAACAGCCGGACATCTAATAGTAAAATTTACGAGTCTCATAGACTCTGAAAGCAGCTCGGAATAAGAGATCTGACACCTACAATGGTAGAAATATTATATTGGCAACAGACCTATCCACAGAGACTGGCAGGCCAGAAAGGACTGGCATGATATCTTCAGAGTACTAAATGAGAAAAATATTCATCCAAAAATGCTGTATCCAGCAAGGGTGTCATTCAGAATAGAAAGAGAGATAAAGAAGTTCTAAGACAAACAAATACTAAAGGAATTTATAAACACTAAACCACACTGCAAGAAATATTCAAGGGGATCCTTTGAGCAGAGAGAGAGCCTAAAATAACATAGACCAGAAAGGAACACAGACAATATACAGTAACAGTCACCTTACAAGCAATACAATGGCACTAAATTCATATCTTTCAATAGTTACCTTGAATGTAAATGGGCTAAATGCCCCAATATAAAGACACACGCTATCAGATTGGATTAAAAAACAAGACCCATCGATATGCTGTCTGCAAGAGACTCATTTTAGACTCAAAGACACACCCACATTGAAAGTGAAGGGGTGGAAAACCATTTACCATGCTAATGGACACCAAAAGAAAGCTGGGGTGGCAATCCTCATATCAGATAAATTAGATTTCAAAACAAAGACTATAGTAAGAAATGAGGAAGGACACTATATCCTACTTAAAGGGTCTATCCAACAAGAAGATCTAACAATTGTAAATATCTATGCCCTTACATGGGAGCAGGCAATTATATAAGCCAATGAATAAAAAAAGCAAAGAAACACATTGACAACAATACAATAATAGTGGGGGACTTTAACATCCCCCTCACTGAAATGGACAGATCATTTAAGCAAAAGATCAACAGGGAAATAAAAACTTTAAATGACACACTGGACTAAATGGACTTCACAGATACATTCAGAACATTCCAACCCAAAGCAACAGAATGGACATTCTACTCTAGTGCCATGGAACATTCTCCAGAATGGATCACATGTTAGGTCATAAATCAGGTGTCAACTGGTACCAAAAGATTTGGATCATTCCCTGCATATTTTCAGACCACATGCTTTGAAACTAGAACTCAATCACAAGAAGAAAGTTGGAAAGAACACAAATGCATGGAGGCTAAAGAGTATCCTACTAAAGAATGAATGGGTCAACCATGAAATGAAAGAAGAATTAAAAAAAATTCATGGAAATTAATGAAAATGAAAACACAACTGTTCAAAACCTTTGGGATGCAGCAAAGGCAGTCCTAAGAGGAAAGTATATAGCAATACAAGCCTTTCTCAAGAAACAAGAAAGGTTTCAAATATACAACATAACCCTACACCTAAAGGAGCTGGAGAAAGAACAGTAAATAAAGCCTAAACCCAGTAGGAGAAGAGAAATAATAAAGATCAGAGCAGAAATCAATGAAATTGAAACCAAAAGAACAGTAGAACGGATCAACGAAACTAGGAGCTTGTTCTTTGAAAGAACTAAAAAGATTGATAAACCCCTGGCCAGACTTATCAAAAATAAAAGAGAAATGACCCAAATAAATAAAATCATGAATGAAAGATGAGAGATCACACCAACACCAAAGAAATATAAACAATTATAAGAACATATTATGAGCAACAATATGGCAACAAATTAGATAATCTGGAAGAAATTGATGCATTTGTAGAGATGTATAATCTATCAAACTGAACCAGGAAGAAATAGAAAACATGAACAGACCTATAACCACTAAGGAAATTGAAGCAGTCATCAAAAATCTCCCAACAAATAAAAGTCCAGGGCCAGATGGCTTCCCAGGGGAATTTTACCAAACATTTCAAGAAGAATTAATACCTATTCTTCTGAAACTGTTCCAAAAAATAGAAATGGAGAAAAACTTCCAAACTCTTTTTATAAGGCCACCATTACCTTGATCCCCAAACCAGACAAAGACCCCATCCAAAAGGAGAATTACAGACTAATATCCCTGATGAACATGGATGCAAAAATTCTCACCAAAATACTAGCCAATAGGATCCAACAGTATATTAAAAGTATTATTTACCTCGAACAAGTGGGATTTATCCCTGGGCTAAAAGGTTGGTTCAACTTTCCCAGTCAAACAATGTGATACGATACATTAATAAAAGAAAGAACAAGAACCATATGATCCTCTCAATAGATGCAGAAAAAGCATTTGACAAAGTACTGCATCGTTTCTTGATTAAAACTCTTCAGAGTATAGGGATAGAGGGTACATACCTCAAACATAAAAGCCATCTATGAAAAACCCACAGCGAATATCATTCTCAATGGGGGAAAATTTAGAGCTTTCCCCCTAAGGTCACGAATGCAGCAGGGATGTCCACTCTCACCACTGCTATTCAACATAGTATTAGAAGTCCTAGCCACAGCAATCAGACAAGAAAAAAAAATAAAAGGCATACGAATCGGCAAACAAGACGTCAAACTCTCTCTCTTAGCAGATGATATGATACTTTATGTGGATAACCCAAATGACTCCACCCCAAAACTGCTAGAACTCATACAGGAATTCAGTAAAGTGGCAGGATATATAATCAATACACAGAAATCAGTGGCATCCTTATACACCAACAATAAGAGAGAAGAAAGAGAAATTAAGGAGTCGATCCATTTACAATTGCACCCAAAACCATAAGATAACTAGGAATAAATCTAACCAAAGAGGCAAAGATTCTGTACTCAGAAAACTATAAAATACTCCTGAAAGAAATTGAGGAAGATAGAAAGAAATGGAAAAACGTTCCATGCTCATGGATTGGAAGAACAAATATTGTGAAGATGTCAATGCTACCTAGAGCAATCTACACATTTAATGCAATCACTATCAAAATAGCACAAACTTTTTTCAAAGAAATGGAACAAATAATCCTAAACTTTGTATGGAACCAGAAAAGACCCTGAACAGCCAGACGAATGTTGAAAAAGAAAAGCAAAGCTTGTGGCATCACAATTCTGAACCTCAAACTCTATTACAAAGCTGGCATCATCAAGACAGTCTGGAACTGGCACAAAAACAGACACATTGATCAATGGAACAGAATAGAGAGCCCAGAAATGGACCCTCAACTCTACAGTCAACTAATCTTCGACAAAGCAAGGAAGAACGTCCAATGGAAAAAAGACAGTCTCTTCAACAAATGGTGTTGGGAAAATTGGACAGCCACAAGCAGAAGAATGAAACTGGACTATTTCCTTGCATCACACACAAGAATAGACTCCTAATGGTTGAAAGACCTCAGTGTGAGACAGGAGTCCATCAAAATCCTAAAGGATAACACAGGCAGCAACCTCTTCATTCTCAGCAACTTCTTCCTAGAAACATCGCCAAAGGCAAGGGAAGCAAGGGCAAAAATGAACTATTGGGACTTCATCAAGATAAAAACTTTTGCACAACCAAAGAAATAGTCAACTAAACCAAAAGACAACTGACAGACTGGGAGAAGATATTTGCAAATGACATATCAGATAAAGGGCTAGTATCCAAAATCTATAAAGTACTCATCAAACTCAACACCCAAGGAACAAATGATCCAATCAAGAAATGGGCAGAAGACATGAATAGACGTTTTTCCAAGAAGACATCCAAATGGCCAACAGACACATGAAAAAGTGCTCAACATTGCCCCGCATCAGGGAAATCCAAATCAAAACTCCAATGAGATAGCACCTCACACCAGTCAGAATGGCTAAAATTAACAAGTCAGGTAATGACAGATGTTGGCGGGGATGCGGAGAAAGGGGAGCCCTCCTACCCTGTTGGTGGGAATGCAAGCTGGTGCAGCCACTCTGGAAAACAGTATGGAGGTTCCTCAAACAGTTGAAAGTAGAGCTACCCTATGACCCAGCAATTGCACCACTGGGTATTTACCTCAAAGATACAAATGTAGGAATCCAAAAGGGTATGTGCACCCCAATGTTTATAGCAGCAATGTCCACAATAGACAAACTATGGAAAGACCCAAGATATCCATCAAGAGATGAATGGATAAAGAATAAGTGGTATATATATATATATATATATATATATATATATATATATACAATGGAATATTATGCAGCCATCAAAAGGTATGAAATCTTTCCATTTGCAATGTCCTGGATGGAACCGGAGGGTGTTATGCTGAGCGAAATAAATCAATCAGAGAAAGACATGTATCATATGACCTCACTAATATGAGGAATTCTTAATCTCAGGAAACAAAGTGAGATTTGCTGGAGTGGTGAGGGTCGGGAGGGATGGGGCGGCTGGGTGATAGATATTGGGGAGTGTATGTGCTATGGTGAGCATTGTGAATTGTGTAAGACTGCTGAATCATAAACCTCTACCTCTGAAACAAATAATACATTACATGTTTAAAAAAAAAGAAGAAGAAGTAGATAGCAGGAAGGGAAAAATGAGGGGGAGGGTAATCGGAGGGGGAGATGAACCACGAAAGACTATGGACTCTGAGAAAGAAACTGAGGGTTCTAAAGGGGAGGGAGGTGAGGGGATGGGTTAGCCTGGTAATGGGTATTAAAGAGGGTATGTGCTGAATGTTATATACATACAATGAATCATGGAACACTACATCAGAAACTAATGATGTAATGTATGGTGATTAACATAGCAATAAAAAAAAGAGAAGCAAAGCTGGAGGCATCACATTGCCCGATGTCAAGTTATATTGTGAAGCTGTGATTACCAAGACAGTATGGTACAGGCACCAAAACAGACATATAGACCAATGGAACAGAATAGAGAGCCCAGATATGGACCCTCAACTCTGTGGTCAAATAATCTTTGACAAAGCAGATAAAAATATGGAATGGAAAAAAGACAGTCTCTTCAATAAATGGTCCTGGGTATTTGGACAGCCACATGCAGAAGAATGAAACTCGACCATTCTCTAACACCATACACAAAGATAACTTCAAAGTGGATGAAAGACCTCAATGTGAGATAGGAATCCATCAAAATCCTAGAGGAGAACATAGGTAGTAACCTCTTTGACATCAGCCACAGCAACTTCTTTCAAGATATATATCCAGAAGCTAGTGAAACAAAAGCAAAAATGAACTTTTGGGACTTCATCAGGATAAAAACTCTGCACAGCAAAGGAAATAGTCAACAAAACAAAGAGGCAACCCACAGAATTTGAGAAGATATTTGCAAATGACACTACAGGTAAAGGGCTGGTATCCAAGATCTATAAAGAGCTTCTCAAACTCAACACTCAAAAAACAAATAATCAAGTCAAAAAATGGGCAGTGGACATGAACAAACACTTCTTTGAAGAAGACACAAATCGCTAACAGACACATGAAAACATGTTCATCATCATTAGCCATCCAGTAAATTCAAATCAAAACCACATTGAGATACCACCTTACACCAATTAGAATAGCAAAAATTGACAAGGCAAGAAACAACAAATGTTGGAGAGGTTGTGGAGAAAGGGGAACCTTCTTACACTGTTGGTGGGAATGTAAGTTGGTACAGCCACTTTGGAAAACAGTGTGGAGGTGCCTCAAAAAATTAAAAATAGAGCTACCCTATGACCCAAATATTGCACTACTGGGTATTTACCCCCAAGATATAGATGTAGTGAAAGGAAGGGCCATTTGCACCCCAATGTTCATAGCATCAACGTCTGCAATAGCCAAACTGTGGAAAGAGCTGAGATGCCCTTCGACAGACGAATAGGTAAAGAAGATGTGGTGAATATACACAATGGAATATTACTCAGCCATCAGAAAGGATGAATACTCAACTTTTACATCCACATGGATGGGACTGGAGGAGATTATGGTAAGTGAATTAAGTCAAGCAGAGAAAGTCAATTATCATATGGTTTCACTTATTTGTGGAACATAAGGAATAGCATGGAGGACATTAGGAGAAGGAAGGGAAAAATGGGGGGGGGAATTGGAGGGAGAGATGAGCCATGAGAGGCTATGGACTCTGAGAAACAAACAGGGTTTTAGAGGGGAGGGGGGAGGGGGAACGGTTAGCCCGGTGATGGGTATTAAGGAGGGCATGTACTGCATGGAGCACTGGGTGTTATAGGAAAACAATAGATCGTGGATCACCACATCAAAAACTAATGATGTATTGTATGGTGACTAACATAACATAATACAAAAAAAAAAAAAGTCAGGAAAGGCATGACTGGGTGGCTCAGTCAGTTAATCAGCTGCCTTAAGCTCGGGTCATGAACCCAGTGTCCTGGGATTGCGTCCCGTATCAGGATCCTTGCTCAGATGGGAGCCTGCTTCTTCCTCTCTCTCTTCTTCCCCCTGCTTGTGCTCTCTCTCCCTCTAACAAATATATAAATAAAATCTTTTTAAAAACTTCAGGAAAGATAATCTAAAAAATGAAAATGGCTTCTTATAGGGATTGAGTTGGAATGGGGCTGAAAGGATGGGTATTATTTATTTATCTATTTATTTGTTGTTAAAGATTTTATTTATTTATTTATTTATTTATTTATTTATTTATTTGAGAGAGAGCATGAGTGGTGGGGGAGGGACTAGTGCCATGTTTACTAAACCAAACCTAAACAAAACAAGCAAACAAAACCCCACAAATTTTCTGAGAAATGGCTGAGTTTAGATCCGGAGTAGAATAAGCCTGAACATCTTATTGTGCTAAAAACCAAAGAAATATTCAGATTGACAAGGACAAGTCAAAAGAACACAAAATTGGCTTGTGGGACCCCAGTTGGCCAAATTTGGGACAACTTGAGCACTAAAAAGAATAATGATGTAATGTATTTTGTTATATTGAATAAAAAGGAAATCCATGAATCCATATTAATACTAAAGAAAAATAGTGGAAGGAGGAAAAGCTCTTCTTAACTAATAAATACAGCTAGTATATGTAAAAGGAATGGAGGGAGAATTATTGTACAACCACCAGTGTAAAGCTGATTCAGACAATAATCACACATAGATAGAAAAACTAGTAGGTAAAATGTGAAATATTTATTCAATTCTCAAAGTACCACTACTCAAATTACTTATCAATTACAACAAACATTTATAATGGAGAAATCTAGCAGACACCACATTAACTAAGTAACAAAACTTAGCATCACCAATAATATAACAAACCTACCACATCTGCCTGCTTTGGTGATGCAAAGAGTTTGTATCATCCACCTATATATCAGTTCCAAAATATATAATGTGAATCGAATCATGAGGAAACAATCAGATGAATCAGATTGCGACAATTCCTATAAAACTACTGCCCTGATATCTTTAAAGAATCAAGGTCATAAAAGAAAAAAATGTTATGACATGGTTTCTAGATAAATAAAGACTAAAGAAATATGAACTCTAAAGTTGTCTTATTTAATTGGGTCTTACTCAGAAAGACAAATGCCATATGGTTTCATTCATATGTGGAATTTAAGAAACAAAACAAATCAATAAAGGAAAAAAGAGGCAAACAAAAAAACAGACTTAACTATAGAGAACAAACTGATGTTACCAGATGGGTGGTGGGTGGGGGGATGGGTGAAATACGTGAAGGGGATTAGGAGTACACTTGTCATGATGAGCACTGAGTTAATTGTGGAATCAGTATGTTGTACACCTAAAACTAATATAACACTGTATGTTAACTATACTTGAAAAAAATAAAGAAAAACTATAAGCAATATTATTGGAACAATTGGAGAAACCTGAATATGGATTATGTATTAGGTAATATTATTGAGTCAGTGTTAAATATTATATGGTGTTGTGATAAAATATAAGAATGGTCGAGGCACCTGGGTTGCTCAGTGGGTTAAGCGTCTGCTTTCAGCTCTGGTCATGGTCCCAGGGTGTTGGGATCAAGCCCCACATCAGGCTCCCTGCTCAGTGGGGAGCCTGCTTCTCCCTTTCCCTCTGGCTTGTGCTCCCCCTGCTTGTGCTCTCTCACTCACTGTCAAATAAATAAATAAAATGCTAAAAAAAAAAAAGAACGCTCCTGTTTTTAGGAAAAATATGCTGAGATATGTAAAAGTAGTGTCATGAAGTCTGTAATTTGTGTCAAATGGTTCCAGAGAGATAATAAATAATTGAGCAAATATAGCAAAATATAAGCTATTGTAAAATCTAGGTAAAGAAAATATGAGTTGACTGCACTATTTTTTAAACGTTTCTTTAGTGTTAAATAATGACTAGGAAATCGGGAAGTAAGAACAAGTATGGTATGTTTAATATGAGAAACATTTGACGTGAAAGAGAAATAGGAAAGTTACTGGGAGCTAGTTAGTAGGTTTCATAATTTTTAGAGGTCTGAAGAAGTTCGGACTCTACATAGTAGAAAAAAACTTCTGGTTGAGAGGAGATTACAAACATTTAGGTAATAAAGTATAATATTGTTGGTACTCAGTGCTAACTGTGAGAAGTGCCACAAAAACATGAAAATGAAGGAATATGATTTCCCTTTGAGTGTTACACTTTTGGATTAGCCACATAATGGACCAGGGCAGAGGTTGGGATAAGTAACTTTTTAAAAAAGGGAATTGGCTCCCAGGCCTGCAAGACATAACTGAAATGTGACATTTCTAAAGAAGGGGGCCTGTCATTGGTAGAAACACTGAATAGAGTCAGACTAGGAAATGCTGGTTATAACCTTCTTCAGGGACATTGGCCAATGAACTCAAATATTCTCATTGTTCTGTCAAGATGATTCTTTTGTTGGGGGGCAAAGGAGCAGAGGGAGAGGGTGAGAGAAATCTGAAGCAGGCTCCATGCCCAGCACAGAGTCCTGTGCTCTCACGTGATCTCACGACCCTGGGATCATGACCTGACCTAAAATCAAGAGTTGGATGCTTAACCAACTGAGCCACCCAGGGACCCCATGTCAAGATGATTCTTAATGGAATTTGAATGTATCAGGTATTTTAGCTTACTGTCATCAAAATTCAGTTCCTCCAACTCCCTTTGTTTAGATCTCAAGCTTCATAATCAAGTTGCTGTTATTGAGAGCCCTGCATGTCTTCTTTTTTTTTTTTTTTTTAAACTTTTTATTTATTTATTCATCAGAGACAGACAGAGACAGAGAGAGAGGCAGAGGGAGAAGCAGGCTCCCAAGGAGCAGGGAGCCTGATGCGGGACTCGACCCCAGGACCCTGGGATCATGACCTGAGCTGAAGGCAGACGCTTAACCATCTGAGCCACCCAGGCACCCGCCCTGCATGTCTTCTTATAGGGAAAGAGTGCTCTATTCATAGGCACTGCCAGTATTCCAGTCCCTGTAATAGTTATTTCTCAATTTAAATCAATAAACTGGCATTCTGATTTTAGAATTCCATCTCTTCAGCTTAGTTAATGTTAATGTGGTTGGTGGACTGCTCTAATAGGCTTCTAAACCTGCAACCATGAGGGCCATCTGAATGTGGTAAATTCATCAAATTTGGCTTATTTGTCCCTTTGTTTATTTGTGCATTTATTCATGTAGCAGATGCTGTTGGCAACCTGGGTCTTATCAGTGTAGTACATGTCAGTTCTAGTTCCAATTGCCAGCATTTTTTTTCCCCCTGGGGCACTCTCTGACCAGCTGGAACTGCCATGCCCCTACCACAGCAAGTTGGCAGTGTGAGTAGTCCCTGGGATAGTCAGTGTACAATAACAGCTCCCTCTCTACTGGCAGGATAACTGAAGTGAATATTCTATACTTTCTCCCAAAGTTCCTCAGCAGAATTAAGCACTAGTTGCCCACAGTGGATATCTGATTGATAATGAACACTTTATTGGTTGGTCCTCCTTCCCTAACTCACTTCCTTGCTTCCCTACCAAAGTTTTTGGGATCACCTCCCAAAGAAAATTCTTGTACTCCAATTATAGTGTCAAATCTGCTTCTGGGGAATCCCAAATTAAGACAATTTCATCTACTCACCCATTCATGCATTAATATTTACTGAGTATTTATCATGTGCCAGGCACAGAGTCAAGTCCTTAGCAATACATGGTCTCTTTAAGCATTATTCATATCATCCTCATTACAAATGAAGAAATTGATGCTTAAAGAAGGTAAGCAGCTGGCCCAATATCACAAAATAGGACTGAGTGCTGGAAGGGAATGGTGGAAGATCAGGTTGCCTGAGGCTCTCAGAATCTGAGTTTTGAATTGAACAGTATGGAAAAGGAGGTTTTTGTTGTGGTAACAAGTTGAGGATATTTTTCTCTATACAGGTATCCCCCACTTTTGAAAGCTCATGTTACACCACTTTGCTTTTATGAAAGATACGTATTAGCACATACCTATTTTTACTGACTGAAATAAATCTGAAGATTTTTGCTTCTACAAAAAAAGGTGAAAAGTGAAAATAGTGTTCAGTATTTGTTTTGCCGCTAGCCATTATAGAAGCAGCACACGCCCAGAGCAGTGACAATGTCACCACCTAGCTTCTTCTTCAGGAACTACACTCAGCATCTCAGCATCACACTGCCATAGCTTTGAACTGTGCCTATGAGTACGTGTTCTATCGCCATTCATTGTGTGCGTCCATTAGCAAGCTGTGTCCTAAGGTATCAGAAAAGGTTCTTTTTTGGGGTCTGGGAATGCTAAAAATATTTTCCATGTAAATTAATGGTATTTGCCCTTTTGCTTTATGTCATTTCAGCTTATGAAAGATTTCACAGGAACATTCTACTTTTGAAAAGTAGGGGAAACCTGTAATACTGTTAGGGAAGACTGATTAAAAAAGCACTTCAACGAAACATATTTGAAATTCAAAAAAATTATCTTTATTTTCTGGGAAAGCAGCAACAATACATACACACAAACACACACACCTGGATTTAAATCCTACCTCTACTAGGTTTCAGCTGTAAGACATATACAAGTTACTTATTCTAAGCTTAATTTCCTAATCCATAAAATGCATAATACTCAAAGTTGTATGAATTAATGAGATTTATTCAGGTAGCTAGCAGTTAATGGGTGCACCAATGTAATCTGTGGAAATAATCTGTCATTTCAGAAAGTCTGTGTTAAGTACTAAAATCCAGATGCAATTGGTATCATGTTCAACCAAACTAAAAAAAAAAATAAGTCATGAATAATATCTACATTGTTATCTTTAAAAACCTTCCTCTTTCTATATTATAATGATGCTTTACTGTCACAAAGCAAAACTAAAAATAAACAAACAAAAAAAGCATGTGTTAGGTATAAAATTGTTTGAAGCGATCTCAAAGAATCCAAAAGTAAATTTTATTATTTTGATAATTTTGTATTATTTGTTACTGTCAAGCAAGAATAAAAAAATGAAATATTATCAGTTGAAAACTCTACTCATGATTCTTCCCTAGCCAGGTGTTTTCTTTTGTCTAGATATTCTGAAGAAAGAAGTGTAGTCTGCACCATTTTAAATTAATTAATTTTCTATTTTTTAAAGATTTTATTTATTTATGTCAGAGAGAGAGAGAGCACAATCAGTGGGAGCAGCAGGCAGAGCAGGCAGAGGGAGAAGCAGGCTCCCCGCTGAGCAGGGAGCCCAATGCGGGACTTGATCCCAGGACCCTGGGATCATGACCTGAGCCAAAGGCAGAAGCTTAACCGACTGAGCCACCCAGGCGCCCCTGAACTGTTTTTAATAATTGATTTTATTTAACCAATGCACTTCCTTAGATTTAAAAAAGTATTTTGTTAGAATTCCTGTGAGAATGGGTTAAGTATTATAAATAGTATTAGACACATGAATGCAACGTGAATGATTTCAAAGAACTAGAAGTTGCACCTGTCAGAAGGCAAAATTTCTAAGGATGGCTTCACTGATTTCAGTCCAACTGTTTTATCCAGAACAGCTCAGATTAGCAGCAGCAGCAGCAGGCAGTCAATGAAACTCTTTTCCCCCTACTCTCCCGCTGGGTTTAAGGCACAAAGAGACTGAAATGACCAAGGTCAAAACCTGATAGCACTTCCGGGTTTTTTGCTTGAATGATTTTTTTTTTTTTTAATTCCAGTATAGTTAACATACAGTGTTATATATGTTTCAGGTGTACAATATGGTGATTCAACAATTCCATACATCACCCTGTGCTCATTGCAAGTGCCCTCCTTAATACCCATCATTTATTTCACCCATCTGCCCACCAACCTACCCTCTGGTAACCATCAGTTTGTTCTCTATAGTTGAGTCTGTTTCTTGGTTTGTCCCCTTTGTCCCACTTGTTTTGTTTCTTAAATTCCACATATACGTGAAATAGTATGGTATTTGACTTTCTCTGACTTATTTTGCTTAGCATTATACTCTCTCGCTCCATCCATTTCATTGCAAGTGGCATGATTTCATTCTTTTTTTATGGCTGGCTAATATTCCTAATGATATATAGTCACCTCTTCTTTATCTATTCATTTATCCATGGACACTTGTGCTGCTTCCATAATTTGGGTATTGTAAATAATTCTGCAGTGAACATAGGGGTGCATGTATCCCTTTGAATTAGTGTAATTTTTTTTTTTTTTGGTAAAGAGTAAAGCAATTACTGGACCATAGGGTAATTCTATTTCTAACTTTCTGAGGAAACTCCATACTGTTTCCCACAGTAGCTGCACAGTTTGCATTCCCACCGGCAGCACAGGAGCATTTCTTTTTCTCCACATTCTTGCCAACACTTGTTTCTTATGTTAATTTTAGCCATTCTGACAGATGTGAGGTCATAGCTCAGTGTGGTTTTGATTTGCAGTTCCCTGATGAGTGAAGTTGAGCATCTTTTCAGTGTCTTTTGGCCATCTGTAAGTCTTCTTTGGAGAAATGTCTGTCATGTCTTCTGCCCATTTGTTTATTAGATTATTTGTTTTTTGGTGTTGAGTTGTATAACTTCTTTTTATATTTTGGATACCAACCCTTTATCAGATATGTCATTTGTAAATATCTTCTTCCATACATTAGGTTGTCTTTGGTTTTGGTGTTGAAGGAGATTAAGAGTGCATCTGTCTTGATGAGCACTGAGTAATTACATTGTAATTGTACTGTATTGTACACCTGAAACTGATATAACACTCTGTGTTAACTACACTGCAATTAGAATATTTTTTAAAAAATTGAAATTGCATGTGAAAGAGTTCCAAATGACTTTTTAGTGTTTAAAGTACTTCTCCAGCAATGGATTCATGTGGGGAGAGGAAGGAGTTGGGGCTGGAAGGGAAGTAGGGCCCACATCCAATGGGGCTTGGTCTTGGAGTCTGGACATTATCCAGAAAGCTGTAAAGAACCAGTGACAGATTTAAGCAAGGATACAATGAAATCATATTTGTTTCTTTTAAAAACATTCCACAGTGATATTCAGTAGCAAAGTACTGTAATATGGACCAGCATTGTGTTGGGTTTGGGGGATATAATAATAAATAAGGTAGTATGACCCTGCCTTTCTGGAGCTTACATTGAGTTCAAGTTCAACACTAAGGATCTAAATTAAGATAGCATCAGTGGGATCATATAGAAGGAAATGGATGTTATCATAATAGCTAATAATAATAGTATTACCATTTATTGAACATTTCCCATATGTCAGACATTAAACACTTCACATGTCCTGTCCATTCTCCACAATAGCCAGAATGATTCCCATTGGTTGAATTTGTCATAACTCTCTCAAACACGTCTAGGGACTTTCCACCTCATTCAGTGCAAATACCCATTTCTCAGGATGAGGTACCAAGCCCTGGCTGTGGCCCACTTTGACTTCCTGAGCTCATCTCAACTCCTTCTCTTATTGTGTTCCAGCCACCATGGGGGGTCCAGATTTCCTAGGGGGTCCTAGACTGCTGTAGGAATATTTCTGCTTCATGGTGACTTCTCTGTCTGGAATGCTCTCTCTCTTATATCCCACATTTCATTCTGTCACTTCTGTCAAGCCTCTGCTTAAATATCATCTTTTCAATGACACCTCTCTGGCCATCCTGCATGATTCTCTATCCTCTTCACTTTGTTTTATATTTCTCTGGAACATTTATCACATTCTGACACACCAGATTTGTTGTTTTTTTCTCTCCACTAGATCATAAATCCCATGAGGGCAGTCTTTGTTCACTGCTGTATTCTTGACACCTAGAACAGTGCTGGTACATCATATCTATCTAATAAATATGCATTGAATGGATGAATGAAGGCTTACAGTGGCCCTATGAAGTAGTGAATAGTACTGACTTATTTTTCCCGCTTTATTGATGAGGAAACAGAGACATTAATTGAAGGTTTATTTAATTGAAGGATCTTTATCTGGTGTCAGAACTGGGATTTGCATGGGATAAAAAAAGCTCACTTTATTATGTGCCCAGTAGTACTCTAAGAGCTTTACATTTACTTTACATTAACACTTAATCCTCACAATAACCTCATTTACAGATGAGAAAAACAAATCCAAGAGGGATTTATGATTTTGCCTGGCATTTTTGCACTTGCTAATTAATTTGGAGCCTGTGCTCTTAACCATTTTGCTATACTACCTAATTTTAAAACTGGTGCCTTAAGGAATATGTGACTTTGCCTCCTAATTGCCAGGAGAGTGAGACAGAGGAAGAAATCTGGGATTACTAACATTATTATGATTGAGGACTGCGACAGATAGAAGAATCATCAAGTCAGGGAATGTAGGATGAGCTGGTTTCATTCTCCCTGAACTCCAGACACCCACATCCACATGCCTCCTTGATTTCTTCACTTGGATATTAGGATACAAGGTCAGCTTCAGTAAAAGGTATCTAGAATAACCATGCAGATTATAATAGTTAGCTGTCTCACACCAAAGCTCAAGCTGGTACACAGGCTCCGACTCATGAAGACTTCAGGGACCCACCTTGTTGTACCTCCAAAATAGCTCACAACCCCTCTCACATTCTGATCATCAGAAAGGAACAATGGGAAAGAGGCATCCCATTTATTTTAGAGTATCATCTGGAAATTGCTTACATCATTTTTGCTCACATTCCACTGGCCAGAACCTTATTGACATGGCCATATTTAGAGTTTATTATAGGCAACCATGTGTCTGGCTAGATAACTCCATTATCATGGATGAAGAGGAGAATGCATATTAGGGGTCAACTAGCAGTCAATCTCTATGACCGATATCCACTACAGGGTTATAGGCATCTCTTATTTAATATTTGCAAAAACCAATTCCTGTTTGTTCTTCCAAAACTTGCTCTTCTCCAAAATTATTCCCATCTCAGTTAATGGTGGGAAATGGAACAAATGTGTTCAATTTTAAACATGCTGAGTTTTAAGGTGCTGTAGAACATCCAGTACAAATTTCCAATAAGGGGTTGAAGATATGTCTGGTTCTGAATGAGATCAGTGTTCAAGATTCAGGCTTGATCCCTGACTGAAAAAAGTGATAGAGGAAGAGTATATATATATGGTACTGTCAGAGACTGTATAACACAGTAGGCAGAAAGAACCAAGGATGGAGAGGAAGAACATTCTGCAAAGAAGACTTGAAGAAGACAGCCCAAGAACAGGGAGCAGTTTCCAGGAGGCAGTAGGTTAGCAGTGTGGAAACCTGCAAAAAGGTCAGATACCATGAAAACTGAGAGGCAACTTTTAGATTTGGCCATTGTGCTATTACAGACATTAATACAAGCAGTGTATACAGTAAAATGGGGGCAAATGCTAAATTTCAGTAGTTGAAGAGGGGCTTAGAAATGACAATCCAAGTACAGATAGCTCTTCTAAATAGAAGGGACAGAGTTAGTAGAAGGAGAATTTATGAACAAGAGAGGAAACAACCAAGGGACTTGAAAGTCCCACCCCCCACCTGCCAGCTCCCCTCCCCTCCACTAGGAAAAAAAAAAAAAAGCTGTAGAAAGAAGGATGCTCATACTTTAAGACAGGAGATGAGGGTGAGTGCAAATTTAGGTAGATCTGTAGGAATTAAGGGTGGAGGTGTGAAGGAGTGCATGGAGTGTGTAATGCTAAACAATGGTATTGATAATACTAATACTACTGTTACTAAGCCCTAACATTCACTGAACTCTTATCTTATGCCAGTCAATGTGCTAGTAATTTTTATCAGCAAACATCACAAAATTTGAAAATGGATAAGACAAAGAGCACAGTGGGGTCTTGAATCAGGTCTGACACTAATGTCACACAGAATACCTACTAATGAACTAAATAAAAAAGCCTATGTGTAATTTCTCCATATTCGAAGGAGGAACTGGGATCCTTCTTGATTTTAGTAAAGATCTGGACATTCTGACATTTAAGAGATTTATATCTCATCAGTCTTTAATTTTTTTTGTACTCAGGAATTTGCTCCATTTTGATGCACCAGGTTATATAAAATTACATTTCATTTATTCAGGCAATTTCTGAGGAGAGTAAGTTAAACTATCTTCACAGGCTAGATACTGAAGTAACATTTTGCTTTGATTATTAACAAAAATCTTTAAAGATTTTCATTCTCATTTGCCCATTTTGATAATATGCAAAGAAAATCCTAAAAAGATTACGATTTTAACTAGCCTCTTTTATAAAACTACAAATTGTTTCCAAATGAGGATCTGTAATAGGAGAAATGAAAAAAACAATGAGGAACTAAATTAAAATCAGACATGATTTAATACTGTCATTTATCATTAATTGTCCTGGGATAATTTAAATTCCACTAGCTTATTTTTTATAGTTTAAGTTTTTTACAGTTGGTTATAACTGGGAAGCAGTATACATAAACATATCCCTGACCTATAATGTTCTAAGAATGGCAGCTGAATACACTGCTATGTAAGATTGTTGATTTAAAAAAAAATTCTTTGAATACCAGATGAATGGGATCTCATACAGTATTTTAGGGCTTAGCAAAGTTGCAAGCCGTTAAGACTATGAATTGTTAGTAATTCCACTATATTTGCTAGTTCTGTCGCAGAGCCATAAAAAAAAAAAAAACCCTTTTAAATAAAACGATGACCTTGATAGTAAATATGAAGACGCACGGCTTTTAAATGGGTTGTCATATGGATCAAAATTAGCATCCATCCAGCTGATGTTAACCAAGAGGCCACAGTCTCTTTAACAACCTACCGAATGTCAAAACTGCGAGACAGGCTTTCATCTTCTAGTAAACTAATGACATCGTGTTGGAGAGGCCTAAGCAAATGACCTTGGTCCCCTGAAAGATGGCTCATACTCTCGGGGTACCTCTGCAGTATTTACAAAGGCAGCTCTGGACGGAAAGAGATTGGGGTCGGAGGCCCTGGTATCCGGAGGCTGCAGCCTCGCCGCGGGGCTGGAAGCTATCAAAGCCACCCCCCTTCCCTCGGCGGATTTTCAGAGCCGATTCGTCCCCCTAAAATCGGGAGCGTTTAAGTCCTAGCACGTTCCTCGACTTGGGTATACCAGGGGCCTCTCCAACACTCCTGGGGGCTCCAGAGGGTTTCCGGCGTGTACGCCCTTCTTTCGGTGGGGCCATAGACAGCGGTGACTCGATAAAACACTGACCCTCTGCCCGATCCCAAGATGGCGACCAACACTGGCAGGACTCCAAAGAGCCCCGAGCAACTTCCCCTTCCCAACAGCCCCTGCGGTGGCGACGACGGCAAGCAGGAAGGGGGAGGAGCCGGCAGGAGAGGGCGGGGCAAAACGCTGCGCCCTCCCGCGCGCACCCCGGCCCCGCCCCACGTCCCTGCGTCCCGGCCCGGAGCTCTGGCCCGACCGGGCGGCACGCGCTGCCTGCTGGGATACTCGGCCCGCCCAGCCAGTCCTCCCGGCTTGCGCTGCGGCCGCGAGATCCGCGTTTTTCCCAAGATGGTGGCGCTGGGTTCGGGGTGACTGCAGGAGACGACATAGCCTGACTCCCCTTCGCCAGAATCTCGACACACCGCCTTCCTCCCGCTCGCGCACCCCGCTGCCACTTAGCCATCCGCTGGCCTGGGCGCTCGCCTTCCGCTGCCGCCTCCGACTTGAGCTTCATCTCTGCGGACCCAACGATTACGGCCGCGGGCAGCGGCGCCTCCCTCGGCTCCTCCTTGGGGTCGCGCTCGGAGCAGCTCGCAGCCTAGCCCCGGCTCGGCGGGCCCCGCATTTCCCCAGTGGGGACAGGCAGCGGCGGAGCGGCGGCTGGCGACGAGCGCGGGGTTTTCTGCGGCCCCGGCGCCCCCTTTCCCGGCCTTAGTCTCCGGAGAAGGAAGCGCGGGTCCCGCATGAGCCCCGGCGGTGGAGGCAGCGAAAGGGAACGAGGCGGTGGCGGGCGGAGGCGGCGAGCGAGGGCGACTGCGACCAGTGAGGCAGCCGCTGCTGCGAGGGCCACAGCCCAGGCGCGGGGGCGACAACAGGTCAGTGTGGCCGAGGACCGGGCCTGGGCCGGGGAGGCTGGTCGGCATTTCTCTTCGTTCTTTCTGTCGCTGAGACCACCCTTCGGGGCTGGCTCTGGCGAAGGTAGGGACGCTCCCAAACCGCGCCACGGCGAGTGTTTGGGGGCGCGTGGTTTGGAGGGTCAGTGCCAGAAGTAGGGCTTTGGTACCAGCGGCTGCTGCTACCGTAACTGTCAGTCCTGGCTGAGGGCCGGAGGGAGGGTTTTGTCGCCTAAGGGGACGCGAGCGGGCCCGGGGCGGGGCGTGCAGGGCGTCGAGAGTTGGCCCTCCTTGGAGCGGAGCTCGCGGAGCAGGCCTGGGCCCCAGGCAGGGTAGGGCTGGCCTTTTCCTTTCAAGGGGAGCTCTTTTTTCGAGGTTTTGGCCCTGTTGGTGAAAAATGCTTAGACGTGTGGTTTGGTGGGTTGGGGTTTTGGGGGTGGACTGGTGGGGAGGGAGGGCGGATGAAGTGGGAATCAAGCCCAAGGATTGTGTTCACAGATTATCGGGATTTTCAAATTAAACGTGAGCTACCGGGTTTGCCAGAGATTCTGTTAAATGCAAACCTGCAAACAGTTGGCATTATTTTATTTTCCCTTTTCAGTTGAGAAAATGAAAAGGACTCTTTCTTCGTCATGGCGTGTAGGTTTTGTTGGTAAAGTCAGAATTGAATGTGGCAAATACTTTAGTCCATAAAATTGTTAGAAATAATTTTAATGTAGGCACTGTTTGAGCTTGGACTCCAAAGATAATTTAGTCTCTGAATTTTAAAAACGTCCAATTGGCATACTAAAATAGAAACATTACTAAATCTGTCTGGGATTATATTTATTAAATGGCTAGGGTACTTTTGAAAATGTAAACGAATAGCAGTATGGGATTTACAATCCAGAGTTACTCTCCATAAATCATGAGGGGATATAGCTATGACCCTTAATTTTGGAGAATTCCCCTGCCTGCAGTATTGAAAGAAGCAGGAAATTATTCCAGAATATTCTGGGGGGAGGGAAGGAGGCTTGAAATGGAAATGACCTAAAGTTTGGAAGAAAAACTGTTAAAAAGTTACCTGTCAGAGTCACAGTAGATAACCAATAAATCTTGAGTGAATTAGACAAGAGGGATGAGAAGTGTTTGCTTCATAAGCTCTGACTAATGAGTACTCTTACTGTTTAAACCAGGTAAAAAAGTTCAGAGTTTAGGAAGATAAAAATAAAATTTTTGTCCTGGCATGTATAGTGGAAATAATTTTAGAATTAGATCTTGCTTATAAATCTGAGTTATTTATCACATTTGTAATAAAATGAATACAGTATTAATGATGGTGCTGATAAGCTCAGGGAATGACCCAGAAGCCCTTTAAAGAAACTAATAATCACAACAAAAGCCGGAAATAGATTCAAGAAATAATGACCCTCTCTTTACAAAATTAGAATTGGAAACTAAGAAAGTCTTGCTGTATCAATATTTATTAACTATCAGTATGCTAAGTATTATGTACACTATTGTCTGGACATTGCCTAGTTCCTGAGGAGTTTAACTTTACACAGAGATACAAATTACAGTGTTTTGATTTCTTTTCAGAGATGTGGTAATCTGTTTTATTTCACCTCTCTTAAATTGTACATTTTTTTTCTTGGCTTAAAAAAGTACCTTCTTAAGTATACTTACTAGAAGTGTGAGGAAGACACATTCTCATCCCACTTGTTCAATTCATTTAATAAGATTTATTGGGTACTTACAGTATCTTGGACATTTAACCTTTAATCAGTTGTATTTCTTAAACTTTAGGTCATTTTTAAAATGATCCTTCTACTGTCCCCTCCAACCCCCCCCAAATCTGAAATAATTTACTATTTCAAATAAGCAGTCAGTGGGATAATCCAAAACTATGGATCATATCTAAATTTTTCAACCCAAGCACTTGAAAAATTTATGAATGTTTATTTTCTTAAATGATTACTGGTTATCTTCTTGTCATGTTGCACATTTTTGTTTAGACCCAAACTTGTATTGGTCAAAACATAGAGACATTACATTAAATGCACATGGAGCTGTTAAAAAGTTAGTTTTTTGATTTTTTTTAAAGTAAAATTTATTTATTTGAGAGACAGAGTATGGGAGGGAGGAGGGTCAGAGGGAGAAGCAGACTCCCCGCTGAGAAGGGAGCCTGTTGCTGGACTCTATCCCAGGACTTGAGCTTAACCAACTGAACCACCCAGGCACGCCTAGTTTTTTGACTTTTATGAGTGAAGACAAATTTTCTCTTATCCAGGATAATTCAGGATAACAGAGTTTTGGCTGATTTTGACTCTCCCCCCACTGCAAATGTAAAGATAAATTCAAAAACATTACAGTATGTGCAGTGAGAATAGCTTTGGAATTAGATCCCATTTTTAATTCTGGGCTCACCTTAGTTGTCTGATCTTGGCAAGTTACTTAGTCTTAGTGAGCTGCAGTTTTGTCATCTATAAAATGGGATGGTGAAACTAACTCAGAGTTGTTTTGAGGATTAGAATTTGTAAATGTCCAACACATAGAGTATTATCATTTGAAGTCTTCCTACCTTGTTTTTTTGTTGTTGTTGTTCTCAAAAGCACCTTCTGTACGGTGGACTCTAGCATGTTAACCCTTTACATTGTTTTCATTCTCGCTAGCTATGAACTCACTCTTTAAGGGGAGGGACTCCTAGTGTTTATCAGAAAGTGTGTTGCCAGCATATGGATGAATTATCAGTAGTCAACTAACATTCATTGGGTACCTACTGTGTCTGCTATGAGCTGGGTTAGATGTAGGAGCTACAAAGACAATCATGTCTGTCTTTTGGAAGCTTCTAGTCTAGTGACTTTCTCCACATAACACCATTTTTTTGTGAAATCCTTTCATATAATGGAGCCTCATTCTTCTGTGCTCTTCCAGTCTTAGGGCAGTTCTGTGGACTAAACGCTTCCACCTGCAGCTGCTATTCTAAAGAATACTGTTTTTACCCCTTTATACAACTATTTGGCATATGTGAGATACTTTATATCTTTACCTTGGTACAAAATCTGGTACATAGTGTGTGTGCGTCTGTGTGTGAATGGGTATGTATATAAAAAAAAGAAATTTACTTTGGCAGTTGCCTGTAAATATTTTGATATTTTTCTGGGGTGATAATCATTCTGTCTTCTGGTTCTAGCTTCATAGAAGTTTCAAACCTCAGTAGGACTATTCTTGAGGCCAGACACTCCATTCATTTTATACATGAAGAAATTGAAGTGCAGAGCTTTAAAATGATTTTCTTAAAGTCACCCAGGTGGCAGAGCTAGAAGCACAGTCTGAGTTTCTGGACTAGAGTTCAGGACTCTGTATATAGTGGCTTATGTTCTGTCCTACCTGTTGAGAGGAGTAGTTTGCCTCTATTTGAATGTTTTTACACTATTATTAGAAGGCAGACTTTACAAGATGCCATCACTGGGCCTTTTCTGAGCGTAAGAGGTAGTGCAGGAAATGGGGCTTTTTCTTCTAATAAAGGAAGTCAAGTAAAACTACAGTAACTAGAAATGGTGTTAATCTACAAACATATCCTATGTCCGGAACAGATGTTTAAAATACTTAAAGATGCTATATAATTTCTTAAATGAAATAACTTATTAATAAATAGATAATAAATTTCTTTGCCAACTTTACTTTGATCAAAGTTATCATTAAGTAAACACCATGATGGATAATGAGTCAAAATGAAGTTTTTAAGTTTAAGGCCAGTCTGAGGATGAAATAAAGCTAATACCTTTTTTGGAATATTGCTGTTTGCAAATGAGATTTAGCTGACAGTTGTTTCTGTTTGATTCTAAGCTTCGTGACTGTGAACTCCCTAAAATTATATATAAATTTTAAGTTTCAGAGTCTCAACAGGTTCAGTGAACAAAAGCGACCAAGAACCACTGATGTGGAGGAAGAAGCACTAACTTTGGTGTCAGAAGATCCTGGGTTCATCCTTCCAATCTAGCTTCCTAGCTGGTCATGAGCAGGTCATTTATCTTTCAGAGCCTTTGTTCTGTTAACTTCTGTTAAGTGAAGGTGATACTTGCTTTGTCTGTTTCAAAGGATTGTTTTTCAGATGTGATCATTCTCAAAAAAAATTAGAATAATACTGTATAAAGTGACCTTATACGTGACTTAGTGACTTGCCCAAGAAAACAAGTTGGTTAGTGGTAAACAAGTGATTGGAATATTTTCGTGCTTTTTCTCTATAAACATTTTTAACCTTTTCATACTTTCAGAAGTATTGTTTTGGGAAATATTTAGTGTGTGAGTTTAAATTAAATTTGTTAACTACATTTGAAATAAACAATAGATCTTAATAATTAGTGATGCACTATTCAGTATTATTAATCCTTAGTCAAACCCCTTCTTTAATTTGCTTTACTTTTTTTTTTTTTTTAAAGATTTTATTTACTTGAGAGAGAGTGCGAGAGAGAAAGCACTAGAGGGAGTAGGGCCAGAGGGAGAAGTAGACTCCCCGCTGAGCAGAGAGCCCAGTGCAGGAATGGATTCCAGGACTTCAGGATCATAACCTGAGCTGAAGGCAGAGGCTTAACCCACTGAGCCACCCAGGCACTCTAATTTGCTTTACTTTTGATCTCTCCTGTTAATTTGATAAATGGCAGGTAAATCATAAGGTTGACCTGAAAGGAAAAGAGATTTTGGAGACATAGATTCTTATTGGATAAGATTATTCCAGAACTTTGGGGCGCCTGGGTCGCTCAGTTGTTAAGCGTCTGCCTTCGGCTCAGGTCATGATCCCAGGGTCCTGGGATTGAGCCCCGCATTGAGCTCCCCACTCTACGGGAAGCCTGCTTCTCCTTCTCCCACTCCCCCGCTTGTGTTCCCTCTCTAGCTGTGTCTCTCTCTGTCAAGTAAATAAATAAAATCCTTAAAAGAAAGAAAAAAAGATTATTCCAGAAGCTCCATTCTAGGAAGTCTCCTGCAATCTATAAGATAGCACATGTGGATCATAGAAGAGAATCCTATATAATACTTTATTAAAGTCAGCATCTGTGCCACAAATAAAAAGCATGGAAGTTACATTTGAGCCCTGAACACTTACTAAAAAAAGTAGGATAAAATGTACCTTAAATGAAACTCTTGGCTGGCCAATATGGAGCTTAATATGATGGCTCTTAACAGTTAAATGTGTTATAGAAGTTGACCTTCTGTACCCTTTGGGGTTAGTTGAGGTTAGTCAAGCACAAATCCTTTTATATTACAGAAATAAAACATGAAAAAAATTTTTGACCTCTTTGTGGTGTGCAGGCTTGTAACTCTTTGTTCTTAATGTGATGACTTCTTTCTCCTTGTATCAAAAGGGATACCTTACTCATTTCAAGCTGCTAATATAATAGACTTCTATTACTGGATGTGAGAAGGTAGTCTTAGAATTGCTTTTGTGGCCTGTAACCACTATCCTAACCTCTTTACTTTTATATTTTTTGTGATACAGAATAAATTCTGAATTTTCTCTAAATTAAATATGCAGACAGTACAGAGAATAACATAACAATCATGTATCTACCATTCAGCATAGACAAATGTCACAATTTGTCACTTCCTTGTACTCTAGCTCCATCTTTAAAACTGGTGTTATTTTCTTCTGAGATGATAATTCTAGCATTGCAGCTACCACTATGGGAATTTCTTCATACTGCCAACAAGTACTTCCTTTCTCTTATCAGATGTAAAGCATAATCCTGTTCTTCAGAAGGGAAAAGATGAAATGCCCACCAATGTTTTCTATATAAAGCTCATGGGTCCTAGGGAGAAGTATGGGTATTTCCAGCTTATTACTTATTTTAGTATTTTTTCTTATGGATTCTATTTATTGTGCCTCTGTGTGTGTGTATGTGCCAATATTGATAACCTTATAGTGTGCCACAAATAAGAATGTTAAGTATTTACCTTTGTTAAATAAAGTTTTTGTTTGGGGGAAAAATACATGTCTTTTGAGCACCTATTGTAATGACATATATACTGATCGATAAATCCCATTTCACACAAAAATAATTGGGTAACATTTTTCTTTTCTAGTTTTCTGAAGTGGGCTGACAATGCATCATATTGCATGTTGGTGATAGAAACTGTGCTGTTTAAGATATTCTAAATTTAGAGCTTCTAAGAAATGAAAAGTTCCCCTAATTACTTAAGCTGCTTCATTCATATTCAATTTCTTACACATTTTGCTATGTCTGTGGCATATTGCTATAGACTGAATGATTATGTCCTCTCAAAATTCTTATGTTTGAATTGTAACACCCATTGTAATGGTTTTAGGAAGTGGGGCCTTCTTGAGGTGATTTGATCATGAGAGTAGAGTCCGCATGAATTGGATTAGTGCCTTATTAAAGATTTCAGAGTTCCCTTGACTCTTCTACCATATGAGGACCCAGCCAGAAGACACCTGTCTGTGAACCAGAAGGCTGGTTCTTGCCAGACACCGAATCTGCCAGCACTTTGATACTGGGCTTCTTAGGCTCCAGGAATTGGAAAAATAAGTTTCTGTTCATAAGCCACCCGGTCTGTGGTATTTTGTTTTAGCACCCCGAAATGGACTACAATACATTAAACATGTTTAAAGAACAGGGAAAATAGAAAATTAAAAGGATAAAGTTTGGTAGCTGAGGTAGGGATGCACTGTGCTTGACAGAATGGAAGTGCTTAAAAGTTGACTATAGTGTTGAAACAAGAACACTTAAGGAGAATGTATTAGAAAAACCGAGCTAACTTTTGTCTTTTAAACATATAAAACTAGATTTCTGCATTTCAGGTATTATTGTATATTTCTTTAATTATTGCCCAATGGACTGTATTTCAAATTACCTTCAAAATGAAAAAGTAAAGTGTTATGGTCTCATTGAACTCAATCAGTTCATCCCCTCTAATTCCTCTCCCATATTTTGGGCTAAATGAAAGGCAAGGAGGGGTGAACTTAAAAATAGTTGGATCTCAACTGGAAAATAGGTAAGTCACTTACCTCAACTGAAATTAAATTCTTTCTTTCCTCCTGGATTGAAGATTCTATGAGAACAATTGCTGCGTATCTCATTTTTTTTTTCTTTTCAGGTGCAGTTTTATGTATTTGTAAGTGCTTGATGAATGAACTGCTTTCCAGTTCAGGCCTACTTTTAGATACCTGCTGTGGCCTGATGAATAAGAATCATCAGGAACAAAATCCTCTAGGCTTCAGAACTTTAAACTAATTTTAAGTAGATACAGGACTAGGGGTCAGCCTGGATAGTGGGCCAAAGACATATCTGTGCTACAGCCCCACTTTAATGCCTCTGCCTGTGCGGAATTTGACTAGGCTTTCCTAGGAGGGGTGTGTTTGTGTTCTCCATATTTTTAGCTGATGTCAGATTTTGAAAAATTAAGGCTGATCACTGTGGCCTACAAGTTTCTCTTAAGTATCAAGATTTAATTCCCCTAAGTAGTGTATGTTTAAAACTGCCATGACTACAATAGTATTTTATATTCTTATTCTAATATCTTTTCTTTAATAAAGTAAGGAGGTTGGGTTAGATGATCTCCAAGGTAATTTTCAGTTTAGATATTATATATTCATTATTTCTTTTTGAATATATGTATCTTAATTATAAAATATTTAAAACATACAGTAAATAATATAGCAAATACATACCATCCAGAACTGTAAATTCTGCCACTTTTGGTTCTTTGGGAAGTAAATGCAGTCTCAGGTGTTCACTTATAGCAACGTACTCCCAATCTTTCCCAGTCCTGTTACCCTCTTTAATAACTCTCCTGAGGTTCTTGAGTATACATCATATTTTTGTTTATACTTTACTGTATCCCTGTACAAGTATCCATAAGTAATAAGTGTTTTGTGTTGTAAATTTTTACAAAATGGTACTGTATTGTACGTAATCTTTCATCAGATTTTTTTTTTTATTTTTTTTTTTAAAGATTTTATTTATTTATTTGAGAGAGAGAGAGAGAATGAGAGACAGCACGAGAGGGAAGAGGGTCAGAGGAAGAAGCAGACTCCCTGCTGAGCAGGGAGCCCGATGCGGGACTCGATCCCGGGACTCCAGGATCATGACCTGAGCCGAAGGCAGTCGCTTAACCAACTGAGCCACCCAGGCGCCCCTTTCATCAGATTTTTTAAAAATACTTAGCATTTTTGAGTTATATGATATATGTCTTGTTTATTCAATTTGCTGTATGGTACTCCATTGTATGGATATATAAAATGTATTTCATTATTGATGGATATTTTAAGTTACTTTTTTATCATAAATAATGCTGCAGTGATTGCTTTTACACATTTTTTGGTGTAGGTGTTTAAGAAGATTCATTAAAGTGAATTGCCTGGGAATAGGTTGTGAATAACTGACTTTACTAGATATTTCTAAATTCTTCTTTAAAATCATTATGCTAGTATATACTTTATATGTGTACTTTGTTTTCTAGCATCCTAGCCCTCACTTGGTTTGTCCTATTTTAAAATTTTTTCAAACTTAATGGATGTGAAATGATACCTTTTTTTTTATACACCTCATTTTTTTTTTTTTAAGATTTTATTTATTTATTTGGCAGAGAGACAGAAAGAGAGGGAATACAAGCAGGGGGAGTGGGAGAGGGAGAAGCGGGCTTCCCGCGGAGCAGGGAGCCCAATGCAGGGTTGGATCTCAGCACCCTGGGATCATGACTCGAGCCGAAGGCAGATGCCTAACGACTGAGCCACCCAGGCGCCTCTAGTATACCTCATTTTAATTTACATTAAATGGTGTAAATGGTGGGTAAATGCATACGAATTTTATTATTTTTGGTATTTTTTAAATGTTTTATAAATTAAAGAATGGTGTTAAAAAGAGTAAGCCATTAGCATACAGTGTTTATGTTGTAAAGGACCTTGACCATCATCTTATCCATCTTTCTTATTTTACAGTGCAGCCATGAAAGTTATCAGAATAAGAATAAAATACTTTGCTGGTTGCCTATTAATGGTATTCTCTTTCGGGATATAGAATCTCAAATTTCAGTGTTGAAATCAAGAGCCTTTTCCTTTATGATTTGTAATTTTTGGTCAAGAAATTTATATTGTCTGCTAATAGTTGAGAGGTTTATGTTACTTGTTTTTTTGTTTGTTTTTTGCATTTAGGTCCATGTGGGAGGGAGTTGAGAATCAGATTTTTTTTTCATGATAAGTGAGTTGTCCCAACATTACCCATTATTTCATTTTTTTTTAAATTGTCATTTGTATCATCTGCCTTGTGCTTGGGTTTGATTTTAGTTTGTTTGTTTCTTTTCTTTTTTGTCTTTCTTTTTAAACACCAGTACTACATTGTTTTATTTCAAATAGTTTATATTAAGCTTTGAAATCTGGGAGGACAGGCCTCCCCTTTATTAATTTTCAGAACTATCTTGGCTCTTAGGCTTTTATTTTTTCATAATAATTTAAAACCAGTTTATCAGATTCCTTTGGGGCTATTATTTGGAATTGCATTATATAAGTTGAGAATTGATATGGCTTCTCTTGCTATTTATTTGATTCTTTAATATTTTTGCTGTTTTCTTCATAAATGCCTTTTACACATACTTTATTAAATTTATTCTTAGATATTTCATTAATTTTTTTGCATTATAAATAGCATACTTTTTATTATATTTGATTATTGCTGGTATTTATTTTGTATCCATGAATTTGGGTGAACAACATCATTTCTAATAGTTTGTAATTCTTTTGGATTATTGTGAACAAATAACAATTCTGTCTTTTCAAATGATCTTTTAAAAGTAGAATTCTAACCTTGTAACTTTCTATTTAAAATTCTTTGGGGGGGCACCTGGCTGGCTCAGTCAGTTGGGCGTCTGTCTTCAGCTCAGGTCATGGTCCTGGAGTCTCGCAGTCGAGCCCCACATCGGGCTCCCTGCTTGGTGGGGAGTCTGCTTCTCTGTCTGTCCCTCACCCCACTTGTGCACGCTCTCTTACTCTATCAAATAAGTAAAATATTTTTCTAAAAATTCTTCTTTGGCTTTCCATTGCTTTTAGAGTGAAATTCAGAATCCTTTAGTAGTTTACAAAGTCCCACACAATCTAGATTCTGTACTTCCTCAGCCTTAGCTTTCTCCACACTCCTTACTGAACAGAACCATCTAACAGTACTAGCCTATTCAGTTTTTTAGCTGTCTAACCTCTTTCTGTGTCAGACCCTTTGCCAGTGCATTTCAGTTTGTTTGGAACACAGGCAACAAATTTCATCCATCCTTCAGATCTCAGGGAATACTGCTAAATATTCCCAAATATTACTTAGGGAAGCCCTTCCCTGAGAGTCTCCTTACACTCATTGGTTTTAGTGCTTCCTTGTATTATGCTGTTAATGAATCTTGCTTTTCCTGAGTAAGTACGTAATTTCAACTCAATTAAGTAATTTCTTTACTCCTGAGTTGAAGATTCTGAGAAAAGTAAATGGTTGTCTCCTTCTATTTTGTTTATTTATTTAAATTTTTTTTTAAAGTAATCTGTGCACCGAACGTTGGGGCTCACACAACCCCAAGATCAGGAGTCTCATGTTCCACCTTACTGAGCCTGCCAGGTACCCTCTCTTTTTTAATGTGCAATTTCAAGCATTTGTGAGTGCTGGGTGAATGAATGAATGTTCATGTACTGATTGATCTAGAAATACTATTCCAGCTGGTAACTGCTTAAAAGAATATAATTAGGCTACTTTGAGGTATTTTACTAGACATTCGTAGAAAATTAAATGCCCTCAATTTTTATGATTTAAGTACTTCAAGTATGGCTGGTATTTAGAACAACAGTTTTCTGTCTTTTAACAGAGGCAGTCTAGTTGACTTAAAAGTATATGTGGTAAGTTTTCTTCAAAGCATTTTAAAGTTAAAAGCCAGTCTTTTGTTATCCTTAAATCAGATTTTATGAGTTTAGATACTACATTTGATACACAGATGAAATAGAATAAACCTGAGAATATGTGTTCATGATTATTTCAAGGAAAACCCACTTACCTTTAGTTATTTTAGTATCTTCTACTATACATCTTTTTTGTGTGTGTAACACAGGCTGAAAGCTAGCATAATTCTGGGTTTAATTTTAGGTTAGGCACTATATAAGATTGAACTCAAATGAACTATAATGCAAAAAGAACCCAAGGGAAAATTTCACAATAGTAAGTCCTTGGGACTATGTGGCACATTTGCTTCTGTTTTCAGATCATAGAATTGTTGACCAGAATGAGTGGTTTATCATTAAAGCCAGGAAATTGAAATAATTCTGGTAGTTTTGAATTTCTAAAGGATCTCTGTAGATGACACTTGATCTACATTTAGATAAGATATTGTCAGTGCTACTAAGCCATGTAATAAAACACTTAAGATACCTTATTGGGGGAAAATAGCATTTTAATATTGGCTAATCATGAGTGTACTTTCTGTAGTTATTCAGGTAGATAAATAAGCGTAATTTATTTAATTTCTGAACTGTTCACAGAACCCAGAGGGAGGGTCGGGCCACTTGTCATTTTAGAGAGTTCAGTTCTTTTCCAATGCACAGTGATTGCGATCCCAGAATTCTTTTCCTGTATATAACTGATTGTACAACCTAGATTTGCAGCACAGTCTCAATTTTAAATATTATTCCCATAAATCATAAAACCAAGAATTCTAACATTTTCATATTTCCAGAGAGCTCCTTGTATTTCCTGGTTGGTCCCCCCCACCTTAAATAATGGTATGTAGAATTATTTTTGAGTGAGGAAATATACAGGTAGATAGCTGTATATTAAGTACAAAAATAAATGAAAGTTCCTCTTCCTTTCTTAGCTAATTCTAAAACATAACAATTGTTAAATGTAAGTGTAGAAAAAACATAAAATTGCCTGGCAAATAGCAAGTAAGTATATCTGTGTAACTACAGATACATGCAGCTTTTTTCCTTTTTTGAGAGTTTTTTTTTTTTTTTTAAAGTACAGCATATACTTTTTACAGTTTCTGACTTTATTGAGATATAATTCACATACCATAAAATTCACCCTTTTAAAGCATACAGTTCATTTTTAGTATATTTGTATTTAGTATATTTGGGTTTTCATATATTCACTGCCACTAATTTTAGAACATTTCCATCATCCCATAAAGAAACCCTGTACTTGTTAGTAGTCATTCCCTATTTTTCTGTCCTCCAAGCCTCTGACAACCACTAATCTGCTTGCTTTCTATATGGATTTGCCTATTCTAGACATTTCATATACATGGAATCATAAAATATGTGCCCTTTTGTGTATGGCTTCTTTTACATAGTATTCTGTTTTCAGGGTTCACTCGTAGCATGTAACAGCATTTTGTTTTTTTATGGCTGAATAATATTACACTATGCATATATGCACTGTTTATTCAGTCATCAGTTGATAACTATTTGGATTGTTTCCGTTTTTTTGGTTATGTATCACGTTGCTGTGAACATTCGTATACAAGCTTTTGTGTGAACATACATATTCAACTCTCGCGTGTATCTAGGAATGAAACTGCTGGGTCATAGGTACCTATGTTTAACATTTTGTGGAGCTGCCAGAATCCTCCAAAGTGCCTGCACCATTTTACAGTTGCATCAGCAATGTATGAAGGTTTTTTTTTTAATTTTTTTTATTATGTTAATCCCCATACATTACATCATTAGTTTTTGATGTAGTGTTCCATGATTCATTGTTTGCATATAACACCCAGTGCTCCATGCAGAACGTGCCCTCTTTAATACTCATCACCAGGCTAACCCATCCCCCCTCCCCTCTAGAACCCTCAGTTTGTTTTTCAGAGTCCATAGTCTCTCATGGTTTGTCTCCCCTTCTGATTTTCCCTCTGAAGGTTATTTCTTATAGCTCTACTTCTATGCCAGAGTTGATTGTCTATTTTAGTAATTTTTATGGGTGTGAAGGTATCTCTTTGTGGTTTTGATTTGCATTTGCTTAATGGTTAATGATGATTACAACATTTCACGTGTTGATTGGCCCTCTTTGGAGAAGATCTACTCAAATCCTTTGCTGTATTTTAATTGGGTCTTTTTTTTTTCCTCGTTGGGTTTTAAGCATTCTTTATATGTTCTGGTTATAAGTCCCTTATCAGATAGATGATTTCCACATATTTCTCCCCATTCTATAGGATTGTCTTTTCACTTTCATGATTGTTTCCTTGAAGCACCCAAGTTTTAATTTTTGGTGAAGTCCAACCTATGTATTTTTCTTTTGTTGCCTTTGGTGGTGGTATTTAAGAAACCATTGCCTAATCTAAAGTCATAAAGGTTTATGCTTATTCTAGGAATTTTGTAGTTTTAGCTCTATGTTTAGGTCTGTCATCTCTTTTTGAGTTAATTTTTGCATATGGTATGATTTAAGTATAGATCTGGATTGTATTTGGGATGTTTTTGGATATGGTATACAAATAGCTACCTTTTAGTTTTTTCCACTTGGGTAGCCAATTCTCTAGACCACTTGAGGGATCCTTTCCTCACCGATTTAAAATGTTACTTTTTATTTTATTCAAAGATTTATTTTAGAGAGAGAGGGAGTACATGTGTGGGTGAGCAAGGGGGAGGAGCAGAGAGAGAGGGAGAATCTCAAGCAGACTCTGCTGAGCGCCCAGCCCGACTTGGGGCTCAATCCCATGACCCTGAGATCATGACCTAAACTGAAACCAAGAGTTAGATGCTAAACCAACTGAGCCACCCAGGTGCCCCCAAATGCTACCTTTATATATTAAGTTTTCATAAAATAAAAAAATAAAGCTTTTTGAAGTATAATTTATATCCTATAAAGTATACCCTTTTTTAAGTGTGCAGTTTGATGTATTTTGATGCATGTATATATGTACTGTTAAAGCTACCACAATTAAGATCTAGAACATTTGAATTACTCCCTAAAAACGTTCCTTTGTAGTCATTCCTCCCTTTCCGCTCTAGGCAACCATTGATATGCTTATTAGTTTTGCCTCTTGTAGAATTGCATATAAATGATATCATAATTTATATACTCTTCTTCTTTTGGCTTTGTTTTTTTAGCATGTATTTGAGATACATTTTGTGTTTATCACTTTTTTTAAAGATAGAGTATGACTATGCCACAGTTTGCTTATTCATTTTTTTGGTGAGCATTTAGATTTTTTTCTGGCATTAGGCTGTTGTGAATAAAGGTACTCTTTGCATGTGTCTTTGTGTGAACATATTTTCATCTCTCCAGGGTAAACACCTTAAGTTGTAATTACTGGATCACATGACAAGTTTATGTTCATATTTACAAGGCATTATTTTCCAGATAGTTATACAATTTTGCATTCCCACCAGCAGTATATGAAAGTTCCAGTTCTTCCAAATCCTTGTCAGCATTTGATACTCTCAAATTGCAGACATTCCGATGGGTGTGTGGTGGTATCCCATTGCAGTTTCTTTAACTATAGTAAAATACACGTAACATAAAAATCTATCATTTTAACTTTTTTTAAGTGTACAGTTCAGTGGCATAAAGTATATTCATGTTGTGCAGCCATCACTCTTACTTATCTCGAACTTTTTCATCATCCCAAACTCAAATTCTGTACCTGTTAAACAGTAACAGTCCCCTGCCCCTGTTATCTTCCCCCTCCCTCCAGCCTCCAGTGACCACTGTTCCACTTTCTATCTCTAAGAATTTGAGTATTCTAGCTACTTACATAAGTGTAATCATACAATATTTGTCCTTTTGCTTCTGGCTTGTTTCACTTACCGTGATATCTTCAAGGTTCACTCATGTTACAGCATGTTATCAGAATTTCCTTCCTTCCTTCCTTCCTTCCATCCTTCCTTCCATTTATTTTTGAGATAAAGAGTGAGCATGCAAACCCACACATGAGCAGAGGGAAGGGCAGAGGAAGGAGAGAAGCCGACTCCTCGCTGAGCAGGGAGCCCAATGCTGGGCTTGATCTCACAACCCTGAAATCATGACCTGAGTGAAATCAGGAGTCTGAAGCTCAAGTGACTGAGCCATCCAGGTGCCCCTCCTTCCTTTGTAAGGCTGAATAGTATTTCTTTGTATGTAAAAATACCACATTTGAGGGGTGCCTGGGTGGCTCAGTTGGTTAAGCGACTGCCTTCGGCTCAGGTCATGATCCTGGAGTCCCGGGATCGAGTCCCACGTCAGGCTCTCTGCTCAGCGGGGAGTCAGCTTCTCCCTCTGACCCTCTTTCCTCTCGTGCTCTCTATCTCTCATTCTCTCTCTCTCAAATAAATAAATAAATAAAAATTTTAAAAAAAAAATAAAAATACCACATTAACCATTCATTCACTGGACACTTGGGTTGCTGCTTTTGGCTATTATGAATAGGCTACTGTAAACATGGGTGTACAAATAATCTCTTCAAGTTCTTGCTTTCGGTTCTTACATGTTTAGTTCTTGGGTATATACCTAGGAATGGTATTGCAGGGCCATATGGTAATTCTGTTAATTTTGGGGGGTGAATCAGTGTACCATTTTCCACAGTGGCTGTACCCATTTTACTTCCTACCAGCAATCACAAGGTTCCTGTTTCTCCACATCCTTGCTAACACTTGTTATTTTTAAAAAATAATTTTCGTAGTAAAGGGTGTGAAGTATCATGGTTTTTACATTTCCCTGATGAAGAATGATGTTGAGAAGTTTTCATGTGTTTATAGGCCATGTGTATATCTTTTTTGAGTATCCATATACTTTGCTCATTCTTTTCAGGATACAAACTCTTTATTAGACATATCTATTTCTTCTGTGTGATTACTGATATTTTTTGTTAATTATTTTATTAATTACCAAGAGAGGAGTATTGAGACCTTCAGCTGTAATTGTGAGCTTGCCATCTTTTCTTTCAGGTCTGTCCATTTTTGCCTCATGTATTTTGAAGCTCTAGCTCTTAGGTGCATTCACATTTAGGACTGTTAGATCTCTTTGTTGAATTGATTCTTTATTGTTATGAAATACCTCTATGTGGTTCTCTGGTAATGTTCTTGTCCTAAAGTCTACTTTGTCTGGTATTAGTATAACCAGTCCTCCTTTGTTATGATTCATGTTTGAATATTATATCTTTTCCAACTTACCTGTCATTATGTATAGTGTCTTTCTTTTAGACAGTATATAGTTGCATCTTGCTTTTTGATTGATTTTTATAATTTCTTGCTGTGTTCAGTCCATTTGCATTTATTATAATTGACTATATGGTTAGGTTTAAGACTACCAGGTTACTATTCGTTTTCTGTTTGTTCCATCTATCTTTCTCCCCTTTCCTGTTTTCTTTTGGATTGAGTGTTTTTAGAGAAGTTTGTTTGTTCTTTGCTGCTAGCTTATACCTTATTCTTCCTCTGCCCCCAGTGGTTGGGCTAGTACTTACAATATCCCTTAGTTTATATCAGTCTTTCTCTCTCTATATATGTATCAGTGTATTGTGAGAATTCTAATACAGTATAAATTTGTTTACACTCTGTCATCCTTTTGGGTATTGTAGTCTTATATTTTACTTCTATATAAGTTATAAACTCCACAGTCTTACTTGTAATGATTTCTTTTAAATGGCCAGTTGTTTTGTAAAGACATTTAAAAACCAAGAAATTATCAAACCAAGTTATTAAACCAAATTATCAACATTTTTTGGTATTCTCATACTTAACCATTTTCATTTTCCTTTGTGTAGATTTGTATAGATTTCTTTATGTAGACCCAGGTTTGAAGGACTTAGAAAATTTTTTTTTTAAAGATTTTATTTATTTGTTAGAGAGAATGAGAGAGAGAGAGAGCATGAGAGGGGGGAGGGTCAGAGGGAGAAGCAGACTCCCTGCTGAGCAGGGAGCCCGATGCGGGACTCGATCCTGGGACTCCAAGATCATGACCTGAGCCGAAGGCAGTTGCTTAACCAACTGAGACACCCAGGTGCCCAGGACTTAGAAATTTTTAAAGTGCAGATCTATTGGCCAAAAACTTCTAGGTTTTATTTGCATGAAAATGCGTCTATTTCACTTTTATTGTTTTATTAGGAAAAATACTCAAATTCACACAGGTGAAATAATTGTAGAATGTAATTCCACAATTAACAGTTTGTGTCATATCTATCCATCTATTAATTTGGTTTTTTTTTTTGATGCTTTTCAAAGTAAGTTGCAGTTATTAGTATTCCTCATCCTTAACTTCAGCATGTATATTGTAACTAAAACTTAGTAATTTGTAACTTTAGTATATTGAATTTAACTGATTTTGGTATATTGTTCCAGTTATTAACAAATCACCTTAAATACCAGCATTTAGTTTGCTTATGAATTTGTGCTTTGTGCAGAGACTGGAAAGCATAGTTTGTCTTGGCTTTAAGCTTGTCAGAGTAGCTTGATAACTGATGTAATTTGATAATTGAAGGCTGGAATCATCTGAAGGATGGCTCACAAATCTGGAGATTGATGCTGGCTGTCAGGACTTCAGCTAGAGTTCAGGACTATGTTGCCTTTATATGTATGTGGTTGCTTGGCTTCCTTGCCAAGTGGCTGACTTATTCAATATGGCATTGAATGGCATTTTTATGACCTAGCATTAAGTCACAGAGTACCATACTCTCTTGACTGAAAGAATCACAGAGGCCACTCAAAGGAGAAAGGACATAGACCCCACTACCTGATGGAGAATGCCAGTGTTGACCTTGTAAGAAGAGCATGTGTGATAGATTATATTGTGGTGGCAATCTTTAGAAAATAAAATCTACCACATACATCATTCCATGAGTTTTGACAAATGTGTACACCTTTGCAGCACTTAAGTCCTATCAAGTTATAGAACCTATACCCATTCCTAGTCAGTTCCTGTCCCCACATCACTTCTCCAAATCAAACATTGTTCTGATCACTTTTCATCCTAGATTAGTTTACCTTGCACTAGAATTTATATGAAGTTTCTTTTACTCAGATAATATTTTTGAAATTCATCCGTGTTACTGCATGTATCAGTTGTTTGTAACTTCATTCTTAAACTGTTTTCAGTTCCTAGCTGTTAGGAATAAAGCTAAAATGAACAATTATTTGAAAGTCTGTGTGGATATATATGATATCTTTTCTCTTTGGTAAGTGCCTAAGATTGTGATTTTTGGGTTATAGGGTACTTATAATACCAGATCTTTTCTCCAAATTGGTTTGTTTTGTTTTACACTCCTACCAATAGTATATGAGATTTCCAGGGAGGAACAGAGGAGGAGGAAGAAGGAGGGGGAATGAATCTCAAGCAGACTGTGCTGAGCACAGAACCCAGTGCAGGGTTTGATCCCATGACCCCAAGATCATGACCTGAGCTGAAACCAAGAGTCTGATGCTTAACCAACTGAGCTACCCAGGTGCCCCATTTTAGCTTTTTGTTTCTGATGAGAAGTCGGGTTATACCCATCTTCCTTCCCCTGTACTTAAGGTCTTTTCTCTCTGGCCCCCTTTTAAGATATTCTCTTTATCACTGGTTTATGATTATCCTGCTTAGGATTTGTTCAGTTTTTCTGTTTTTGTTTTTTATCTGTTTTTTTGATCTGTGCATTTATGGTTTCATCAAATTGAAATAAGTGTCAGCCATTATTTCTTCTATGTATTTTTTAAATCACTTCCCTTCCTCTTACATAGTCTCTTTTTCCTGGGACTCCAGTTACATATGTGTTAGACCATTTGATCTTGTCTTCAGGTCATTAACATTATTTTTAGTCTTTTTGTCTGTGCTTCAGTTTGCTTTGTTTTCTGTTTCATTGTTCCTTTTTTTCTTCCTATAGTGTCAAATACTTTCAGATATCTTAGTTTGTATTTCTAAAACTTCATTTGATTTGTGTTTTCCATTTTTACATAACCTTTGAATTTTTTAGCATATTTATAATAGTATTTGAAAGCCCTTATCTACTGGTTCCATCAGTTTCTTCATTTCAGGGTCCACTGATTGGTTTTTTCTCTTGGTTCTGGGTCATATTTCCTTGTTTGCCTATTTAGTAATTTCTTACTGGATGCTGCACATAGTAATAGTCTGTTGTTGAGTGACTAGATTTTGTTTTTTTGAGTATTAAACTTCGTTTTGGCAGCCAGCTAAGTAACTTGCTGGTCACTTTGATCCCTCAAGGTTATATTAGGGTGTGTCTGCAGAAATCTTTTTTTAAGGCTAGTAGTTACTGTAAAGGCATGGCCCTTTAGTTCTCTACAAAATATCCCTAGTGTCAGTATATTCTCTCCAGTCTGGTTCGGGGGAGTTTAGGGATTACCCAGTCCTGTATGAGCACTGGGAATATTCCAACTCACTGCTCCTCTTTCTCTAGTTTCAAGGAGTCTTTTACCTTACAGTTTAGGAACAGAATCAAAGGAGTGCCAAGTGGCAGATTTCTGGAGCCTTTTCTCTGCATAACTGCCCTCTTCTCATTCTGTTTTACAAATTCTGCCATTCAGCCTCTGAAACTCTTGAGTTGTTCACTTTAGTGATACTGTTGCCCTCTGATTAGATTTCCCCTTCACTGGCTACAGATTGGAAAATGCCTCCAGACAGAAACCTGAGCATTGGGGTGCTCACTTCATTTCTGTTGGTTCTCTCATGGATCACAGTCCTGCATTGTCTGTTACCCAGATCTGAAAACAGCTGTTTCATATGTTGTCTTTTTTTTTTGGACAAGAAGCCACTGTTAACATACTTTTGGGTCTTTCTCTGGGCTTACCTTGTGTTCCACTTACTGTTCACCTAATGGTCATACCTTACCTTGAAATAAACTTTTGATTGAAGTGTAATATACATACAGAAGAGTGCACATAAAATGTACACATAGCTTGTTGAACTTTCACACACTGAGCACGTTTAGCCAGCAGTCAGATTAAGAAGTAACAGCAGCAGCAACTCTGAAGCCCCTTATACTCCGTTACTACCTCTCTTCCCTCAAGAGTAACCACTATCCTGACTTCTAATAGCATAGATTAGATTTTCCTATTTTTATGCTTTATATAACTAGAATCCATCATATTTAGTTGTGTCTGGCTTCTCTCACTTAACATATTTATGATATTCATCCACATTGTTGGTTGTAGTCGTTGATAGTTTATGGTAGTTGCTGTATAGTATTCCACTTTAGGAATATTCCACAATTTATTCATTTTACTGTTGATGGACAGATAATTTAGTTCCCTTCGGTTTGGGACTACTTAGAATATTGCTGTTCTAAACATTCCACTAAATATATACTCATTTGTTTGATGTATATTTAGAAGTGGAAGTTTCAAGTCCTAGAGTATGCATGCATTTAGTTTTAGTAAATACTGTCAGGTTTTTGAGAGTTGTACTGATTTTAATTATACTATTTAATATTCTATGGTTTAATCCCTACTAGAACAAGTTTCTTGGGAAAAAGAGACATTATTCTTCCATTAGAAGGTGAAATTTTCTTGGTTATTTTGGTATGCTTGGTCTTCAAAACTTTTGTTAAATTGGCATTGGATTAAATTTTTGTTAATTGGGAAAAAATGATACCCTTGTTTGTTTATACATGAATTCCATTTGGAACTAGCCCAAAATCCTTTGTCAGGATCCTGATTTTTTTTTTTTTTTTTTTTGTAAAGGGGAGGTGTGGTGTCAAGAGAATATAGTCTCCTCCGTTACTATGAGAATAAAAAATATGGATAAAATGAGCCGTACCATGAACCAGTTTACAACTAGAAGCACTGATAAATGTATACAGATAGCTATAATATAAGGCAGAAAATAATACAGGGTAGAAATTAATAAGTATTAATAGCATATAATAAGACCCAAAAGACAGTGGTTGTTTACAGAATAGCTTAGAGAACCCTGTGAGATACAGCCTTTAGAATGAATAGAGTTTTTAATAAGGTATGGTAGATTGTTGTTGGATGGAGTTTAGTTAGCAAAGGATAGGGAAGTATTTCTGAGTAAAGTGACCTGAGAAACAAAACATTGAAGTCCGAAATACCGATGGCCAGTATGTAATAACCAGTGTTCCAGAGATGGGACTAGATCATCAAGTACCTGGTAGTAATGTTATTAGTGGTCAGTAAGGCTTGTATGAATGGGTAGAGATCAGTGACAAGGACCACATATGATATGTAGAGTTTGAAATTTGTCTTGTAGGCATTGGGGAAGCATAGACTATTTTGAGCTTGAAAGTGATATGACAAAATCGGGAAGATAATTCTAGTAGAGGAAGTAAAGGATACAGGCAAATGGGAAACCAGGTGAAGTAATGAGGGTATGTCCTATTTTGGTATGCATGGAAAAAAATAAGGAAGCAAGAGATATTTCAAAGGTAAAATTTATAGGATTTGATTATAAATCAGAAGTATGGTACAGTGGAATGAGGATGGCCTTTAGAATCAGACAACTTGTATTTGAATCATAACCTTTATTTACTAGTTAAATGACCTAAATAAAGCAAGTCACCTAAGAGAAAACTTTCCTCTCTGTGAGTATCTTTAAGCATTAGAAGTATAAAAATGAATGATCCAGATCTGGACTGGCAGGTTTGGGCCAAGTTGTGTATAGTTTGATCTGAAATGTTTGGAAGATTTACTTTTATTCTGAAAGCAACTAAAAGTCAACGAAGGAAGAATTGGGGGTCGTGTTGGAATATGGGAGATTTCTGAGATAGAATTGGTAGCACTGGGTGAACAATTTGCTGTACTGGGAAAGAGGGGGCCTTCTCTTTAGACTATGACTAGGCGAATGGACTGATAGAGCCATTATTATCTCACAAGGTTTTTCTTAATATGTGTGCTAAATCTTGCTCATGCCTCAGAGCTTAGTTTATATGTCACTTCATGAAGAATGCCTCTCCTTCCCAGATTGTAAGAACTCTATATACACTTACCATAGCCTGCATTTCTCTCATAACACTGAATTATACATTGCAAATGCATAATTTACTGTGTTTTTTTATTATTTGTACCCATTTTGCTTATTACAGGAGGGCAAGAGATTGTCTAATTTCTTTAACTGTTTTTATCCACTTCATAGGCACTCAAAATCTATACTTTTTCTTAAATTGAGATATAATTGATGTATAACATTGTATTAGTTTCAGCTAGTAGACTTTTTTTGAATGAATGAATAAGAATTTGAAGGTTAACAAGTATCAATGTGCATAGTGGTTAGGCTAAATAAAAATGAGAGGGAGAAAATAAAGAATGGCAACAATTTTCTCAGTCTGTAACTAGAAGAACAGCTAGATGGGGCACATTTAAGTTGGAGTGAGTTTTTTGGGAAATAATTGAGTTTGATTTTAGATGCTAATGATAACGTCAGGTGTATGTGTACCATTGGTAATTGAGAGTAGCAGACTTAAAACTCAAGTTAAAGACTTAAAGATGTAGAGTTAGGGATCCTAAGTATAGAGGTGCTATAGAAGTGGATGGAATTGCACAGATAATTTAGGTTAAGAAAAGGGACTAGTGCAAGAAACTTAAGTGACCGAGAATGAGAGCTAGGAAGATGAATTAACAGAAGACCTAGTTGCTGTCACAGGTAGAATGTAGGTATGTACAGCATTATGGAAGTGAGAGGAGGTGAGGAACGATTAGTAGAGTGAAATGCTACAGAAATAAAGTAGGATTAGGGACCCCAGGATTTAGAATACACCGGAAAGATGATGACTTCTGTAAGAAAAATGTCAGTAGGTGGAAGCTTTTGTATATCAGCAGCTGAGCTAATGGTTTTCAGGTCTTTCAGCATATGAAGGATAAGGAGCCAGTACTCACGGGTTAATGGAGTTGCGGGGATTATGTGGGGAATACTATATGAAAGCAGCATTTAAACATTTTAGCCTAACTACAGTCTTTGATCAGTTGTGAAATTTACAAATGTACAAAACTTGAAAGAGTTTCAACAAGAAGCTTTACCCATAAATTTAAGACATAACCATGGTGCACAGGAGAAGGGAAGTGCTGAGGGAACACAACAAAAAAGTGATAGAAAAGGTAGTCTGTGAAATTAAGGTTTGACCTAGGTTTAGAAGGAGGTGAAGGAAATAGGTTATTGGAGAGGAGATGAAGCACGTACCAGATGTAGTAATAATATTATAGAGATGTGTGTATGTGTTGTGTATATATAGAGTGAGATTTGGAAGAGATGAAGCACATACCAGATGTAGTAATAAAAATATAGAGATATATGTATGTATGTGTTGTGTATATAGAGAGTGAGATTTGGAACATGGACCATTTTAAGAATAATGAAAATGTTAGAGGGGCAGATGAATGTAGACCAATAAAGGCATTTCTTACTAGATTTCATTTCTTATTCTTAGATTATTATTAGACTGAGCCCTCTGTTGGAGAGGGACACAGATATAAATAAAATAAAGGCACTAGATCTGGTATTAGGGTGCTAATGGTAAATTTGCAAAGAGATTACCTGACATTTCTGGTTCTTACGGTTTGTCTTGCTTATCCTATATCATTCTAGATTTGGTATATTTGCCTGTGATTATGTGTTTCTAATCTTTTAAGGCAAGGTTTCTCAAATTGGGATCTGTGCATTGCCTAAAATATATGTTAAAAATACAGATTCATGTACCCCCACTTTATGCACTGAATCACAGTCTTTGAAAGTAGAGATCAAGTATCCATTTTTTACAGATTTTCCGAACTGATTCTATTATTGAATAGATTGAGACTTGGTCCTCTAAGGTCTTAAAACTTGGTTAATTAAAAATACATATATATGCTGAGCATTCATTTTTCTACCATCAACATGAAGGGCACTGGGTGGGTTTCTTAATCTTTGGGAGTTTGTTTCTTCATATATGATGAAAGGAAATGGATTAAAAGATTGCAGTTCTATTCCACTGAGAAATGCTCTGATCATATACAAATGAGTTAAGAATTTACAGTGATTATTTGGGTGCATCTTCAAGCTCAGAATTTGGTTTTTGGTGAGTTTAGTTTCGATAGAAATGTTAAATATTTTATTTAAGAAATAGTCATTGCTACCATGTATTGAGCTCCTGTTAATGTGCCAGGAAGCATTGTCCTACGTAGTGTGAAAACATTTTCTCTAAAACTCAAAAGGACCTGACGGCTGAGACTCAGAGACGAAAGACCTGCCTGAGGCTGCTAATCTAGGAGGTAGTGGACAGGTGCCTGTAAAATGTACCTAACATAGCAGATGCTTAGCACAGAGAATTTAATTAAAAGCTAAATTGTTACAGGTACCTGAAGGAATTAGAGGCATATAGTCAAACAGTTTTCATACATTTTCAGCCCTTTTGGAAGGAGGGAAGAGTAAAGAAATGGCAAGCTCTAAGCCCCGTGGATGAATATGGGAAACGTGGCTCTGCCAGCTAAAAGCACTGAGGCAACAGGGCCTGTCTGACCACCCTTGCATGCATCCTGGCAACAGCATTAGGGACACTTGTCTGTTCATACGTTTTTGGATATTCATAAATATTAACAAAATGAATTTCCTTTTAATGAATTTTGGGGGAATTGAGTTTATCCAGCTGTTTATGTGAAAAGAATTGAGTGAGGTGTTTTATATTTTAGGTTAAAAATCTGTAAGAACCTGATTTTAGAATTCACCAGCTCCTCAGAAGTTTGGCGAAATATGGTATGTTTCTGTTTTATTTTTTGGAATTCAAAATTGCATGTATATCTTAATGTCATAGTTAGAATATAACGACAAACAGTTTCAGCAAATTTGGGTGCTTGCCATTTTTAAAGCATTGTGCAAGGTACTAAATCACTGTGCTGCCAGGTAGACTATGAGGGACATAAGTAGGATTCTGAAAGAAATCAGAAGAGATTAGTGTGTTATGAGAAGTGAAATCTTATGCATGAGAAGATTGGACGGGGCAGGTTTGGCTGTTAGACTATATGAGTTAATAATAGCTTCCATTTGTTGAGCTCTTACTATGTGCCAGGCACTATTCTGAGCAATTTATATGTTGGTTTGTTCATCCTCAGGACAGCCCTCTGAAAAAGACACTATTATAGTCTTAATTCTCCCTATGACTGAAATGAGGCTCAGAATGGTTAAGGAACTTGCCCAAGAGTTGCCATCTAGTTAAGTGACCGAACAGGGACTTGAATCCAGATTGGCTCTGGAGCTTGTTTGTGCTCTGTTGAGCACTGGCCCTTATAAAAAAGGAGACAGTAGAGAGAACTTGACTCAGTAATTTTCAAAATACATGTAGCTCTTTAATGAATTAATTTACTTCAGTTGATTAGTTAAGAGGTATTTTAACTTGTGTTGACAGATTAGAAAGTTAGACTTCTTTGGATCTTCTAAATCTATATACACATTTAGTATTATGAGAGAGAACCCAAGAGGGAACATGGTTCATTTCGGGGATGCCATTGCCTCTTCCTCATGTGGCCTCAGGAATGTCCTAGGCTTTTATTAGGAGACATGTAGCTATGATAGGGAAATTGTATTATTTCTTCCAGGGATTATAAGTCCCATTTATTGAAGTCACCTCAAGTTATTTATATATACTAAGGCCAACCCTCACCTTTATTTGAATTTGAAGCCCAAGTTTATAGGCTGCTGCAGAGGTATGGGCCTAAGCACTGATATTTCAAGTCTTCTCTTCATATTCTCAGATACCTTACTATTTTATATGGAGTTTTGGGTCCATGCTGGTAACCACCTTCTGTAGTTGTCTCTTGTCACTTCAAAGTGACTATCAAAGGGTATTTTATTTTATTTTGTTTAGTTAACTATCAAGGGTATTTTTTTCTCCCTCTTAATTTTCTCATTTTTCCTTAGTTCACTTTTCAGATTTGGCCTGGATATACAGTTTGGTAGGGAAATAATTAAGGGGAAAAGTAGCTGCACAAAATGAGTTCTCGATACTGGGATATTTCAGATGTATATCTTTGCCAGAATTACATAGGATTAGGATGTCTGATAAATTTGAACCGTGACAATCAAGAAAGTTCAGCTAAGGCCACGTAAGGGAATCAAAAGATACTAGGTTGAGGGAGGAGGACATATTTTTACATTTTGCCAGTCTCTTCATGAAATTGAGTATTAATGGATTTATGGCTGAGAAAGAATAGAAAAGATTTTCATGAAGTACCCAAGATGTTTGGGCTAATGTTAGATTACCTTACTTAAATATAGAATAAGTAGGACTAGACTGTGTGTGTGTGTGTGTGTGTGTGTGTGTGTGTGTGTGTGTGTGTGTGTGTGTGTAATTATCTGTTAAGCATTTGGCTACCTGGAAAACCCTATGACTGTTAGTCTCATTTAAACAATTGCCATATTCTAAATCTTTGCTCCATTACATATATATAACTATGAAACTCTTCTATAGTAAAACTAACACCAAAAAACTCTAACCCTGGATAGGAAATCAGTAGATTTGAGTTTTAATCTTCGCTTCTGCACTAATTCTAAAATCTTGGGCAAGTCAATTAATCACTCTAAGTCTGCTTAATTTGTTTTTTGTTTGTTTGTTTTCTTAAATTCTTGCTGTAGTATTTGCCCTGATTAGGTAGAGCCAGAGTTGTCATGAGACTCAAACAAGATATTGTTAACCAAAGTGCATTGTAAACTGTAACACTCCATAAAAGTACAAGAGATTATCACCACATTTTCTCAAGAGAAGAGATCATTTAAGGGGAAAAAATAATGCTGGAAAATAGTCCTTAAAAGCATTTCTATAATAATTACTCTTCTGATGAATGTTGCATTGACACCTAATTTGAAGCTTTGAAGATTATTTTTTGAACGATGGATTGGATTTATATATTAAAGTGTTCTAACTAAAGATTTGTTTAATTTGTTAGAGTTATTAAACCTACGCTCAGATCAAGTTAGCAGCTAGACTGGTGTGACAACCTGTTTTTAATCAGTGACTCAAAGCTGTGATCACCCTGATGTCACCGAATGGCCACAGCTTGTAAAAGGTAATTTTGAATGTTATTTTACAGCCTTTAAAAGGCTGTTATTGTAAAGTAAAATACGTGCTGTAAAAAATGAAGAAAATGTGTAGTTGGCAGGAATAATGTGAATAGTTTATCTAAGTGTTAATGCGCTTCTCCATTAAATAACCTTCCTAAAATATTTTATGCTTTCCCCCCAGATCTGTGTGTATAAATAAACAGGAAAGTATTTCTCAAAAATTTCAAGTTTTTAAATAAACATTATGAACGAAACTATGAAAAAATTCTCAATGTGCATTTTATGTGGTGAGAGTTTTAACTAAAATGCTTCTCTAGAAATTTTTACAACTTTAATAAAACTGGTGTAATTTTCTTTCCTAAAGAGTTGCAGTGGAGGTAAAAGGAGTGACTTGCAGGCTGGACAAGCTGCACCCATTATTATTGGAAATGAGCCTCCATTTGAATGTTCTGGCTCATGCTGCAGTATTTAGATTAGGAGGCATTTTGTGATCACTTTTCTGTGATCCAAATCAAGACCCTAAAATAGAGACTTCCAATAGTTATTTTTTATTTTCTAATATTACTGTTCTACAATTTTTTTTCTGGTTTGTTATTCTGACAAATTTTAGGTTAACCTGAGTCAGTACTTTTTTTTTTTCCTCTTTGGTTATATCCTGAATTTGGTAAAGTTACAAACATGTACTAGATCCTTACTTCCCAAAACTCGACAGTAATGAATAAAGAGACTCTTTAGTGGCCAAAGTAAAGCTTTGAAACAATTGGTAGATGTTAGATAATTTCATAGTTTTGGAAATGAATGCTAACTTTAGGATATTTTTTGGTAAGTTATTTACAGTATTACAGAAATACAAGCAGAATGACTAGAAATTTATTCAGACATGTACTATTACTTATAACTGCCAGAAAAGTGTTTCTGTTAGTTTTTTGTATATTCACTTTTCTTTTAAGTAAAAATTTCCATTTTGAGTAGAAAACAGCTTGGGCTAATAACCATGTTTATGAGACCCAGGATAGACCTGTTTTAGGGTAATACTCTTTCATTCCTTTCTTATTCTTTTGTCCTTCTGTTAGACTGAATTGGTTTAATTACTTGGTTTGACAAATGTTTTTTGTAGCTCACTTGAATATATGTTAATATTAAATGGTAATCCACTATATTTATAATAATTTGGTGACAGTTTGATGCTAATGTTTACATATTCTCTTGTTTAGGGAACAGAAACTGGAAAACAGTGTAGTTACTTTTTGATGATGTATTTAACTTCTCTCCCATTTCTCAAAACTTTGTAGCAGTTATATATTGTGCTTCTAAGACTCAGATTTGTTTTCCTTCTGCTTGTGTCTTACCTTTTTGCAGTAGTATTTTAATTTTCCTGTCATTGTGTCCTCATTTTTTTTCCCTCTCTCTTTCTCTCCCTGTTAATTTTGAAAGTTTTGCCGCCTGCGTGTTTGAAAGCTTCTAATCTGCCTCTCTTCCCTTAGTGCCAGCAGGTTTATTTTTTGTTTTGCAAGCCTGCTCTGCCTCCTTACAGTATGACATCTGATGCTGGAGGGTCGCACTTTCAAAAATGAGTCAGCTGGTACATGGGGTTATCATCAGTTTTTAGCTCTTCTGTCTGAGACATACAAACAAGTTTGGAAGCAATCTTGGGGTACTTACCCACAAGGCTGGTGGAGACCAGGTGTGTCACAAAGGTGATTTGCTTGCTCCCTGGGGGAGAGGGTGGAGTGAAATTTTTGCATTTGTGTCAGTGCCAAGTCACTGCCACCTCCAGCATGCCCCAATTTTTAGTTCTAATATAACTTTGTGCAAAATTGAAAATGTAAATATACTGCAAAGAGGATCTAAAATATTTGAGCTGCTGGAGTCTCTCTCTCTCTTTTTTTTTTTTTTTTTTTTTGCATTCTTGTCCTTGGACTCTAAATGAACTGCAGTGAGGGGTAATTTTGAAAGTCTAATAAAGAAGTAAGATTTTTAAAAGCTAAGAAATGTGGAGAACAGTGTTTCTTTTTTTTTTTTTTTTGCTGGTGGCTCTAATTTTAAGATTCTTTTGTTAAAGTTCACAATTAGAAGTCTCAAGTCAGTGATAAATTTACAGATCAGGTTATTGTAATGTCATTTGGAAAATGTAGTTTTTGATCTCTAAAAAAATTTTTGAGAATTTGAGTGTTAGCAATCAATATTATGTTGATTTAACTTAGTATATATTGACCAATGCTGTTTATAAAACTGAATAGGGTAAGAGGAATTTATTGTTTTAACAGTATGGTAGGAATATGCAAAATTCATTCATATCCCAAAATGAAAGTAAGACTTTTTAATGTCTTAGAATTTTGAATATTTCTATGCAAGATAGTAACAGTATATTAAAAAATAATAGAAAACAACTGGCAACTATTTATAACTGAAATCAGTTCACAATTATCCATAGTAACATTTTAATACCCCAGCTTGGTACACTTTTGATAGGTAATGCATTTTGCCAGTATATTTTCAGGGAAGGTTAATTTCGTTGTTGAACCAAGATAATCGTGATTAGAATGGTAAATCTGACTTAAAAGTGTCTCAAAATTCACTAAGGCTATAAGATTAAAATATAAATTATCTAGAGCAGAAGTTAGCAAACTTTTTCTCAACGGGCCAGATAATAAATACTTTAGGCTTTGTGGGGCATATATCTCTGTCAGTTTCTCAGCTCTGCTCTTGTAGTGTCAAAGCAGCCATGGACAATACATGTAAATGAATGAATTGTGGCTGTATTCTAATACTACAAAAATAGGTGCCTGACCCAGGCCTTAGTTTGTTGTCCCAGGAAATAGTTTGCTGACCCCTGATCTAAATAAAGTTTGGGACTGTGAATACCAGTGAATACTTTTGATATTTTGGATAACCAATAGTTGGCTGTAGAAAGTTTCATAGTTGTATGTTTTTATTACAAATATTTGACTTTGTGAATAATTATGATTTATTATACATTTTACTCCTTTGTATGTTGGTATCTAAATAGTGTTTATAGTATCCTTTCCTTAAAAAAATGCACTGACTTTTTTATTAGTCCAGCTTTTATAATAAACGTGTTGAATGGCAATCTGATCACTTTTTTCTTCTGTTAAAATCTTTAGTTAATTTTAAAACTGTTAACGATTAAATCTTGTTTTCAAATTTGTCTACTAATATAACATGTCTGCCCATTTTTGGAATATGGAATGTTTTGCTTAACTTTCCTCAATTGCATTTTACAGATCACCAGGAGAACCTCAGTCTGACGACATCGAAGCTAGCCGAATGTAAGTGTAACTTGGTTGCGGCTGTGGTGTCTTTTAAGTTACCCTAGATTGCTTTAAAGGTATTAAATTATTTGAAAATTATTTCTAGTTATAAGAGAGTAATACATTAAAAAATGGGAGAGAGGAGTGTGCCGACTATTTTTCCTACCAAATAAATACTTCTGAGCTTTGGTACCATGTCACTAGATACTTCTGGTAGATAGTTGTATACTCCTGCATTATAATGTGTTTTTGGTTACCTGGCAGTTGTGTGGAAATAGAGAGGGGAAAGAGTTCAGGTTAACAGTCATTTATTAAATACTCACTAATCAGCTGGTGATGTGTTGTGGATACAAAGATGCGTAATAATTAGTTCCTAACCCACAGAAATTTATAGTCTGCTCGGTGTGAAAGAGAAATCTTTAGTCATTGTGCTAGAAGGATACCCAGGATGCAACAGGAGCATAAAGGAGTACTGGGTTACCTGGGTATACAGTAGGAACCTAATCCATGTGGCAGGGAAGTAGGGGTGGCCAGGGTAGGCCAAATTAAATCTTGAAGTGTAACTGGGAGTTAGGTAGTGGAAAGCATCAGCAGAGTTGTTCTAGGCAGAAGTATGGGTGAAGTTATAAAGCGGCATAGTGAGCATAGGGAACGGGCAGTTGAGGATTTTTAGATCATAAACTGGCTGAAAGGCAGGAAAATGAAGGAGGTAAGACTTGAGAGAATAGGCTAGAGCCTTGCATGGTATGTGAAAGACCTAGGCCTATCTCTTCGGTATTTGGGAGTCAATAAAGAATTTGCTGAGGAAGGAGTAGTAACCTTGTTAGACATAAAATTTTAATAGTTTTGGCAGGAGAGAAACAGAATTGAAGAGAAGTGTGTGGTGGTAGGGTGACCAGGGCTTCAGCAGTTCAGTCAATAAAAGCTTTTTTGTGTATTTATTTTAAAGATTTATTTATTTGTCAGAGAGAGAGAGAGACAACACAAGCAGGGGGAGAGGCAGGCAGAGGGAGAAGCAGGCTCCCCGCTGAGCAAGGAGCCCGATGTGGGACTCAATCCCAGGACCCTGGGATCATGAGCTGAGCCAAAGGCAGCCACTTCACCGACTGAGCCACCCAGGCGTCCCTCAGTCAGTAAAAGCCTTAAAAAGGACAGTGACAGAATAGGAATTCAAGATAACACTCTCTGGATGTGTAAGAAAAATATTGGGAAAGTGAAATAGGTAAGACTTTAGTATTGATTGTAAGAAATTAAGAAGTTTAAGGTAATGGGAAGGTGGTAATTATTAAAGGAAGGTTTTTGAGGTAGTAAGGGTTGGAATGAAGAATATAGGTATAGGGATTGCTCTGGAGTAAGAGCAAAGAGCCCATCTTGTGAAACTAGAAGGAGGTAAAGATGGGTATGTGATGTTAACTGTGTTTGTAGGTGAGAATGGGGATGTCAAGGTCATTTTTACCTGAAGTATTTTCTCAGTAAATTCGTTTAGGTCTGCTACACCACTGTTTCTGTCTCCTTTGAGATGATACTAGATACTTCTTGAAAAGGAGGTTCAATTGTTAAGTTTGGAAACTGCAGAGTTAAACAGGTTTCTTTACTGAAAACGGTGGAAATACACTTTAAAGTACTGATAAACATTGTGAATCTCCAAGAAGGGACTGTAAGATGTATTTTTCAAATTTATGTGTCTTATGTAACTTTTTTTTTCTAAAAACTTTTTTGTGGTAAAATAACACGTAACAAAGTTGACCATCTTTATTATTTTTAACTGTGTAATTCAGTTATGTTAATATTGTAGTGCAGCCATTGCCACCATCATCTCTACAACTCTTCATCTTGCAGTACTGGAACTATTTCCCCTTCAGCCTATCCTCTGGCAACCATCATTTTACTTTCTAGGTCTGTGATTTTGACTGCTCTGTCCCATATAAATGGAATCATTTATATTTGTCTTTTTGTGATGGGTTATTTCACTTAGCATAATGTCCTCAAGGTTCATCCACATTGTCGCATATGTCAGAATTTTCTTCCTTTTTATGCCTAAATATTCTAGTGTGTGTGTGTATGGCATTTGGTTTATCCTTTCACCCATCGATGGACACTTGGGTTTCTTTCATGTTTTTGCTATAATGAATAATGCTGCCATGAACATGGGTGTACAAGTATCTCTTTGAGACCCTGCTTTCATTTCTTTGGGTATATACCCAGAAGTAGGATTGCTGGATCATATGGTAATTGTTTAATTTTTTGAGGAACCTCCATACTGTTTTCCACAGTGACTGTACCATTGTACATTCCAGCCAAGGGTTATAATTCTTCCACATTCTCGTCAGTACTTGTAATTATCTGTTTTTGATAGTTGCCATCGTGATGAAGTGATTTTTTAATTGTAGCTTTGTGACCATGTAACTTTTTAAGAAATATCTTTTAATAGTATTTTGTGGAACACAGAGTTTGATTATGGAACTTGAGGATAATATGGAAAACTTGGAAAGTGTCTGGGGGGAATGGGTGAAGAAGTAGACCAAATATTATTGAGTCTCATGCTACTGAGTGGCCAGTTGAAGTTAGGAGACTTACCATAGTTGGAGTTTAAAGACTTTTATCTAATAGCCAGAAAAGAGGCATGGTATTTCAAGGCTGGGTGTTAAGCAGAGCAGATAGGACAGAACTACTAATGGCATGGGCATAGGCTGTTAACCCTGAAGTGGTTGAGTTTATATGTCATTGGTGATGGCCATAATTGGGTAGGTTGTGGGGCCAGGTAGAAGTGTTGGGTTGGTTATAAAAGCCTGATAGGTCAAAGAGATAGTTCAGTGTAAATGAAATTTTTAGAAGGACATAGATGATGATGATCAAGGGTTGGGTGTTTAATATGCTTACGGTGGTGATTGACTGATGTAGAGAGGAGGTGAAGCTTTTTGAAGAAAAGTAAGTATTTTGGGTGAGAGGGGGCTAAAGTGTTGGCATAGATCATGAATACAGACATCGAAGTTGGCTTGCTGGTGATATAACTGGGGGCAAAATGGAGCCTTTAGTATAATGGGTATAATTTACCATAAGAGAGGGGAAACGTATTGAGGTAGATAACATGACTTTCAAAGTGTAAGTTGTATTTGTGTTATGTTTTATTTTGTTTAGATGGACGTTGTTTTAAATACAAGGAATTAGAAGAGTAATAGTGGACTTAAGGGTTTTAGTTGTCTGTGAAAAAGTTCACAGAAAAGGGATACAAGATAAGTAGTGTCTTTTGGGGTAATCCAGGCTTTAGTGAAAGCTAAGAGGTTGGGGAACCATTATATAAAGAATTTGAATATTAGGGACAACCTGTATTTTAAAAGTTTTTGTAGAGATCTTAGAGTTAGATTAGTGGAACAATTCAATAGTAAAGAATAGAAAAGGGTAGGTGAAGCTTGGTACTTTGTAGTAAAAATCAAGGATGGCAGTAATGTGAGGCATGATAGGATATTTGTCACAAGATTCCAGATGAAGCTCTGGTATTAAGTTCTGGTTGAGTTCAGCAAACTTACGCTGTTTAACTTGACCATGTTAAGGTAGAATAGCAGGAAATTAGACCTACCACAATGTCTCGATAATGGTGTGTAAGGTTCCAGACATAATCACTGTAATGTAGCTCTAAGTCTTCATGTCTGCCCCCATTTCTCAAATTCCTATACCTTTGGAAACCATACCAGGCAGTAGTTAGTAAGGTGAATAGGTCAACGTTTGTTCTACCATAATTTCGTGAGTCTTGATTTACAGAATAGATAATGAAGGATTCTTGGTTTTATCTAAGAATTAGCTAGGGTCTTTGATTAATGGCTGCATCTTACATTTATTGACGTATGATTTTTTTGGGCACTTGCAGGCACATTTGCATTTGGCATCTTTTAACTAGGGAACATCTTGGGTCCATTTTAAATGGTAATTATATAAAATTAAAGAATATACCCGTTTGTTTTTAGGAATTCTTAGTGTTGTCTGTTCTCTAGGGTGCAGAAAAACATAGGAAACATTTTTAACATTTGCATGCCATTCTATGGTTTAGCCTAGAAATAGAACTAACACAATAACCCAGATCTTTTTATCCAATTGTATGTATATTCTCTCTCTGTTTTGTTTAAACTTATATATTAGTCGCATCTTTTTGCACATATTAATTTAGACTTTAATTTTTTTAATGATTTCAAAGCAGTTTCTTTGATTTTCTTCAGATTTCTCATCTTTTTGTATTTACTCTCCACTCCCATCTTTAATGCTTCGGTTGTTTTCAGGTGTATAACCAAGACAGTAAATGGAACAAGAGTAAACGTATCAAGTGATTTATGGTTCCATATATATCAAGACTATTTAAATAAATACTTAGTTTTCTGTAAATGTTGGTATGACCTAAGACCCAGGTCTCAGGCCCATCATTATCTGTTTTCTCTAGGTAAAAGCTTTATCAACTCTTATATTTCTATCTCCAACTCCAACTTACCCTCTGAATTGTAGACTCATCTATCCAATAATTGAATGTCTGATTCTCAAACTTAACAAGTCCAAAATAGCTCTTGATTTCATTCTCTCAAATCTACTTGTTATCTTTTTGCCATCTCAGTTGGTAGCAACTCTTTTTTTTCTTCCAGTTTATCCAAAACTTTGGAAGCATCTTTGATTTCTGTTTGTCTCACTCAAATTATCAGCAAATCATGTTGGCTCCACCTTTAAAATATCATAATTCAACCACTTGTCTTTTTACACCGTTTCCACCTCTATCACTCTTGATTAAAGCCATCAGCTTTTCCCAAAAGAATGAAATTGTTTCCCAGTAGTCTTGCTGCTTCCATACTTGCCCCTTTCAGTGTATTTTCTATGTAGCAGCCAGAGTGATTTTTTTAAAGATTTATTGATTTATTTTAGAGAAAGAGAGCACGAGTGGGAGAAGCAGAGGGAGAGAGAATCTGAAGCTGACTCCATGCTGAGCGTGGGAGCCTGACACAGGGCTCGATCCCCCAACCCTGAGATCATGACCTGAGCTGAAACCAAGAGTTGGATGCTTAACTGACTCCATCACCTAGGCCTCCCCAGAGTGATCTTCTTAAAATCAAAGTTAAACCATGTTATTTATGCTTAAAAAATTTCAAAGGCTTCCCACCTTAGAGTAAAATCTGAGGATCTGCAAGGCCCTGTATGAGCTCTCGCACTTGTGTGGCCTTTCCATTTCTCTTGCTCATCTTTGCACTGGCTTTATGGTCTTGCCCTTATGTTTTTGTTTTGTTTTGTTTTGTTTTTAAAGATTTTATTTATTTGAGAGAGAGAGAATGGGCGAGAGAGCACATGAGAGGGGGGAGGGTCAGAGGGAGAAGCAGACTCCCTGCCAAGCAGGGAGCCCGATGCGGGACTCAATGCAGGGACTCCAGGATCATGACCTGAGCCGAAGGCAGTCGCTTAACCAACTGAGCCACCCAGGCGCCCTGCCCTTATGTTTTGATGTTCTTGAGACTGGTACCTATTGTTTGTGACCCTTCTCTGATATCCACATGGCTCCTTCTAGTTGCCTCAGAGCTCTCTGCTCAAATGATGCCTTATCAGAGAGGCCTTCATTGACCAACTTCATCAAAGAATGGTCATGTTCTGTGTTCTCTGTTACCCTTACCCTGTTAGACTTATCATCATGGGATTTAATGTCACTTGACTTGTTGCATATTGATTTCTTTGTTGCATATTGATTTCTTTGTTGTCTGGTTCATTTAATTCTAGAGTGGAAGCCTAATGAGAGTGCCTGGTCTAAAGAGGTTGTAAATACTTAATATGTGAAAGAGTGAAATTACTAAATTAATGCAAAATGTTTATTTCTGCCTTTTTAATTCCCTTACAGAAATGTAGGAAGAATTTTCTGGCGTCAGTTTATGTGTTAGTAAATGATAAATACGTACACAGCCCATAGAACTTGTGTAGTAGCGCCTAACGTCTTGAACACTTACCATATGACAAGCCACTATGCTCAGTACTCTATGTGCATTCTATCATTTGATAGGAAGGGTGAGCCTTTTTAAAAAACAAACAATAACCGAAATATTATTTTATTTATTTATTTAGGTATATAAAGTTTAATTTCTTAAATTTGTGTTTTATTTTTTATTGACATATAGTTGACACATAGTGTTACATTAGATTCAGGTACAGAGCATAGTCATTCAACAGCTTTCTGCATTATACCATGCTCACCACAAGTGTAGCTACCCATCTGTTACCATACAGTGCTATTACAGTACCACTGACTATATTCCCTGTGCTGTACCTTTCATCCCTGTGACGACTTCATTCCATAACTGAAATCCTGTACCTCCCATTCCCCATTTTGGTACTCCCACTACCCTGCCCATCCCCTCTCCCCCAGCAGCCACCACTTTCTTCACTGTATTTAGGGGTCTGTTTCTGCTTTTTGTTTGTGTCCGGTTTTTTGTTTTGTTTCGTTTTGTTTTTTGTTAGATTATACATGTTAAGTGAAATCATACTGTCTTTGTCTTTCTGTGTCTTGCTTATTTCACTTAGCATACTGCCCTCTAGGTCTGTCAGTGTTGTCTTAAGTGGCAAGGTAGTACTGCTTTTAGCTAAGCCTTTTAATCAGATTAGACTATGGAGATAGAGCTTGTATCTTCTGAGATGATAGGGAACTGGTACAGTTTTTTCCTTAAATTTTTGGTAAAATTCACCACTGAACCAATCTGGTTCCGGCACTTTCTGTTTTGGAAAGTCATTTATTCAGTTTTCATATCAGATATAGGCCTTTCAGGTTGTCTGTTTCTTCTCGTGAGTTTTGGCAGATTGTGTCTTTCAAGGAATTGGTTCATTACATCTAGGTTATCAAATTTGTGGGCATAGAGTTATTCATAGTATATCTTTTATCCTCTTAATGTTCATGGGATCTGTTGTGATGTCCCTATTTCATTTGTAATACTAGTAATTTGTGTCCTCTTTTTTTTCTTAGTTGGCCTGGCTAGAGGAGTATTGATTTTTTACTAATCTTTTCAAAGAACCAGCTTTTGATGTTGATTTTTCTCTGTTGGTTTCCATTTTTCAATTTCATGGACTTGTGTTATTATTTCTTTTGCTTATTTTGGATTTAATTTGCTCTTTTTCTGGTTAAGGTGGGTGTGTAGATGATTAATTTTTTGTCTTTGTTTCTAATACATGCATTCAAAGTATAAATTTCCCTCTAAGCACTGTTTTCACTGCATCCCAAAATTTTGATAAATTGTGTTTTCATTTTTATGTAGTTCAAAAGAGTTTTTAGTGTCTCTGGCGATTTCTTTGTTGACTTGTTTAATCTCCATGTATTTTGAGATTTTCCAGTTATCTTTCTGTTACTGATTCTGGTTTAATTCTATTGTAGTCTGAGAGTAGACATTGTATAATTTCTAGTCTTTTACGTTTGTTAAGGTATATTTTATGGCCCTGAATATGATATATCTTGATGCATGTTCCATGTGAGCTTGAGCAGAACAGTGTAATCTGCTGTTGTTGGATGAAGTAGTCCAGAGATGTCGATTATGCCTAGTTGGTTGATGGTGCTGTGGAGTTCAACTATGTCTTTACTGATTTTCTGCCTGCTGGATCTGTCCATCTCTAATAGAGGGATGTTGAAGTCTGCAACTACTATAGTGGGTTTGTCTGTTTTTTCTTGTAGTTCAGTTTTTATGTAGTTTGATGTTCTGTTGTTAGGTACCTACACAATAAGGATTGTTATGTCTTCTTAGAGAATTGACCTATTTATCGTTATGTTGTGCCACTCAACTCTGATGATTTACCTTGCTCTGAAGTTTTTCTGTCTGAAATTAGTACAGCTACTCTAGCTTTCTTTTGATTATTGTTAGCATGATACATTTTTCTCTTTATTTTTAATCTGTATCTTTATGTTTAAAGTGTCTGGGTGGCTCAGTTGGTTAAGCGACTGCCTTCGGCTCAGGTCATGATCCTGGAGTCCTGGGATCGAGTCCCGCGTCGGGCTCCCTGCTCAGCAGGGAGTCTGCTTCTCCCTCTGACCTTCTTCCCTCTCGTGCTCTCTCTCTACCATTCTCTCTCTCTCTCAGTAAATAAATAAAAATCTTAAAAAAAAAGTGTAAACAGTATATAGTTGGATCTTATTTTTTGATCCACTCTGGCAATGTCTTTCAATTGATGCATTTAGACCACTCATGTTTAAAGTGATTATTGGGGTGCCTGGGTGGTTCAGTTGGTTAAGTGTCCAACTCTTGATTTCAGCTTGGGTCATGATTTTAGGGTCCTAGGATTAAGCTCCACATCAGGCTCTGCCCTCAGTGTGAAGTCTGCTTGTCCTTCTTCCTCTTCTTCTCCCCCACTCTTTCTCTGTCTCTGTCTCTTCCAAATAAATAAATAAATAAAATCTTCTAAAAAAATAAAGTGATTATTGATACAGTTGGATTAATACCTAACATTTTTGTTACTGTTTTCTATTTGTTGCCCTTGTTCTTTTTTTGTTTTTGTCTTCTCTCTTTCTTCCTTCTCTGGTTTTACATGAGCATATTGTTCCATTTTCTCTCCTTTGTAAGTAGAGTTACCCTTCATTTTTACTTTTCTTTTTGGGGTCGTCCTAGAGTTTCTGTATCTTTTTTTTTTTTTTGGATTTATTTATTTATTTGAGAGAGAGAATGAATGAGCACACAGGTAGGGAGGGGCTGAGGGAGAGGGAGAGAATCTTAAGCAGACTCCCTGATGAGTGCAGAGCCTGACAGGGGCTTGAGATCATGACCTGAGCCAAAATCAAGAGTTGGCTGCTTAACTGATGGAGCTACCCAGGTGCCCTTAGAGTTTTTATATCTTAACCTAGTCTACTTTTAAATAACACTATATCATATAATAGGGAGTTGTGAGTACCTTATAATAACAAAATAATCTTAATTTTTTCTTTGATTATCTGTAGTTTGAAAGTGATATGCCTAGGCATAGTTTTTGGTTTGGATGTAATTTTTTTGTGGGTTTTGGTGTGGGTTTTTTTGTTTTTGTTTGTTTTTTGGGGGGGGGGTTTGTTTCATTTTGTTTCATTTTTGTTTGTTTTTTTACATTTATCCTTGGTGTTTTCTGAGTTTCCTGGATCTGTGGTTTGGTGTCTGATATTAATTAAAAGGGGGCATTCTCAGTCTTTATTGTTTCAGATATTTCTTCTGATTCTGTCTCACTTTCTTCTTCTGATATTCCCATTATGTGTATGTTCTACTTGTGTAGTTTTCTCACAGTCCTTGCATATTGTTTTTGTCAGTCATTTTTCTCTTTGCTGTTCAGTTGTTGAAGTTTCTTTTGATACATCTTCAAGTTCAGAGTTTCTTTCTTCAGTTTCCAGTTCATTATTAAGCTCATCAAAGATTTCTGTTACAGTATTTTTGAACTCTGGCTTTCTTTGTTTGGGTCTTTGATTTTTCTCTGTTTACATTGCTCAACTGTTCTTTCATGCCATCTACTTTATCCATTAGAGCCCTTACATATTAATCATAATCGTTGTAAAGTTTTGGTGTGATAATTCCAGCATCCCTGCTGTATTTAGTTCTTATGCTTGCTATCTTTTCAGTGTTTTTTTGCCTTTAGTATGCCTCATAATTTTTATTGATAGCTGGGTATGATTTCCCAAGTAAAAGGAATTGCTATAAATAGGCCTTTAGTAAGATGGTGGTGAGGTGTAAGGGGAAAAGGAAGCATTCTATAGTCCTGTGTTTTGGTCTCAGTCTTCTAGTGAGCCTCCCTGTGCCTCTGGATTGTGAACTTCATAAATATTTCTCATTTTTTTCCTCCCCTCTTAAGTGGAACAGGATGACTAGAGTGGGCTGGAGTTGGATGTTTCTCTTACACAGGTCAGTTAGGCTCTGAGAATACCTGGCAGATTAGGCTTGGGTTAACTAGTTTCTTCTGAGGCCAAGCCTTGTTAAGAATAAAGTGCTCTGGTGTATCTCTTAATGGTTCCTTTTTCGCTCCCCTGCTAGAAGCATGAGGGGATTTTTCTACATTTGCTCTGAGAACGTGGTTAAGCTTCTTGATATAAATATCACAAAATTGTGGGGGCTCTGTTGGGACTAAGTCCCCCTAGAGTTTTTAACAATTAGATTTTTCTGTACTGAACCTCCAGGAATTTGTGCATGGAATTTAGGTTTTCCTATCGCATCACAGGTCCCTCTGGCAATTTCCTGCTCTCTGCTTCAGTAAGCCGTGGCTCCCTGTATTTGCCTTTCTCTCCAGTCTTTGGAGCAGCATTTTGTTCTATTCCTCTCTCAGTAGAAGAAGAGTTACTAATTTTTTAGTCTGTTCAGCTTTTTACTTGTTATTAGATTGGAGTAGCAGCTTCCTAGCTCTTCCATATGGAACTGAGAAGTCAGAAATTGAGATATAGCTTGGATGCTTTTATTTTGTATATGGAATGGGAGAAAATATTTCTGTATGACTTCCAATTGAGGTATACTTAATGTGTATAATAGCATTTATGGATTAAACAACATCTTGAAGTACATTCTGAAGTAAAAGATACAAATCTCTTTAATCAGGTAAAGATCTTTTTTCAAGATCCTCTCCCATAGATTCTGATGTCATGTTCTTTCCTTTGCATATTCTTTTTATACTTCTGATATACCTATGAAACTGGGAGGTTTTTTAAAAAAAAAATACTTATTTTTATTTATTTTTTTTGTTCCATTTTGTTTTAAATTCCAGTATAATTAACATACAGTGTTAGGTCAGTTTCAGATGCTGTATAGTGATTTCAACAGTTCTTTGCATTACTCATTGCTCATCACAGTAAGTATATACTCATAATCTCCTTTACCTATTTCATCTCTCTCCACACTCTTGGTTACCATCCCCTCTGGTAACCATCAGTTTGGTCTCTGTAAAGAGTCTGTTTTTTGGTTTGTCTCTTTTTTTATTTGTTTTGTTTTGTTTCTTAAATTCTGCATATGAGTGATAGTATTTGTTTTTCTCTGACTGACTTATTGCACTTAGCATTATACCCTTTAGATGCATCCATGTTGTTGCAAATGCAAGATTTCATTCCTTTTTGTGGCTGAGTAATACTCCATTTGTATGTGTGTGTGTGCACATGCGTGCGTGCGCACATAGATATTAGATGTATAGATACACCACATCTTTGTCCATTTATCCATGGATGGACACTTGGATTGCTTCCATATCTTGGCTATTGTAAATAATGCTGTAGTGAACATAGGGTGTGAATATCTTCTTGAATTAATGTTTTCATAGGGTAAATACCCAGTAGTGGAATTACTGGATCATATGGTAATTCTGTTAAAAATTTTCTGAGGGAAATCCATACTGTTTTCGACAAGTGGTTGCACAGTTTGCATTCCAACCAACAGTGCACTGAGGGTTTCTTTTTCTGAAACTGGGAGGTGTTACGGTTAAGTACTAGAAAAAGGTAGGATTGTTTGACACTGTTAAGAGAAGAGAAATTGAAGGATCTTATTGAAGTTTCATAATTTGCTAGATTCTGAGAATATAATTGTAAAGAAGTTATTTGGTCATGTGTCTGAGGGAGGTTGCCATTTAAATAATAGGCACTTATAATGAGGTGTATTGAGAGTAGGTACAGGTTGCTGTGGGAGCAGAGAAGGGATATGTAATCATCTTGGAAATGATATCTAAGCTGAGTCTTTGAGGATGACTTGGTATAAGTAGGGATTATAGGATTCTAGGTAAGAAGAAAACTTCTGAGACCTGGAGCCAATGAAGACAGCAGGAACAAGTCCTTTGAACTGTAGGAAGTTCTGTATTGCTGGAATGTAGATCTAGGAGATGGGGGGAGTTGTGCTAAAAAATGTAGCTGGAAGTAGAAAGCCTTGATGAGATAGTGAAAGGCCTTGACACTGCTGAAAAGTCCTGGGTTTTCTCCTGATAGACTTAGGAGATAATGAAGTGTTAGGCATAGAAGTGGCCTGAGTCATAGTCTGTTTACTTTTCTACCAAATGAAACGTCATGTAAGCTTATATACATTCTCTTTTACTTTTTTTTTTTTTTTGAGGGTGAGAGGCAGAGGGAGAGAGAATCTTTGTTTTTTTAAAGATTTTATTTATTTATTTGACAGAGGCAGAGACAGCGAGAGCAGGAACACAAGCAGGGGGCGTGGGAGAGGGAGAAGCAGGCTTCCTGCTGAGCAGGGAGCCTGATGTGGGACTCGATCCCAGGCCTCTGGGATCATGACCTGAGCCGGAGGCAGCCGCTTAACGACTAAGCCACCCAGGTGCCCGGGAGAGAGGATCTTAAGCAGGCTCCACACCCAGTGCGGAGCCTGCAGGCTGGATCTCACAACCCTGAGATCATGACTTGAGCCGAGATCAAGAGTCAGACACTTAACTGAGTGAGCCACCCAGGCACCCCTATACATTCTCTTTTAAATAGAAGATATCACACTTCTTGTTCATGGTAGAGATGGATGAGCAGATGAACTGCCTCTGGCTGAGTCTTCTCAGAAAGTAGAATAAGCAGAACCTGGCTATTTTTGTTGAGGTACTCTAATAAAAGGGTTTTTAGAATCCATGTGAATTATGCATTTTATTCATTATATCTTAACGTGTCCTTAAAAAGGTTTTAAGAAACATTAATGGGAATGGTGTACTTTTATTACATAGAAATTGTTAGCTATAAATGGGATTCAAGGCTAAAAGAGATCAGTGAAAGGGAAAGGATGCTATTCCCCTTAAATTACTTAAAAGCAGGACTTTCTGATTTACTAGGTCCTTTATTGGCTTCTCCAGTCTCCTTCCTAGGATAATTGTTAAGTATTAAAGGACACACCATAACAAAAAACATTCACTGTAGTTTTTAATGAATGTTATTGTTTTTGTTATTTCAGTTTGTAGCACTACCTTCTACCCAGTTGCCCATGACAGAAACCTAGGCATTTAGCTCTTTCCACTTGTTTACTCCCTACAAACTACATCTTTTAAATATTTCTTGCATTAGTTTCCTTCTATTCATTCCTGTTACTACTACTTTCTTTCCCTGGTCTCTTACAGTAGTCATCACCTAAGTGGATTACCTGCTCCACTTTTGCCAGCTTTGATCCCAGTTTACAAAATGTAGTTAGTCATAAAGGCAGATTTGACTTAGTCATTGACTTGCTTAAACCGTTTTTGACTTGTATTGCAGGTGTTCTTATTTAGTGGTTTATGAATGGTATATGAATCTTCTGAAATTTTTTGCAAGGTGGAGTACATGTGCATTTTTATGGGGAGAAAGTCGCCTTTATTAGATTACTCCTCTGTTGACTAAAATCAGAATTCTTTATTAAGTCTCATAATCTGGCTCCTCCCTGCCACTTCATATTTTTTAGTTCTTTTTTGAACATTATACTGTTGAACTTAAGTTGTCACAAGATGTTCTCAGTCCTTTGTGCCTTTACTCCCTCATTTCCTTATTACCAGAAACATTCTTTCAGTTTTTTTCATCAGCTGCTAGTCATCCTTTGTGACTTATATTGGCTAAGTTGTCTTTCTTTAAATGGCCATGCCTCTGTATTTCCTATGATACTAAAATCATCTGGCTTTCACCTCCTTAAAACAGTAAGTTTCTTGAAGAAAGAGCCCATATGAAGATACAGGACCTGGAATAGTACTAGATTCTCAAGCAGAGTTTGAACTATACTGGAGACATTTGGAAGTCATCAGGTATTATTACCTTGAAAGAAGATGAAACGGCCCAAAGAAAATTTAAAAGAGAACGTGTCTAATAGCTAGTCCCGGGGGAGTATAAACATTTCCAGATTAGGAAGGGAAGTCTCTGAAGAACAACCAGAGAGAAAGGAGGAAATCAGGAAATGGTGTCCTGAAAGCCCACCGTAAATTTCCAGAAGGTCTACATTTCTCAGCAAGGTTAAACAAAATAAGGAGTGAAAAATGATGACTCGGCAAGAACAGTTTTTACATCATTAGATACAGAAGCTAGGTTATAGGTGCAGTAAGCCGTGACCTGTTTGTTTCCCACACACTGTTATTCTTGTTCTCCAATGATGCTTCTGGACTATTGTTATTCTCTCAGCATGAAAATTCCTGCTCCTTTTGAAGCTATGCATTCTGGGTATGTCATCCTCTGTCTTCATTGTTTAGTGATCGCCCAGTCACTTCTCCGTCTTTGATGAACTCATACTCTTTCACTCTACCCCAGATCCCTGAAGTCTTTGTTTATATGCTTAACTTCCAACTCCCTAGTATCAGAATTCCCCAACCATTTTATCTTTAATAATCTTCACTTCTGCTTTGCTGTGCCTTTCCATTCCCTTGGGCATGCTAATGTTTATTGTTTAATGTTAATTAAAACACCCACCTCAGGTTGTAGTCGTTGTATGCTTGCTTATTTGCTTTCTCTCATCCCATCTATTTTTCCTTGTCTTTGAGAGGTGTCCTGTGGCCCCTCTACTGTCTTCCAGTTTCAACTCTCTGGTTCTTCTACTTCCTGACATGGAGTGTTCAGACCCAGGACATTGAATAGGTCATATTCTGTATGTTCTCTTTTCACTCAGTTGGTTGTTTCCTTTACTGTACAGAAGTTAAGTTCACTGTAGTCCTATTTGTCTATTTTTGGTTTTGGTATTATATTGAAGAATGGTGATTTTGTGTGCTTTTGGTGTTATATTGAAGAATATATATATTCAAGAATGTATTGCCAAATCCAATGTCATGAAGCTATTTGTGTTTATTTTGGGAGTTTTATAATGTCAGGTTTTATGTTTAGGCCTTTAGTCCATTATGAGTTAACTTTTTTTTTTTAATGTATAAGATGTAAAGGTCCAACTTCATTCTCTTCCATATGGATATCCAGTTTTCACAGTATCACTTATGGGAGAGACTTTCCTTTCCCCATTGTGTAGCCTTGGCACCTGTGACAAAGCTCATTTGACCATATATGTAAGGGTTTATTTCTTGGTTGTCTGATGTGTTCCATTGGTCTTTGTGTCTTATCTTTATGCCAGTACCATACTGTTCTGATTTCTGTAGCTTTGTAAGATGTTTTGAAATCAGGAAGTATGAGACTGGCTTTGTTTTTCTTTCTCAAGATTGTTTTTGCTGTTTGAGTTCCATTGAAATTCCATATCCAGGAATTTTAGATTTTTTTTTATTAAAAATGCCATTGAGATTTCAATAGGAGTTGAATTGAGTGTGGAGATTGCTTTGGGTAGTATGGACATTTTGACAATATCAAGTTTTACAGCCCATGAACACAGGCTCTTTACATTTGTGTCTTTAGTTTATTTCAGCAGTATTTTGTAGTTTTCATTGTACAATAGTCTCCCCTTATCTGTGGTTTTGCTTTTAGTGGTTTCAGTTACCCATGGTCAACTGTGGTCTGGAAGCAGGTGATTCTTCTTAATATTGTCAGAGTAGTAGCCTAACACTACATTACAATGCTTATGTCATTCACCTCACTTCATTTCATCATATAGGCATTTTATCATTTCATACCATCACAGGAAGAAGGGTGAGTATAATACAGTAAGATATTTTGAGAGAGGCCACATTCATGTAACTTTTATTATATTGTTGAAATTGTTTTATTTCATTATTATTACCGTTAGTCTCTTAACCATGGCTAATTTATAAATTAAATTTTATCTTAAGTATGTATGTATAGGAAAAAAACATTATACAAAAGGTTTGGCACTATTGTGGTTTCAGGCATTCATGAGGGGCCTTGGAATGTATCCCCCATGGATAAGGGGGGACTGTTATACAAGTCTTCCACCTCCTGGGTTAAGTTTATTAGTAAAGTATTTTATTCTCTTTGATGCTGTTGTAAATGAGAATATTTTTTAAAATTTCCTTTTGTTCATTGTTGATAGAAACACAACTGGTTTTTGCATTGGCTGACTTTTGTATCCTATAACTTTACTAAATTTGGTTTTTAGTTCTAATAGTTTTTTGGGGGGTCTTTGGGGTTTTCTCCGTATAAGATCATGTCATCTGCAAACATAATTTTTTTATCTTTTTTTTTTTTAAGATTTTATTTATTTAATTGACAGAGAGAGAGACAGCGAGAAAGGGAACACAAGCAGGGGGAGTAGGAGAGGGAGAAGCAGGCTTCCCGCTGAGCAGGGAGCCCGATGTGGGGCTTGATCCCAGGACCCTGGGATCATGACCTGAGCCGAAGGCAGTCACTTAACCAACTGAGCCACCCAGGTGCCCCAAACAGAGATAATTTTGTTTCTTCCTTTCCAGTTTGGTTGCCTTTACTTATTTTTCTTGCGTGATTGCTCTGGCTAGGATTTCCAGTACTGTTTTAAAAAGAAGTGGTAAGAGCGGGCATCCTTGCATAGTTCCTATTTTAGAAGGAAAGCTTTCAGTTTTACACCATTAGGTATAATCTTTACATATATGGCCTTTATTATGTTGAGGTAATTTCCTTCTTTTTCTAGTTTTTTGAGTGTTTTTATTATGAAAGGATGTTGATTTTTGTCAGATGCTTTTTGTCAGTTGAGGTGATGTTGTTTTTGTCCTTCATTTTGGTAATTGAGTGTGTTGATTGATTTTTGTATGGTGAGGCATTCTTACATTCCAGGAATAAATCCCACTTGGTGATGATATAACTCCTTGGATGTATTGTTGACTTCTATTTGACTAGTATTTTATTGAGGATTTTTGCATCAATAATCAGGGATATTGGCCTGTATTTTTCTCCTCTTTGTCTCATTTTAGTATCAGGGTAATGCTGGCCTCATGGAATAAGTTTGGAAGTGTTTTCTTCAGTTTTTTGGAGGAATTGGAGAGGGATTCTTATTAATTATTAATTCTTTTTTAAACCATTGATAGAATTCTCCATTAAAACTCTCTGGTTCTGCGTTTTTCCTTGTTGGGAGGCTTTGGATTACTGATTCAGTCTTTTTAATAGTTATAGGTTGCTTCAGATTTTTTATTTCCTCATGATTCTGTTCTGTTAGATTATATGTTTCTAGGAATATATTCATTTCTTCTAGGTTATCCAGTTTGTTGGCATATATCGTTGACAGCAGTCTCTTATGATCCTTTTTATTCTTGTGGCATCTGTAGATATTCCCCATTATTGAAAGTGGGTATGGAAATGTCCTATTATTGTGTCACTATTTCTTTCTTTCTTTAGTTCTTTGTCATTGTTTGTTTAACATATCTGGGTGCTCTTCTGTTAAGTGCACATATATTTATAATTGTAATATATTTCTGGTGAATTAAACCTTTTATATGATGTGTTGTTTCTTACTACAATTTTTGACTTGAAAGTTTTTTTTTCTGATCGTGTGTGCATGTATGTATCTCATACATGTATTTGCTATATATGTATGAAACCATTCCTTCTCTTTTTGGTTATTATTTGCATAGGATCTCTTTTTCAGTCCTTTCATTTTCAGTCTATATATCCTTATATCTAATGTAGGGTAGCATATAGCTGTTTCTTTTCTTTTTTTAAATCCATTCAGACTCTATGTCTTTTGATTGGGGAGTTTAATCCACTTACATTTAAAGTAATTACTGATGGGGAAGACTAATTATTGCCATTTTTTTGTTTTTTGTATGTCTTGTAGTTGCTTTTTTTCTTCTTGCCTGTGAGGTCTTCCTTTGTGTTTCATTGATATTTTTTGTGGTGACATGCTTTGATTCCTGTCTCACTTTCTTTTGTGTATCTTCTATAAGCATTTTGTTCCTGTTTACCATGAGGATTACATAAGACATCTTACAGTTGTAATCTATTTAAAACTGATAGCAATTTCAGTTAAATACAAAAACTCTACTTTACATCTCTCTCCCCTTTTGTTATTGATGACACAAGTTACATCTTTTTATATTTTGTATCATTCAACATATATTTACAGTTCTAAAAAATGTTTTCATCTTTCAGATTTATTTGAATTGATGTACTCACCACAATTACAGTGTTATAGGATTCTGTATTTGTCTATATATTTACCTTTACCAAACATCTTCATACTTTCGCAAGATTTTGTATTGTTTACAGTCTTTTTTTTTTTTTAAGTTGAAGGACCTGCTTTTGCATTTTTTTGTAAGGCAGGTCTAGTAGTGATGAACTGTCAGCTTTTTGTTTATACTTGGAGGTCTTTATTTTTTCTTCATTTTTGAAGGTCAGTTTTGCCAGATACAGTATTTTTGGTTGGTAGTTATTTTTTTCAGCACCCTGCATATATTGTCCTGCTTCTTTCTGGTCTTTCTACAAGGTTTCTGCTGAGAAATCTGCTGATAGTGTAATGAGAACTGCCTTGTACCTGACTAGTTATTTTTCTTCTGCTGCTTTCAAGATCCCCTCTGTCTTTGACTTTTGCTAGAAATTATAGTGTGTTTTAGCATCTACCTTTTTGGGTTCATTATAGTTGGAGTCCTTCGAACCTCTTAAAATTAGATGTCCATTTCCTTCCTCACGTTTGGTAAGTGTTTGACCATTACTTTTTCAAATAAGCTGTCTGCCACATTCTCTCTTCTCCTAGGATTCCCCAAATGCATATATTGATCAACTTGGTGGTATCCTGTAAGTGTCTTAGGCTTTCTTCTCTTTTCTTCATTTTTTTAAATTTCCTCTGACTCAGTAATTTCAAGTGGCCTGCCTTTGAGTTCATTTTCTTCTGCTTGACTAAGTCTGCTGTTGATCCTCTCTCATGAATTTTCAATTCAGTTATTTTATTCTTTACCTCTAGAATTTTTGTTTGGTTCTTTTTTATGTTTTCTTTTTGTTGATAGTCTTATTTTGTTCATGCATGGTGATTTCATCTAGTTGTCTCCTGAGTTCTCTTGTAGCAAATTGGGTTTCCTTAAGGCAATTATGTTGCATTTTTGTCAGGTAATTCATAGATCTCTGCCTTTTTTTTTTTTTTTTTTTCTTGAGAGAGCGAGCGAGCACGAGTGGGGTGAGGGACAGAGGGAGAAGCAGACTTCCGTTGAGCAGAAAGCCCAACAGGAGCTGATCCCAGTACCCTGACCTGAGCTGAAGGCATATGCTTAACCAGTTGAGCCACCCAGGTGCCCCATATCTCTGCTTCTTTAAGGTCATTTCTAGAGCTTTATTTTGTTCCTTTGATTGGAATTGAACTGTGATTCCCTCTTTTTTTGTGGGCTTTTTTTTTTTTAATATATGCCTTTTAATTTTGTTGTTGTGTGGATTTTGCTTTTGAAAAAACAGCCACCTCTTCCAGTCTCTATGAACTGGCTTCAGAGAGGGGCAGATCTTCATTAGAGATCTTGGTATCTCTAAAACCTCTTATTAGAGTGTATCTTCTTTGGACTTAGGCTTGTAGTTTCGTAATTGAAGGGGTTTGTTGATTTATTTCTCAAGAGCTTATACTCTTTTACCCTCTTAATATCTTTCTGCAATACCTCAGGTTCTCTGGTGCTGCAACAAGCCAGTGAACTCTCTTTTGTTTTCTGTAGCCTCTAGGCATTCAGTGTATGCTGGTTCCATCAGTGCTCCAAGTCAGGCCAGACAGAAACTAGTTCCTTCAGCAGCTCTTCACCCCCCAAAAATGGGAATGTTGGACATAATTCCAGTGGGTGAAGCTGTAGGTTGGGCTTTTCATCATGATTATGAACTGTAACTCCAAGGTTTACTCAGCTCCGTAAACCCCTAAAAAAGAGTTTAAGGCTGAGCCAAATATTTATAATGCAAAATAGTTAACCAGACCTTTATCACAGAATTCATAACATATTGCTTGGTCATTGGTAGATCCTCAAGTATATAATTAACCAAGGAATTAATTTTCTGTTTTGATTATATTTGAATCAAAAAAAGTCAAAGACTGTATTTCATGATTATCACAGAGAATTGATAAATGTAGTACACTAATGCCAACAAGTATTTTGTGTTTCTCTCCTTTTAGGATCTTATTGGAGGGAAGTAGATGGATATAGTTTGGTTTTCATTATAACTTCACCGTAAAATGTGACACTTTCTAAAAAACCAAAACAGGTTAAAGTTGAATAATTTTATATAAATATTCGGTTCTACAATTTTATTTCATGTTTAATGTATAACAGGCACTCTGGGTATTGAGATTATACCTCAAAGTAATGCTTAGGTATTATTATGTTAAACGTTTTTATTATAGTAAAAATACTGATTTATAATTATAATTTTTTCCCTGAAAATTATATCTTATTCTATAGTTAATGGCTTATTGGTTGGATATGGTAGTAATGACTTACAATCATAGATTCAGTCTTGAAATAATCTAATATTTCATGCAATTCCATTGTAACAGACTCAGCTTTAAACCTACCATAACTGTGTCACAGATGTCTTAATGCCACCCATTTCTAAGAGGTGTAATATATCTAGGATATCATTGTTCACTTCCAAAATTTTTGTGTTAAATGCAACTTTGAGGGAGGGGGTGGAGTGTTTACAGAAGCAACATCCCAGAAGGAACAAAGAGATGTACTTACTTTGAGAAACCACTGAGTAAGTGGTTATTAGCTTTGTAGACATTATATAAGCCTTTTATCTCTGGCTTCTTAACTCCTCATATCTTTATTTAACTTCATATTAAATTAAAGTCACTCTCCTGACATTGACTTTTTTTGATCTTTGCCTTTTTATCTCCTTTAATTATTCTGTACTTCATCTACCATTAGTTTTTATGTTGTATGTCACAGTTACTATTCCTTTTATGTTCTATCATTGTTAATTCTAATTTGTCTTGTTTGCTCGTTGTTCACTAACACATCTTCACTTTCAGACAGCAATTTTTGTGGCTTCATCTTCTTCGTTCCTGTATTCATTACTTATTTTCCAACTACCTACTAAGTTTAAGATCTTTTTTCAACTTTCATCTTCTGCATTGTTGGCAGCCATTTCAGTGGTTCTAACCCCAGTGGCTTGCCATTGGCATAGGAGTATTAAACATACTTTCCTAGTATTTGTCTCTATGATAGGTAAATTAAGTTGCTATGCATAGTTACGGTCAGCTTATAACTTTTATTTTTATCATTATTGTAGGCTACTTTTGTTTTTGTTTTGTTGAATACTGGATTGATTCAAAAACTAGATTTAAGGGGCGCCTGGGTGGCTCAGTTGGTTAAGCGACTGCCTTCGGCTCAGGTCATGATCCTGGAGTCCCGGGATCGAGTCCCACATCGGGCTCCCTGCTCAGCAGGGAGTCTGCTTCTCCCTCTGTCCCTCTTCCCTCTCGTGCTATCTCTCATTCTCTCTCTCTCTCTCAAATAAATAAATAAAATCTTTAAAAAAAAAAAAAAACTAGATTTAAAGTCAGAAAACACAGTAATAGTGCCATTGATGACATGTTGGTTTTCCTTTTTCAGCTACTGATGGCTGAAACCATTTCTTCTGCCAGGTGACCGCTCTAAAAAGTTATAGTACGGTGACAGTATTTTCTCCCAGTGTTTTATTTTGAAAACTTAAACATGTAGCAAAGTTGAAGGATTTTTGCAATTGACTCAATATGCCTATCATCTAGATTTTACTAATAATATTTACCTTATTTTATCACATATCCTTTTGTCCATCATTCCATCTTTTCTTTTTTTTTTTCCATGCATTTCAAATTGTTGACCACAGTGCCCTACCCCCTCAGGTGAAACTATTTTTTTAAGATTTATGTCAGCTTTTCTAGAGTAAGTTTGGCCTCCCACATATAATTTATTTGTAGAACTGTCTGACAAAATGAGCCTTAGAAATAAAATAAGTAAATAGAAAGTATTGTCTGTTTTAAATGCATATTTTCAGTTGTCTACTTCAACTTTGAGAGCTTTCTCACTAGAAGATCTCACTTGCCCTCCATCATTGACTCAAGAAAAGTCGTGAAACGTGAGGAAATGATAGAAAGTAAGCCATATTTTTAACTTTTTGAGGAACCTCCATATTGTTTTCCACAGTGGCTGCGCCAGTTTGCATTCCCACCAATGGTGCAAGAGGGTTCGCCTTTCTCCATATCCTCTCCAACAGCTGTTCTTTGTGTTGTTGATTTTAGCCATTCTGACACGTGTGAGGTGCTACCTTATTGTAGTTTTGATTTGTACTGCCCTGATGATGAGTGATGTTGAGCATCTTTTCATGTGTCTGTTGGCCATCTGGATGTCTTCTTTGGAAAAATATCTATTCATGTCTTCTGCCCATTTTCAAATTGTATTATTGTTTTTTTTGGTGTTTTATAAGTTCTTTATATATTTTGCATACTAACCCTTTATCAGATGTCATTTGCAAATATCTTCTACCATTCTGTGGGTTGCCGTTTAGTTTTGTTGATGTTTCTTTGCTGTGCAGAAGTTTTTTCTATCTTGATGAAGTCCCAGTAGTTCATTTTTGCTTTTGTTTCCGTTTCCTCAGGAGACATATTTAGAAGGAAGTTGCTGTGGCTGATATCAAAGAGGTTACTGTGTGTGTTTTCCTCTAGGATTTTTGTTGTTTCAGTTGCATTGCTAGGTATTTACCCAAAGAATACAAAAATACTAATTCAGAGGGATACATGCACCTCAGTGTTTATAGCAGCATTACCTACAATAGCCAGATTATGAAAACAGCCCAAATGTCCATCAACTGATGAATGGATATAGAAGATGTGGTATATATATACAATGGAATATTACTTAGCCATAAAAACAGAATAAGGTTTTGCCGTTTGCAACACCATGAATGGAGCTAGAGAGTATTATGCTAAGTGAAATAAGTCAGAGAAATACAAATACCATATGTTTTCACTCGTGAGGAATTTAAGAAAAAAACAACGAACATGAGGGGGGAAAGGCAAAAAAACAAGAAACAGACTCTTAACTGTAGAGAACAAACTGATGGTTACCAGAGAGGAGGTGGGTGGGGGGATGGGTTAAATAGGTGATGGGCATTAAGGAATGCACTTGTGATAAGCACTGAGTGTTGTGTGGAAGTGTTGAATCACTACATTGTACACCTGAAGCTAATATACACTTTATTTAACTAACTGGAATTTAAATAACTTTTTAACTTTCTTTTTAAAAAAAGTAAGCCATAGCTCCACTTCTTGTAGTTTTGATTGTGAGTGGCAGAAAAGGTGTCCCTAAAGGGATCTGCTTAGGGAAGGAGTCTCTCTTCATTTCTTTCCTTTTTTCTATATCATTTTGTTCTTTTCTTTTTTTCTCTTATTCTCCTTATTCTTTTTCTCTCCTTTAATCATAGTTGGGGAAAAGTACACATTTTGCTGCATTGATTTGCTGAGGAGAAAGAGTGAGGAGGCCATGTGCTTAGATGGAAATGTCACGGAGAGCAAAGAACACAGACTCTAAATTAAGAGTTGGGAAATTTTTTCTGTAAAGGGCCAGGTGGTATTTATTTTAGGATTTGCAAGCCGTACAGTCTCTTAAAACCGCTCAACTCTGCTGTTGTAGTGCAAAAACAGCCATAGACAATAATTAAATTAATGACCTTGGTTATGTTGTAATAAGACTTTCAGTCCCTGAAATTTGATTTTCATATAATTTCTGCATGTCACAAAGTTTTTTTTTTCTGACTTTGTCAACCATTTAAAATTGTGAAAACCATTTTTATCTTGGGGGCTACAAAAACCAGGTGGCAGGCTAGATTTGGCCCACAAGCTAAGATTTGGTGATTCCCATTATATAGGGATTAACCTTGCACAACTTATTTATAAAAATGTCATTATTCGTGTACACATTCCCAACATAGAGTCCTTTTATATACTCTAAATTAGATGGGGATGCAGAATTGTAGAGATAATTCAGGGTATCATTGGTGTGAGTAAAGAAGAAAAATGTTTAATATGGTTGGTTCCATTGATAACATGGAGGTTCTGGCATGGCCTCCTTTCAGTCCTGTCTCATCTGTGTAGCTGCTATTTCTAGGTCTTGGGCAGAGAAGCAGACTGAATAGAGAGGGGCCTACTTTCCTCTGTCTGGTATTAAATCTCCCCTTAGTGGTATGAAAAACCCCAGTTTTGAGTCAAGCCTGGGCTCAAATCTCTTATTAGATGTGTGACTTGTTATGTAACTGCTCTGAACATCAGCAGAATGATGGTTTCTATAGCTAATTCATAGACTAGACTTATGAGGATCTTAGTAATAATCATAACAGTAATAGCAGCTAACACATGGTGTTTACTAGATGCCAGGCAGTGTTCTAACTACTTTATGTATAACTCATTTAATTCTTTCACAGCCATGATAGTCGTTATGTATACCATCACTTTAATGATGAATCTGAGACACAGAAATGTTAAGTAACTCATTCAAGGTCACATAGTTAAGTGGCAGAGCCAACATGTGAACTTGGAAGTCTGGCTTCAAAGTGCAAGCTCTTAGTAGGGTTTACAGTCTTCTAAAGTGGGAATATCTATAGCACATAGGTTCTCAGGAAATTACAGATACATTAACTTTACAGAATATTGTGGTATCTTCCTCAAAAAGCTTGGTGTACTTGTGAGATTGCAGATATGCATAAATATGAGATTCAAATTTTGATTTTTCAGTTTTTGCTTTTTTTTCAGTTACATATTATTTATGGGCTTTGTTTTTCCTTTAGGAGTTTTTAGTACTGTTATTGTTAAGAATTATTTTGAAATGAATCACTTTCTGTGAGACAATATGGTAGAAATGACTTAGACTCCAGAGCCAAAAGACCCCTGACTCCTGTTCTTGTCCTGATTCTGCATTTTCCTTCCTGTGATCTTGAGTACATGATTTTACTCTTTCAGTTCTGTCTCTTTTAGCTGTGAACTGAAGATAATCCTCCTCATGGGGATTCAAATGAGATAACCTATGCCAGAGTGCCTAGCAATAAGTCTAGTATGTTACCAGACACTCAAACACTAGTACTGTGTTTGCCTATCTATTACATAGAATAACCTAAACTTTAGAACTGAAAGATGGGAAAACTGAGGCTCAGAGAATTACTTGTTTAGGATCATACAGGTTATTAGAGGCAGAAGGAGCTGTCACCTAATGCAGGCCTGCTAATTTCTCAGTCCTGTCTTATTTTTACTGTTTACACTCCTTTATGCATTACATACAGAAGCATTATGTAATATGGGTTTTGGGGGGATTTTTCTTAGGACAAAACCTGACATTCTTACGAAGAAAATAACTAGTGTTTGGTATTTTGAATTTTGATAATTTATCATTAAAAAGTCATATGGACAATTTAGTAAGCTTTGAGGTTATTCAAATCATGTATTTGTATATATGCCAAACTAGTGTTTGGTATTTTGAATTTTGATAATCATTCAAAAGTCATATGGACAATTTGGTAAGCCTTGAGGCTATTCAAATCAAAATGTTAATACATTTTCTCCATATTTATTTTTAATATACAAGTACCATGTTTATTATAGAAAAAATAGAAGCAGAAACATTGAGGAATTTTTAAAAAACCCATTCAGTCACATCGGTTAGAGAAAATGTTAACACTTTGAAGTAAACGTGGCCTCATCTTACATATACAACTTTGTAACTGATTTTTTATCAGTTAGTGATAAATGAGGAAGACTATTCCCTGCCAAATTCAGATGTTGGTAATTTTTATTTAGTCCATTCTGTGAATGGTTATCAGTTCATTTAAGTAATCCCCTGTTGTTGGCATGACATTTTTTCCAGATTTCATAGAAACGGTGTATTTTTGCAAAATTGTCCAATTATTTTCACTTGATCTCTGATTTATATGATTCATTCTCTATTAATTTTTAAGACTTTGATATATGTTCATAATTTTTCTACAGAGTAGATATACAGTCCATTGACATTTTCTTTCTGGAAAGCCACTGTTTTTCGGGATAGGATGGTTTTATTCATCTCCTATTCTTTAGTAAAGGATAGTAACATATGGTGTAAATCTTCCAGATTCTTCTCTTTCTTTACATGTTGTCACTTTAATATTTTGCATAGTGATATATCTGGAATAATAATCTTTAATTTTCAAAAGTTGGATTGTTCATAACTACATGTAATAAAATAGCTATTAAGTGATGCCCGTGCAATTTTTAAGTGTGTTTTGTAGGGTTGTTTTTTTTCTCTCTGCATGCATGGATTTGCATGGAACATTTGAAAAATAGAAGCATCAGAATGAATTGAATGTTTCTGAATTACAGTTGACCCTTGAACAACATAAGTTTGAATTGTGTGGGTTTTTTTAAATAGATATATAAACTACGTATTGATAAATCCAGTACGGTACTGTAAATATATTTTCTTTCTTAAGATATATTTTCTTTTCTCTAGCTCACTTTAATGTAAGAATATAGTATATAATACATATAACATATGAAAGTGTTAATCACCTCTTTATGTTATTGGGAAGGCTCTGGTCAATGGTAGGCTATTTGTAGTTAAGGGGGAATCTAATATGCAGATTTTCAACTATACAAGGGGTGGCACCCTAATGCCACCATTGTTCAAGGGTTAATTGTGCTAGTCTATGTCACTTACCTTGATAGATTAGAGACAAAGTTCTACTTTTGAGACAAAATTGGACTTAATTAGTATGTCCCTTATCTACTACTCATTTGCCTTCTTGTTCAGTTTCTCATGATTAACAAGATATATCTCACAAATAACAAGATGTGAATTCCTTTGGCACCTGCCATTTAGTCTTACATGTTAGTAAGATAATTGTAGGAACATTTTGAGAATCAACTTTGTAGTTTTTATTCCTGTGCATGTGAATTTGAGACCAAAAGGAATAGCTATGAATTAATGTTTCTTTGGATCCAGTAGACTACTTTCTTTAAGTTATGGTAATCTCAAATCATCAGACAGTAGAAGCATAGATTTTAGAGTTGAATAAACCATAGAGATAGATATTGTAGCCCAGCTTTTTGCTTGATGAAATAATCTCTTCTTCAGTATCTTTAGAAGCTATGCTGGAACAGCCAATTAAGAACGTGAATCTACATATTTTAGGTTCACAACATAGTGAAACATAAGATTTTACCCTAAGGGAACTTAAAATATTCTGTGTTCCTATGACATGGGATGAATGAGCAAGTTTAGTGACATGTTTTGGGTTCAAGATTATATGCTCAGAATCATTTTCTTGCAGTATAACACATTTTGGAGATTACATTTATAAGTTTATTTTTAAATCTCCCGTATGATAGGTAATTGGAGAAAAAACTTTCTTTCCAGATAGAAGTTCTGTGTTAACTATAAATCAAGTATTTACAAACTATTAAAATAGTAATTATATAAAGGGAAGTTGGATTGATACCTTAACTTGACTCTCATTTTCTTAATGTTAGTTTTTTTAAATGATAAAATACTAAACTCTTGGCCATAAACCTTGTGATTTTCATCTGTTGTACTAAATAATTTAAGCACATATACCATCAAGTTTTTTTCTCCCTTTTTTTAAACCAAAGAAAAGCATATTTTATTTCAGCAATGATTTTGATAAGCATTGCTGTTCTTTATCATAGTATCTTAGGCAGTATTTTATCAAACATTTCACTAGTTAAAAGTTTATATAAACAGTGGATCTTCATTTTCTACACTCATCTTAATATGCAAATTTGTTACTTTAGTGCTTGACTGACTTGCCTTGCCTTAAGATCTGTTGAGCTTTTTACATGAGAGCTATACTAATCTTAATCACTGTGCTTATTGTTTGAATGTTTGCTACAGGAAGCGAGCAGCTGCAAAGCATCTAATAGAACGCTACTACCACCAGTTAACTGAGGGCTGTGGAAATGAGGCCTGCACGAATGAGTTTTGTGCTTCCTGTCCAACTTTTCTTCGTATGGATAACAATGCAGCAGCTATTAAAGCCCTCGAGCTCTATAAGATTAATGCAAAACTCTGTGATCCTCATCCCTCCAAGAAAGGAGCAAGCTCAGCTTACCTTGAAAACTCGAAAGGTGCCCCTAACAACTCCTGCTCTGACATAAAAATGAACAAGAAGGAAGGACAAGGAGCAAGAGATGATTTTAGAGGTAAGATGTTCTATTTTTAATTGAGAATTTTTGACTGAAAACCAGATTGGAGATTTAAATAAAATGCGTGAGGTTTTTGTTTGTTTTGTCTAATTGTGTGACATTAGTATATGGTAGTATAGTGGTATTTATTTACCACTCTATTTATTTGTTTATTGTGGTAAAGGACAGCACTAATAATTGAAGTTATGATTTAACAACATTTTAGTGTTCTAATAGTCCCTAGTGAGAAGCAGATTATATTCCAAAAGTTCCTTTGTTAATGGATTGATTGGAAGTTTTGAACGTTTTCCACTAGGAAAAACGTATTAAGTGGTAATCTAAACTAGACCACAAAATCTAATTAAATTATCAAATAGCTGGACTGAATATGTGGAATGAATTGTGGAACCCTAGCACTATGAGGTGAAAGAAGCAGAAAGGAGTGTTGGCAGTCTTTTCCATTTCTGAGGGCAAAGCAAAATTTTGTAGCCGTTACTTGAGAAATAATTCAGTTTTTCTTTCTAATATTCTTCCCATATTCTGCTCAGTTTCTTCTAGGCATTTGGCACACTCATGCTGCCAAGAACATCATCACCTACCAATGGCAGTCTTCACCTAAGCCCTTGTTTTCTAAATGATCCTGTATTCCAAATTGTTTAAAATATATATATATATATATAATACATATATATATATATATATTTTAATCTTCAAATCCAAGCTTTCTTTTCCTCAGTGAAGATAATCAGTGTTAGTAACAAGGTAATTGAATTTCTGAATAACTGACAGGGCTCAGCCCTACCAGAGGAATTGTATTTTAAAAGAGGAAGCTTTTTGTTTAAGACATGTATAAGTTAGAGAACACCTCTGAAGTTTTCAGTAGCATGATTTAAATGCAGATTTAATTTAATTGGTGACATGGAATTATGTTACATCTTTTACTCTAACCTCACAGTAAAGGTGTTTTCATAAACTTGATAACTTTACACAGCTTCAAAATGTGTGGTTCTGTTACATGATTTAGCTCACATACTGTGGATAAGTAGGTGAATGTTGTCAGTATCTGTAATGGGAAGTTGCATTGACTCCCTTAAACACGTTTCTCCAGCAAGTGTGCACCACAGAGTAATAGTTACTAAATGTAGAATGTGCTGGTGCAGTTGAATGCAGCCAGCTATAGGGGATTATAGTAGAGGGTAGATGGACACATCTTTTTGTCTATGTGCTTCATCATAGGTGCTTATTGAGTGGTTATTCCCAGTCTTTGTTTCCTATTTTTGGTCAAGTCTGTGTAATTTAGCAGTTCCTTATACTTTCTTCAATGTGCTACTCTGTTCTACTCCCTTTTTTCTGTAATTTTCTATTTACTGTGGTATTTTTTCTACTGGGAATTACAAATGCCTTAACTACACTAGTACTTTTATTGTTAATTATATTTTTTGGTTCTCATTACAAAAGTGTATATGTGTTGATTAGTCTGCTGCAAACTGTTTTTTGCGTAAAAATTTTGTTAAGTGTAAAATTTTGTAGACTAAGTATATTTTCGGGAACATACATACATTACAGAATATACAGATATACCATAGAGGACTGTTCCTTCATTTAACATTTTCTCAGTAGAACATCTCTTTTTATTGATAAACATTGTGAATGTTTGTGTCTCTAATTTTAATGTTCTTTAATTTATGTCTGAAAAACTCAGTTCAACATTTTAAACAAAACACTAGGGAAAGTATTTGTGCATTTTATATGGAATTAGTAGAATGTCAGAATCACTTGAAGGCATTCTGAACAGACGTCAACAAAGGGTATCTGGGTCTAGAGTGTTGCTGTCCCTTAAGATAGGTCATGTTACTCATGAAAAACAACTTTTTGTTATTAAGTTTATGACTTAATGATTTAGGAAGCAGAGTGTTTTGTGTCTTAACAAGATAGTTACTTATAATTATTTACTCTATTTTGGTTACATTCTAGGAAATAAGGGGTTTTTTATTGTCTTGTAAGAAGGTGTTATAATTTTTTCCAGTTAAAATATTGGGAAATAAGCTCCCAGTTAGCATTTTCACACTTTTCAGGAAGAGATTACTGATGTTTAGCAGAAGATGTCTATACAGTTTCCCCCACTGTCGGAAAGTAGAGCATTTCTATGAAACTTTCATGAGCCAAAATGGCATACACAGTGAAGAAGCAATTACCATTACTTTATATGGAAAACATTTTGAGGTTCCTTATCCAAAAAAAAAAAAAAAAGCCTCTCTCAGGCTTTTCTGATACCTTAGGACACATCTTGCTAATGGATGTACAAAATGAATTGAGATAAACACAGACGCCCACAGACAAAGTTCAAAACTATGGTGACTTGAGGCTGAGATGCTGAGTGTAATTGCTGGGGAAGGAGATTGTCAGTGCCTCTCTTACTCCTCAGAGTATATGTTGCCTCTGTAATGGCTTGCAGTAAAACAAACACTAAATGCTTTTTTGTTTCTTAACTTTCTTACTATAAGTGAGGTAGCCTAGTGGGAACTTTCGAAAAGCAAGGGATACCTACATATTGTAATAGAACAAATCTAAAGATTAACTCTTAAAGAGTTAAAGCCTATAAAAGGAACTATAGGTGTTGACAGTCTGGTAGCAGCGGCCAAAGATCAGATTCATGGTGTGGTAAAATTTGGTATTTTTGTGGTTGAACTTATTACAGCTGTTCATTTAATGATCATTTGCATGTTATCTTTTACTGTGAAACAAACATTAAAAGAGGTAGAAATCATATTAAGAAATTTTATATGTTGTACAGTACATGTATATAAGTCTGTTTGTCACAGTGAAGATTGAATGACCTATGTGTCTCTAAAAGTATCCTCTGCTTAATTTAAGTATTTGTTGACAGGCCTGCCACTTCCTTAATAGATTAAGACTTTTGTCAGTATTATAGTGTATTATATTTGACCAATATAATCTCCATAAAATTAATAGACAAAATATATCATTTGTTCTCTTTCCTGTAAAATAATGTATCTGAATAATTTATTCAAAATGCAAAGACTATTTGGGGTGCTCCATTTTTATTTCTTCCACAATTTGTTGGTGTTTTTATTGGCCTATATAGCGCTGTCTTAAGGAAAATGGTCTTGAAATATTAGTAAGCATTGTTTTTTATTTTTTAATTTGAAGGACAGTTTTTATCATTTGTAGAGACATGTATAGCTTTTGCCTCGATATTTGAAGACGGTATTAGCTTATTTTATATACTAATAAAAGCTAGGAGATTCTTTTGTTATACTCAAAATATGAGTTAATCATGTTTGACCCCATTTATCAGGAAAATAAACCCTCAGAAGTTCATCAGTGGACTTCCACTTAGGTAATCGGCAGACCTGTGCCACATGTCATCCCTCAGGTGCAAATGAGGATTAGAATACGAGTGTTTACTTTTTAGTTTCTGTTGTGATGGCATGTCAGAGAAGAGGGGGTGAATAAATTTGGAGTTAGCCAGCCTACAGTGTCTGTCCAGATATATTAGAGAGTTGGAGGAAGACCAGAGTTTCATAAGATCACCTTTTAGATACTAAATGATTAATAATTAATTCTAGTTTGGAGTTAGAAGTAATCTCAGTAGAAAATTTAAGTTGGCATATTCATGTGAACTAAACTAGTATTAACTGAGGACACAAAACTCTTGGGGTACTATCCAGCATTGTTTGTAGACATTTTTTTTATCCATTGAAAATTATATCCTTTAGTCAGTCATTAATGGTTTCATATCCTTTTAGTAATTGGTTAGTCTTACCTGTCTACCAACATTTGAATACTTTCAGCAATAGCAGACACGTGTGATAGTCCTTAGGGATCAAAAAAACCACACATGTACATATAAGTAACATGGAACTTTCAAGTTTTTGAATTATCTTTGCCCAGAGCATTCATTCTGCCTTTAGCTATTAGAACAGGTAATATCGTTGATTTGTAAAGTGAAATTCAATTATCTAATGTTTAAAGGATGTTTTCACTTCTTTTATTAGTGAGGTTGTTTGACTATAGGGTCAGAATATCTTTATTTCTGTATTTTTATTTGAAATACAATCATTTATGTTCTTGTTTGAATATTAAAACAGTTTATTCTCAGTTACCTGATATTCATGCAAGTTATAAGAGAAAAATAGTGTCGAGGTATATTTCTCAGCTTTGGTAAGGTGAAATTTTGTTTTTTAGCTTATCTCAGATTGTTAGTGAGAAAATGAAGGGTGGGTTGTTTTTGTTTTTCTTTTCTTGAGAATAGATCATGAGAGTTGAGTACAGGAGAGCTAAGCTAATTTTAATTATAAAATTTTTTTTTCTTCTTTTTTTAAATTGAAATTCATGCTAAGTACCAGGGAGTTTATTATTTGAGGTGTTGAATCTATGAGTTGTCAATTGTTATGATTCTCCAAGCATTGAGATTTACTACTCCTTGAGTTGGAATGTTTTACATGGTTTTCCTCTTTAATCACTGTATTCAGTGCTATGAAAAAGTTAAATGTTATGAAAGCTCAGATTAAACTGCATGAAATAAATTAACATTTGAGTAGAAGGTGACAACTTGGAGTTTTAGAAAACAGCATGTTAAAATTCTTTTTGTGTGTGTGTGAGTAAGCAAAGCATAAGAGAGGGAACACACATGGAGTTTTTCTTTATTCTAATGTGTTTTATCCAGTGGCATTCCCTTTTGGGAGTGGAATGCTTACGCATTCCATAACCTCCAAATTTACTCTTCATTCCTCTCAAGGGGATATACGTATAGATTTAAATTTTGTTGGTGAAGAGAATTAGAGCCATATGTTTATCTGGTTTTTGTCTGAAAGGGAATAATGGCAAATATAAAAAGAGCAAATATAAAAGTGTTTAAAAAGGTGATAATGGAGGTCTAAGCTACTATTTAGAGACAGATGTGAGAGGGAAGTAAAATGCATGCCAGCAAACTGCTATACTCTTTCACCCCTGAAGTAGTAATTGGCTCCAGAGATTTTTACCTCAAAAATCCTTGAAATGTTCTTTCCTTTTTTGTTTCTTCTGTGATTTCATTAGAATTTCAACTTGTTAACATTACTATAACTCTGAAAATGTGTAATAAATTGATATTTGGTTTGGCCTTTCATTGCCTCCTGTCATTTTTGCCTCTTACAGGGCTATTTCTTTATGGGGGAGAATGCATGTAATAGAAAAACATAATAAAACTCCCTTGGATTTAAATAATACAGACTGCAAAAATAATAGTAATAAGTTGCAAAAACAGTCAGCTTATCTTATAAAATTTTTATTACCAGGAAAGTACCAAGAAGGATTAGGCATAATTTAGACAGTCTACTGGTATTTTAAAGACTTTGAAGGCAAGATGGGGAAAGGTGAGAAGCTTCTTTCTGTATTAGTAAGGATCAACTATACTGCAATATTAAGTACATACCAGAAAGCACTAGCTTATTAAACAAGTAGGAATTTATTTCTAGCTCATCTAAAAGCCATGATATTCTGGGTTGGCTTCTAAGTTCTGCTTCACATAATCATTCAGAAATGGTGCTGTAGGGTGCCTGGGAGGCTCAGTTGTTAAGCGTCTGCCTTCAGCTCAGGTCATGGTCCCAGGGTCCTGGGATGGAGCCCCACATCAGGCTCCCTGCTCGGCAGGAAGCCTGCTTCTCTCTCTCTCCTACTCCCCCTGCTTGTGTTCCCTCTCTCACTGTGTCTCTCTCTGTCAAATAAATAAAATCTTAAAAAAAAAAAAAAAGAAAGAAAGGGTGCTGTAGTGACATTGTTATCTTCAACACATGGCTTCCAGAGCATCCTGGGAGCATCATCCCATTAGCAAGAAGGAAAAGCCTTGGCCTGAAAGTAGCACTTAACCTTAAAAACGGGAAAGCTGGGAGATGTGGTTCAAATCTGCCCAGAACTGGAGAGGAAAAAGATTTTGGTGACTACATAGTAATCTGTTTCACTTGTCTGCTATAAGTTGCCTTCTACTATATTTTGTATTACTCTCTCTCTATTTCCTGTTTATTCCAACCTGATTCCTGGCTACAGATGGCAGTGTTTGTCAACTTCAGATCTCATGAGAAATGGTATAGTAAAGTTTTCTCAGTCACCCACAGAATGATCACCCTGGAAAAAACTAAAAAGGAAGACTCAAAAGGAACCAGTTTGATTTTAAGATACATAAAAGGAAGACAAGGGCTTTTTCCCAGAGGATGCTGAAGGAACCTTTCTTGCCTTCCTCAGTCTTTTGAGAAGAGTAGTGAAATAAGAAAGAAACATCTCAGAAGAATAGTAGTGTTTCTGCTCTAAAGTGAGGTTGTAAGAGGTGTATTGTGATGAATCAAATCAGCACATGATTGTCTTGGTTCATATTTATAAATTAAAGCTACATGTTAATTTCCACTGTGATTGTGAAGAGTTTAAACTCATTAAAAGCTACATATTATTGAAAGAATGTAAAAGAATGGGTGAGGTTGTTGCAATTAATAGTTCATTGACAAAAATAAGTATATATATTTTGTTGACTCTAAGTATTAGGTATGTTTTAAAAAGAGTTGTAAGTCATAAATGGTATTAAGTACAAAATGGCTGTTTTACTTTACACTAGAACTTAAGACAAACTAAACATACTTACAAATGATCTCCTTTTTTCTTCTCTAATTTTCTAGATGTGACTTACCTAACAGAAGAGACGGTATATGAAATTCTTGAATTATGTAGAGAGAGAGAGGATTATTCCCCTTTAATCCGTGTTATTGGAAGAGTTTTTTCTAGTGCTGAGGCATTGGTACAGAGCTTTCGGAAAGTCAAACAACACACCAAGGAAGAACTGAAATCTCTTCAAGGAAAGGATGAAGACAAAGATGAAGATGAAAAGGAAAAAGCTGCATGTTCTGCTGCTGCTATGGAAGAAGATTCAGAAGCATCTTCTTCAAGGATAAGTGATAGTTCACAAGGAGATAACAACTTACAAAAATTAGGCCCTGATGATGTGTCTGTGGATATTGAGGCCATTAGAAGGGTCTATACCAGATTACTCTCTAATGAAAAAATAGAAACTGCTTTTCTCAATGCACTTGTGTATTTGTCACCTAATGTGGAATGTGACTTGACGTATCACAATGTATACTCTCGAGATCCTAATTATCTGAATTTATTCATTATTGTAATGGAGAATAGAAATCTCCACAGTCCTGAATATCTGGAAATGGCTTTGCCATTATTTTGCAAAGCAATGAGTAAGCTACCCCTTGCAGCCCAAGGAAAATTGGTTAGACTGTGGTCTAAATACAGTGCAGACCAGATTCGTAGAATGATGGAAACATTTCAGCAACTTATTACTTACAAAGTCATAAGCAATGAATTTAACAGTCGGAATCTAGTGAATGACGATGATGCTATTGTTGCTGCTTCAAAGTGCTTGAAAATGGTTTACTATGCAAATGTAGTGGGTGGGGAAGTGGACACAAATCATAATGAAGAGGATGATGAAGAGCCCATCCCTGAGTCCAGTGAATTGACACTTCAGGAGCTTTTGGGAGAGGAAAGAAGAAATAAGAAAGGTCCTCGAGTGGACCCACTGGAAACTGAACTTGGTGTTAAAACTCTGGATTGCCGAAAACCACTTATCCCTTTTGAAGAGTTTATTAATGAACCACTGAATGATGTTCTAGAAATGGATAAAGATTATACTTTTTTCAAAGTAGAAACAGAGAACAAATTCTCTTTCATGACATGTCCCTTTATATTGAATGCTGTCACAAAGAATTTGGGATTATATTATGACAATAGAATTCGCATGTACAGTGAACGAAGAATCACTGTTCTCTACAGCTTAGTTCAAGGACAGCAGTTGAATCCGTATTTGAGACTCAAAGTCAGACGTGACCATATCATAGATGATGCACTTGTCCGGGTAAGTTGGGCTTATGCTTAAAAACTGGTACTAGAATAAATACCTAATATTGGGGAGATTGTAATACAGTTCAGTGAATTCATTTTATAAGTAACTGTTTGAAAAAAAATATGGCATTATATGGTATAGGAATATATGGATGTTTTTGTATTATAAGTTGTAAATATTATACTTTTGTTGTTCCTGTCCAAATTTATAAATGTGTTCCACAAAGTATTGGTTGTCTTGAATAATGATCACTCTCTCTTTGAAAAATAATAGATTTTCTAAATATTGACAACTAACCCCAAAAGTTTCAAGTGGATGTTGGGAAAAGACCGGAGCACAGGAGCAAGGGCATGTGGAGGTACCCAGTAATAAGTATGAATATCAAATCTTAACTGGGAGGAGTGGTACAATAAAATCATACTATAAAATAACAAGTGGTGTCCAAAAATTGCATGATATAAAATTTAGAGTTGCATTATCATGAAGGTGAAGTGATCTGGGTAGTTTGGTGAGTGCTGCTAGTAAGAGTTCCTGCTGGATCACTCAAAATGCCCCTGTAGAACATTGCCTGATTGTGATATTTTCTTACCACTTAAATATATTGAAGTTGGTTGCAACTACTAGGAAAACAGCAGCCATTCCAGGAATCTTGAAGTTAATGGTGCTTTGTATCATCACCCCAATCCAGGGAGATTGAGCTGGGAGAATATTGGGAACACAAGGGGGGTACCCACCTTCTAACTTACTGTTTCTCCAGATTGGCTGCCTTTTGTTAATTCCTTGCCTCCACAGAAAATAAGAATTTTAGTGCCCCCATTTAAGAATGCAGGCCTGGCCAGAAAGACATAAACCAATTGCCAGTCATGTACCAAAATTTGCATTTGTCCTACGATGCTTTATCACAGGTTGTTTGTGTGTGTGTTTTTAAGGTTTTATTTTTAAGTAATCTCTACACCCAATGTAGGTTTTGAACTCAAAACACCAAGATGAAGAGTCCCATGCTGTACCAGCCAGGCGCAGCCCCTTTATCACAGTGTTTTATTGTATTCATGATACTACATAAACCCATCATTACTAGTTCTTTTTTGTTTTAACAACTTCAAGTAAAATTTGATGTCAAGTAAAATTAAGATACAGTCAACGTTCCATACTAATAAAAGATAAGAACCCACGACACAACTAGGAAATAGTGATACTTACTTTAAAGTATATTTTAGTTTTAGGATAGATTTGTCTATTCATAAAACTGTAAACCAGTGGAAAAAGTTGTTTGACATTTCAGAAATTTAAAAGTTGCAAAAATTGTGTGCCTCTTCTGTTTGTTACTGGTTTTTAAAAACACCAAATATATTTCTAGTGTTGAGGAAAGAGTACATTATTTAAGCAACTCAAACAGTTTTTCAACAGAGGCAGAATGAGGCATTAATTATTTGGAGTAATTATCATTTCTTGGTTTCTGGTGCTCTTTTTATTTTACTCTCTTAGTTTTGAGCTACATAAATAATTAATAATAACTGTTTATCAGGCAGCCAGCAACTTACTTTACATAGGTTAGCAGAATGATAGGGTATCATATAAGGATGTGAGTGATGTTTTGTGAAAAGTACATTGAGGTCTATCTATGAATTTCGATTGTTAGAGCAGAACTGCAAATCCTGAGACCATACATTTTATGTTTGGCTTCTTGGGTTGGGATCCTTTCATCTGTTTCCAGTAAAAGCTATGCCTACCTTTAAAAAAGCAATGAAATTACTCTCTATAAGATTAATCCAGAGTTAGAAATAAAAAAAATTATCCACCTTCATTATCTGCCTTCAGCTAAGAAATCTACCCAACCTTATTTTCCTTCTCCTGCCTTATTTCCCACCTTGCTTAGTAAAGCAAGGCTAAGAAGCAACGAAAGTTTAAGTACTTGTTGTGTACTTATTTTATCATCTAGAATTTTGAGGAAACGGTCATTTCGGTTTATAAGGCCTTTTTTTAAAGCAGGTTTTAGAGTAAAACTGTGAACTTCTTAATTATACTGACAGTTTTTTTTAGTGGGTTCTGCTTAATTCTGTCAAACCTGAATATTATAATTTGACCAGTTTTAAATCAGGATTCACTAGATAGTATCTGTACTTGAATATTACCAGTCCACAAAAGCAGTTTGCTTCAGAAATCTTGTGTGAGGCACTTTGTTAAGCAGTAGAGATGTAAAGGTGAATTATGACCACTGAAAAGCTTAGGGGTGCTAAATGTTCATACTAAACAAATTTTACTCTTTCCTTTTTTCTTTTTTTTTTTAAATAACAATGTGAAAAGGTTAGAAAAATTAAAACATCAAAATAGCCCTGTGAGTCAGTCAAATTGATACTCTTTTTAAAAAAAAATATTCATAGTGGTGTGATTATGATAAAGTCATACTATTTTAGTAACAAAGTAGAAGGTTTACTTACAACAAGAAGTAGTTTAAGGTCATCCTCTCAGCCAAACTCTCAAAAGTACTGATGGATTTTTAACATCTTATTCCTCAAGGATCTGCTTTGTTTTAAAGCCTTTTTATTCTATAACAGTTTGGCAAACAAAATAAACCTATTGACTGCTTTTTATGACCTGCTAATTTGAACTACAGAGTAGGGTTGGGAAGAGAAGAGGAAATGAGAATTGTGGTGAGCTCAATATTAATAATTAAATAATTAAAGTTATAGAATTGTAGACTTTAAGAGCTAAAAGGAGCCTTGGAGTTCATCTACTCATTAGTTTACAAATGAGGCCCAGAAAATAGTGACTACATATATGACACTCTTGAGTATGTTTTCTGTTAGGTCCTATTGTAAGGCTGACTGGCATGGTGGAGAAGGGAGGAGTAGTACCTTCCATTAATTACAGTTTTTTTTTTTTTTAAGAAAACTCTGTTCCTCATTTTCATGTTCCATGTAATTAGAATCAGACTAGCAAATTATTTCCTAACTGGAATTTTTAGAGGAACTGGGTTTTGTTTGTTTTAAAGATTTATTTATGAGAGAGAGAGAGAGAGAAAGAGCATGAGTGGGAGGGGCAGAGGGGAAGGGAAAGAATCTCAAGTGGATTCCACACAGAGCCCAATGCGGGGCTTGAGATCACGACTTGAGCCCAGACTAAGAGTTGGACCTTTAACCAGCTGTGCCACCCAGACGCCCCTAGAAGAACTGTCTTTGATGCCAGCTGAAGAATTAGTGTTTACAATATTTTATTGAAACTTAGATATGTTGATTGTAGGACACACTTATTTTCTTACTACTTTTAGTAATAGGAAAAAATGCTGGCCAGTTATGTTGTGAAATGCTACCAGTTTTATGATATATCCTGATTTCAGAGATGTTAAAATGTGAAAACAGAGAAATGAATTGTAGAATCAGTGAAATATGGTAAACTATAAGTTGCCTTTTCACAATTAGGTGTCTCAGAATCATTTAAGAACTACCCCACACTTGTAAATTATTGCAGTATTTCTCCCTAGGACTTATTTTCACTATTTGTTGTTGTTTCTTAGAAAATAGTACTGTGATACTCATGGGCTCACTTGAATTAAAACAATCAAACCATGATAAGGCTTTTACAGTGTTATACTAATAACATTTGTCTATTTGTGTATTCTTTTAAAAGTAGATAATTTGTCATTTTTCTTAGACATAGCATTTCCAAAGGAAAAGGGTATGAAAAATTTTTTTCATTATTTTTATTTTAGGAGATTATGTTAGGAGAGGACGAGTATTATTGAAGACAATATTGCCATCTGTGACATACCCCAAACTGCCTTCACATCTGAACGGGAAATATGTTTTTAAAAAAATTCCAAGGTTCTACCTTCTAGAGATTCAGTGTAGGAGTTCTGGTGTAGAGCCTAGGAATTATATTTGTGGTAGTGCCCCCAGATACTCTGATAAAGCCAGACTGCAAACCAGTTTCGGGAAGATGGCTATTGGTACAGTTTATATATCCACATTTATTGAGGCCATTTTTATATACAAGTCCCTGTTTAGGAAACTGGCAGTCTTTGAGAGGATGATGAAAACAGCAGGTTTAGAATAAGGATTGTTGGTGGTGGGCGACTTGGTTCAGATTAGTCAGGGAATCCTAGAATTCTAAATAGGGATCTAAAGACTGAAAGGAAAGCCTGAAATGGACAACTGTATAGGAGAGTCCAAAAATATGAGCTAGTATAGGATAAAGTCCAAAAATATGAACTGGAACAGATCAAGGTGATAGACAACAAATGAATACCCTGCTACCAATTGGTTCTGCTCAATCCCCTTTAAAAAATTAAAATCATTTTTTTCTGGGCTCTAACAGTGCTCTATATCCCAGTCCCCACCATTTTCCTTGGCAAACACCCTTAGTTATTATTGAAATAAAACTTGATTCTTTTATTTAACAATTGACCTACAGTGCTTTAAGAATAAGATTATCCTGTGCTGCCCTGAGTATGATTTAATTGTATCTTGTACATTCACTGTATTGTGCTTAATGCAATGACCATTATTGTTTTTTTAGTTTATTTAAAATGAAGAACTTCGTGCCTAATTTATGTCCTCAGAGGAGATTAAGAGAATGAGGTAGATCTACTTAGATTCTCATTATCATATAATTAAAACAATGAAATTGTCAAACTCCTTAGCTCTATATGTGAGAAAAAAGAAACTCAGAGATTCTGGCCTATAGAAATTAATGGCAGAATTGGAAGTAGAATTCAGGGTTCCTGGTCTCACAAGCAGATGTGATTATATGATATGGCTGTTACCCAAGCATCTAAACTTTATTTGTAAGATATAAAAAACTGCTTCATCTGTTTTTAGAGAAATGAAAAAAAATAAATATATCTGGATAATCTAAAGATCTTATTCTAGCCAGTAGCTTAAAGGTATAAACGAAGTGTTTATAACCGTAGATTGTAGTAAGTTGACTGAAGTTGCTTAAGCCAGCCATTCTTAGAGAGCCTAGGTATTCTTAAGTATTAGCAAGGTCTATTTTGTATGACTACTACTTCTACTTAAATATCTGTACCATTAATGAATTTTTTTTCAATTATGGATAAAGATGACTTTATCATGAGTAATAGTAGCCCAGAATACTGTAAGATTTTAAAGGATGGGTTTTCCTTTTGACTTTTGTAAATCTGGCAAGTATATTTTTATATTAAGATGTCATCCTACCTAGGTATTCTGGGAATGCTTTGATACTAGATCACTTTTTTAAAAAATGATCTCTCTAGGATTTCATCATCATGGCCAATTAAAAGTTCAGAAATTGAAAATCGTTTTGTCCAACAATTGATGAAATCAAGAGTCTTAGTAAGAAGAGGAAGTCATATAAGGAAGAGGTAGATGTCATTACATCCAGTCTATTTTTGTTTATTTTTCCCCAACAGTCTGTCTTTTGCAAGTCTCCATATTAAATTAATATACCCTCCTTTAAGAAAATCTGTATATAAAAATACAGGTCTATATACTAAATTATTTCAGTTCAAGGATGCATATAAATTCTCCTTTTCCGAATGAATGTTCACTGACATAGTCTTTTTAAGTTTCCAAATATCCTGCTGCATTCAAGACAGCTTTGATTTTCAAAATTCTGTTTTAAATGGTATATATGTATTACAGAAAGTGATAACACCTTTACCGTTCAATTCTTAAATCATTCTCTAATTGAACAATGGGTCAGAAGTAATTGTTTTAAGAAAAATAAATGCAGTCCATTACTTAATAATGGCCTTTGTCAAAATGATAACTGGTAAATTTTATGTTACAATTAAAAGTAAAAATTGTTTTTTAAAGGTAGGCTACCTATGTATACATAAATGATAAAAGTATTAACAGAACCACTTAATATATACCTGAGAATGATAATCTAAAATAGATAATAATGGAAAATTTTTACCTGCAGAGTTCAGTTGCTACCTATTTTTCAAATCATTCTTTTTACATATTTGCATTTGACCTGATTAAAATACATATTTATTGTAAAAAAAAATAATTAAAAATACAGAAAAGCATAAGTAAGAAAATAATACTCAAATAACTACAAAATATATTTAATAACATTTAATTATGTGTACATTTATTATGTACACAATTATGTGTACATAATAAAATAATATATAAAAATATAAAGAATAAATCTCAAAAAAGATTATTGCTAGTCATTGAGAGCAGGAAGGCATAGTAGTTAAGAGCTTGCTGCCTGGATTAGAACTCTGTTCTACCATTTACTAATACTGAAAGCAAGTTATTGAATCTCTCATTACTTTGGGGTCTTCATCTGTAAAATGGGGTTATTATTACCAGCCACATAAGGTTGTTGTGAAAATGAAGTGAATTGATGTATGTAAAGGGCTTAGAATAGTCCCCTGCACATAAGTGCTATATTATTATTGTTGTGTTATTGTTACTGAAATATTTTTTTCTGTAATGTCTGGGTTTGGTTTTCAGGCAAGCCTGAAAAAATTTTTAGTACAAGTTAAAGTAACAATAACAACAAAAGCTAGTACTTAGAAGGCATTATTGTACAGGGAATTCATCTAAGTGCTTCACGTGTATTTATTTCTTCTTAATACATCATTCTCATTTTATAGATGAAACTAACAAAGAAAGCTGTATGTTTACAATTGTAATTATAGAACATCGCATTGAATTATTTTGGCCCTCGGGGTGGGGAGCAGAGTGAAGATTGGTGGAGATGGACAGACAGTAATATTTAATACTAAGAATGAAGATAAATTTGTTTCAGTGTCATATAAAGTGTCTCTGGTGGAGCTAAGACTGCAACACATGGTCTCTGAATCCTGTAGAAACAACACCAAATCCTTTAAAAGATACAATCACATTGATAATGGAGTCTGCTCTCATTTATGAATGTTAAAGAGGAAGAACTATAGGAAGCATATTTAAATATCAGATAATCATTTTTTTCACCTTGGAATGCATTATACTTTTGATATAAGCAGGTTTGTCTTTGTGTTATAAGGACATATATAAACATTGACTCATATTCCTTTAACACCTAGGCAGGTGGGAACTGGAAGAAGGAAACTAGGAATGCGTTCCATGGCAATATAGGATGTTGGCGTGATGGGTAAACCACATTGGAGCTGATAATTCTAATTTAGTTCTCAGCATTCTTTATTTTCTGTGGCTTGAAACAGGTTTCCAACTGGGACTATTTTTCCCCAAGGTTATTTTCAAAACTTGGGACAAGGCTATAAAACCAAATTGTGAATCTTTTGTTCAAAGATAAAGTTGTTTTAAAAGGTTCTAACATGATGTGTTATCTTAATATTGCCCATTCTAGAACACTTTGCTATATATTTTTATTAAACCTTCACATCTTTTCAGTATGGAGAGTACTATTCCTTTTTTTTCTTTGCAGATGAGGAAACTGAGGCTTACCTGAGTCGCTTGCTAAAATTTAAAGTTTAAAAGTGAAGTGATAGTTGGAACTAGTATACAGAGTATTCTCAGTCTCCACAACACTCTGTCACAAAAATGAGTTATCCTAATACAACTTGGCGTAAAAATGATTTTGTAAATATTAGAGACCATTGTTGTACAGGACATTTTTTAAAGCTAAAGATTCTAAAGTCACAATTACAGAATCCAAAAGTTGAAGATATCTAAGAGATCATTTCAGCCTTTGTTCTTAAAACCTTTTTGACTGTAGTCCCAAGTTAAGATACTTTGCATAGCATTAGGTACACACATGCATATCTGTCTGTACATATAATTGAAATAGAAGTTTCATAAAACAGTAGATGCCATTACTATGTGGAATACATTCTTTTTCCTCCCATTGTTGGTTTTAAACCACTAAATGAATTGGGCTACCCACTAAGGAGGTTCAGTTGGCAGTTTGAAAAACATTGATCTAGGGCAACTGACTTGATTTATGAATTCATGAGATTTTATTTTATTTTTTATAGATCTGCTAGGATGTCCAAACCAGTGCTATTACCTAAAGTCATTACTTTAGGACTGTAGTACAGTTACTTTGTTGATGTTTGGATTGCTCAAAATCATTTTTAAAATTCTAGTTGGACTAGTTGGAGTAACGAACACCCTTAAATATTGTTTTGGCAGATTTAGAAAATTTTTAACAGCCAAATGGCATTTAAAGTCGATGTAACAAGGTGGGTGATCAATAGGCATGCTGTTAGTAAATATCAGATACAATTAAAAAAATGCAGTGTAATTATTTCACATTAGAATCTGGTGTGGATTTTCTGATTAATCTCTTAATGACTGAAATCAGTTACTATTTATATTATTCTATAGATAGACAAAAAAGTATCTGGTAAAGATTTATAGTTAAAAAATGCTAGATACTAGATTTTGATAACTGTTAGTAAGAAATTAAGAGTAAGGATATGAGCAAGCGTATATCTCATCTGCTTTCAAAAAAAAGTGTATATGAGATGTGTTGTGATCCATTAAGAAGTGGCAATTTATAATAAGCATTATAAGAGACCATAAATTGTTTCCCTATTTATTCAGTGTGTTTTTTCTCTTAATTGAAATTATTTTATTTATGGCTGAATGGATTAATAAGACCTAATTCCTTAGTTTCTATTCTATTAAACATAAAGAACTACTAGCGAACAAATTTGAAGTCAAACTTTTATATTCCATTGTCTTTGTTGAAATGATTTAGTTTGAGTTCACTTATGTATTTGGCTGTCTTGACTCCTTTCCATGTCCTAACCTTACAGCCCAGGTGTTATACAGAAGTAACAAAAAAATCTCATTTTAATTTCCTACTATATGTTAATTTCATCACAAATCAGTAGTTAGAAAGTAACCTTTTATAAATCTATGCTGGTTTCTTTACTGTCCTATTTTTCCATTATCTGTGAGACTGAATCTTTGCCTTTACTGGCTTTTTACCAGTTTGCTTCCTGTTTCCATTTAAAACAGACCAAAAGTCAGTATTTTTTATTTGCTCCATAGCCCTATTCCTTGTTTTTATTTTTTTGCTTCTCATTTTTATTTTGCTTTCATCCTTAAACTGGCAGTCATCTTCTTTTCACTTTATCTTTTCACTCATTGTAGCTAGAGATGATCGCTATGGAAAATCCTGCAGACTTGAAGAAACAGTTGTATGTGGAATTTGAAGGAGAACAAGGAGTTGATGAGGGAGGTGTTTCCAAAGAATTTTTTCAGCTGGTTGTGGAGGAAATCTTCAATCCAGATATTGGTAAATATTTTAGTGATATGATCATGATGTCATATCTTTTTGAATTAAGGATTTGTTTACCAGTGTTTACAAATACTCAGTTATGAAGAACAGTTAATAGGGTTTGGTATCACTTTCCTAGAATCACAGATACTGACTGAATTTGTGGGTTTGGGCGACTGATATGCATCACTTATTTATTCAAGTTCTTATTTAGATTACTTAGCCAAATATTTTACTACAGGAAATTACCTCTTAGGTAAATAAATTGAAAACACTTTAGAATGGTACATTAGAACAATTGAAAGATTTCTTTGCTCTTTTTACTCTAAACATTCATCAGACTCACAGCATTTCTGAAGTAAGAGTTTCATACAACAGTGTCTAAAGAATATTGAGAATGTCTCACAAGTGTATCATGCTCAAAGTTTGGAAACCCTCACTGGTATCAAATTAATTAGGTTTTTATTTGATACAGAATTTCATGGGGCTTAATATTACAGTACTTTCCCAAACTTTTTGAACTCCAGAACCCTTTTTCCACCCCACATCTAATAACATTTGCCTCCCAGAAATGTTTTTTAGTGAACAGTTTCGGAAAAACTGATCTACATATGTCAGTCTGAAAGTGAAGAATTTGAGTTTTACTGATAGACAAAGTAGATAAAGTAGAACTGGTAAAAGACTGCAGCTTCTTGGATTGTATTCTTAACTGGGTAGTTCTGAACTGATTTGAGTTTCTATAATATAACCACTGACTTGGTTACTTAGGTTTGCTTATTTTTAAAACTGAATGCATGACAGTTACAGGAAAAGGATTCCACTAAAGGTAACTGTCAGAATTGTGAAGAAGGTGACATAGAATAATGCATATATCCTTTCCATTAAGCTTTGAGAATTGAGCTTGTTGATTCTCAGTATATACATGAATTGACTTTTCTATTATTCTTAGTTGGTCATATATATACATTTATGTAAATGAAAGTAGACATTTTGAGTTCATGACACAAATGTAGTTAAGACTATTTTAGCTAGTGTTTATTAATCAGAAGCCTATGTGATTTGCATATAATTTGTTCAAAGTAAATCAAGACACCTAAAACCATACCTTTTTTGTGATTGAAAGTTAATTTGTGAGCTTCTTAGGTTTGGTAAACCTTAGCTCTGGGTTCCCTTGTGTCTCGACACGTTAAACATTAGCTGTAAAGCATACTTACATTATATGCAGAAATACTTTTAAGAGAAAAACATACATTTAATAATTCCACTTGATAGTAAGGTAATTGAAATGATAGCAGTTAAAACTATCAAAAATGAGTATTTTAGAAGAGCCACTCTATGGTGCATTTCTTCCAGTGACTGGCAAAACTGTGCCCAAAATGGAATCACTTTGGCCTTAAAATTATTATCGTTCATACACAGAGATCAGAGTAATGACCTTTGTAATTTATATTCTGATTAATTTGTAGTTTATTGCTCTTGAGACCAAAGACATAAATTTGTGAGATTTTATCAAATTTATTAATTGTAATTATCTTTGACTATTCTTAACTCTGTTAATAACATATTTACAACTGAATGAAGTTTTTACCACTTCAATAAATCTTGTAACTTGGGCCTGTAAAAAAAGTTCAGATCTGAACTGAGATTCAGGTAAGAATTGGATAATTTTCAAACTTTTATTTCATGAACATTAACTTTCATTAAAAAAAGGTCCTACCTTACTTTATACTCTTATGATCCAAGGAACATTTTACAGTTCCTTTTGTATTTAACTTAAACTAAATGTGAAAATAAACATTTTTAAAGCTTTCAAAAATCATATAAATTGATGTATTTATGTGTCATTGATTTCTAAAGTTTGTTCTGTTGGACATTGCCCCTTTTTTTCAAAACTAATTCTTAAAATATTTTCATTGAGTTGCACAGTTGCAACTGAAAAACATTTTAGCAAAGTAAGAAAAGTCATAAATTCGTAAAATACCATGTAACCTTTTCCTTAGATATTTAAAAGATATGTAACCTTTTCCTTAGATATTTGTCTAAAGGGAAGAAGATAATTCTGCCTTAGTAATGGTATTCAGATAGGTAAAGTCAAACATTCCTAGTTTTTAAAATGAATGATACAAGAAGGATCTCTAAGCTTGGGTTTTGAATAGTGAAGACTATGTGAAATTGAAATAAGACTACAAATGCAAACTACTTTTGTTTTATTTATTGGCTCATGATGTGTGTATTAAGTAGCTTTGGGTTTTGGCTGTAATCTGTCTTCATCAAATTTATATAAGCTTATGTACTTGGCTTCATCTGACTGTTCGAAAGGTGCTAGAAAAACTTCATGGGATCATTGTGCAGTTTTGAAAAAACAAAAACTTTTCTTTGAAATTCAAAATTGTTTTTTGAAATCAGCACAGGTAGATTAAATATGTTTTAATAAGTTTTTATAAAGCTTTTTTTTTCTTTGGTTTTGCATTTATTTTCATCCATTCAGCAAAGTATCAATACAAATTATCATTTGTATTAGTAGAAGATTAGAGAAATTTAATGAATGTTTTCCCTAACTTCTTAGAAAATGCAACCAAATTGCTTATTGCTTTGTTTCCGTGGCTTCTTAACATGACATACTACCATTTTCACGATTTATAACAATCATGTATATTTGAACTTTGGTCTCTCAAGTGTTAATGTAATAGAGAAAAAAAATTTGTACACCTATTACCTATAAATTTGTGTAGTTATATTTGTATTCATCAGTCTTTAATAAAATATAAAAGTAATATATTTTTTAAAATCATTTTTTATAGGTATGTTCACATATGATGAATCTACAAAATTGTTTTGGTTTAATCCATCCTCTTTTGAAACTGAGGGTCAGTTCACTCTGATTGGCATAGTCCTGGGTCTGGCTATTTACAATAACTGTATACTGGATGTGCATTTTCCCATGGTTGTCTACAGGAAACTAATGGGGAAAAAAGGAACTTTTCGTGACCTGGGAGATTCTCACCCTGTAAGTCTGTAATTTTTTATTTGATGTTTAGATTTTATTTAAAAGCAGAACTAAAGTTTAATTTATGTAAAAAAATTAAAGTTTTCATTTGGAATCATTTTCGTTTGTTAATATTTATACCTACTAAGATAAAGCTGTTTTAATCTGTTAAAGTACCATGAACACTTAAAAACTCAAAGGGGGTATTTAGTATAACTGTCAGCAAGCAGGTTTTGTAGGATTGATTCTGTAGAAAAGGGTTTTTAATTTAAACACGTCATTTTGGTTTTTGGGGTTTTGTTTTTTTTTTATTTTTAATGAAACTACATGAGATTGCCAGGTGAAATCAAAGCTGCTCTGGATAAGGGGTTTGGTAGCTACAGTTAATGTGTCTGTTTCTGTCTCCAACGCCTCGCCTCGGTCACTGTGAGACACCTGAGGTTCTCTCATAGAGCACAGTAATACCATTGCTACATTGACACTGTGGTTTTCTCAGCAGAGAACTGGACAGACCAGTAACTGTCAGTCTTTCTGTATTGTAAACTATTTGGGGGACAGAGAGGATACTTTCTTTGCTTTAGTTCTTACTGTCAATTTTTTTTTTCCCCAAGAAGAGGGATACAAACTGTTGTATTTTATAGTTCTATGGTAACCTAATTTTTTATTTCTGGTTGTTAGGTCCTATATCAGAGTTTAAAAGATTTATTGGAATATGAAGGGAATGTGGAAGATGACATGATGATCACTTTCCAGATATCTCAGACAGACCTCTTTGGTAATCCCATGATGTATGATTTAAAGGAAAATGGTGATAAAATTCCAATTACAAATGAAAACAGGAAGGTAATAAGTGTTTTTAATATCATCACTGTCTTTGTCTCTTTATTAACAGAGTTTTAAAGCGTATATGCTTGTAATTCTTAAAGAAGTATCTAAAATACTTCATACAAAAACTCAAGAAATCAAGTAATCAAATTCTTATAAATGAAATAGCCACAGTTTTCAGAATCTTGGATATGAGCTGGTAGGAGAGCCTATAGTTGGGCACTAAAACCCTTTTCAAGAAAGAAGACAGGAGTAGTAGATAGTGAATGACACAGTGTGACTGTAATAAAAAGCAAGAAACAGTGTATTTCTGATACTAGACTGTACAGGGGAGGGAAACGGGGACCTCATGATTAAGATCCTTCTCACCCAACAAATGACCATTGCCTTTAATGTATGCACATATATATGTGACTTAAAAACACTAGGGCAAAGTGTTCTTTAAGTCAGATACATGTTTTCTGTATGCATCTGGAAATGGGAATAACCCATAATATGGCAGGAAAATTAAGATTAATATATAGTAAGCCTTTAAAAAAACAGTCTATAATAATATAATTTTTGATAAAATATTCTCTAAGTTAGGATACAAAATGCATTTACCTTTTATGATTTGGTACAGTAGCTTATGTATCAAGTAAAACACCAAAATTTTTGATAAACTGGATACAGTAGGCAGCTTCTCAAATATTCTAGCATAGACAACATGAGGCTTCCTGGTTTGCTCAAATCCGGTACATTGCATATGCTAGCTTTTATAAATAGATGTATACATGGTTTAAATGTCTCTGTGTTTGCACACCTGGTTGAGAGACTCTCAGAATTGTATTGAGGCCCAGTTTTATATTCAGTCTTGTTTAAGATAATATCAAAATTGAAACTTACATGTATATTTAGTTTATGTACATGGCCTTTTTATAGTTCTGTTGCAGATATCTGTGAAATTGTTAAAGGTACAGACATACCTTGTTTTATTGTACTTTATTGCACTTTGCAGATGTTGCATATTTTTATAAATTAAAGGTTTATGGCAACCCTGTCTTGAGCAAGTCTGTCAGCACCATTTTCCAACAGCATTTGCTTACTCTGTGTCTCTATGTCACACTTGGGTAATTCAAACTTCAAACTTTTTCATCATTATTATATTTGTTATGGTGATCTGTGCTCAGTGATAATGACTCATTGAAAGCTCAAATGATGGTTAGCATTTTTTAGCAATAAAATATTTTTAAAATTAAGGTATGTACATTGTTTTTTTTTAAGACATACTGTATAACAAACTTAAACTACAGTATAATGTAATCATAACTTTTATATACACTGGGAAACCAAAAAATTCATTTGACTTGCTTTATTGTGATACTCACTTTATTGCAGTGTACTGAAACCAGATCCGCGGTATCTCTGAGGTATGTCTGTATTTTCCTTTGTATGTGTAAAGTTTGAATCTTTAAAAAATATTCTTGAATATTCTTCTTTCTTTGGGAAAATAAAAACAAAAAGGATACGCAGCCCTGTATCTTGTGATTTATTTGTATAGCATATTATAAGAAGTTCTTGTGGTTAATGTTTTCTGCAGGAATTTGTCAATCTCTATTCTGACTACATTCTCAATAAATCAGTAGAAAAACAGTTCAAAGCCTTTCGGAGAGGTTTTCATATGGTGACCAATGAATCTCCCTTAAAGTATTTATTCAGACCAGAGGAAATTGAATTGCTTATATGTGGAAGCCGGGTAAGAAAGCAAAATGTCTGCAAAAATATCCTATTAATTTATTGTTTGTAATGGTGTGGTATATATGTTAAGACATATTTTCTTAAATTTGCAGAATCTAGATTTCCAAGCACTAGAAGAAACTACGGAATATGACGGTGGCTATACCAGGGACTCTGTTCTGATTAGGTGAGGTGCTTAATTCTTAAAAGGAAGATTTAATTCAGGAAAGGGGTGTGTAGTTTATGCTTTAGACCTTCATCTCTAGGTATTACTTACCAAATAAGGAAACTCACAGATTCTCAATCTATTATATTAGAAGTGTATTTGTAATATAATCACCAGTTTTTACTGTTAATGATTTATTTCTTCAATGAAGTGTTTTATGTAAGTCACATGTTTAATTCTGCATTTGGGATATAAATTATCTAATATTCCTAGTGATTCTGATCAGCATGTGCCTACTGCTGGTTAGAAAATGATGAAAACAGAGCTACCATCTCTGAATATTCCTCCTTTCTTTTGAACTCTGTGTTTGTGAACTGTTATTCTCTACCCTATATGAAGCACCTTTTGTGTGAAATGTTATTTTATCTTGATGATCACATGCCAAGATACATATTAGTATTTGTTTTACCTCTGAAGAAACTGAGCCCCAGATTTTCACAGAAAAAGGCAGTGATTCCCAGTCTTTGCTGCTTCCAAACAAATGCTGTTCCTACCATACTGTCTCCTTTTCTGTACTACACTATTCAATCTTAAAAGACATAGGCTTCTTCCTCCCTCGTGGAGATTGGTAAAAGGGGACAAAGAGGCTTTTTAGGTGCCCACTGGTGGGATAAGGTGAAAGGAATGCAAACATAACTCCTGGAGTTGTCTCTGAAGGTTATTGCTCTAAGACATGAACACCAGAATGAGTATCAACTGTAACTAGAGATGAGTAATACTTTTATGTTGTTTTATATTATGTTACATTATTTTCTTCTGTTATCTATTTTGTTCTTCATCCTGGTGTGTAGGAGGTTACTGGCATTTCCTCTTTTTAAAAAGTACACCCTAACTCATTTCTAGTAGCAATCTTGAACTTACTTATTCTAAGCAACCATTATTATGCTACTTACCTGAAGTTCCAAAATTGACACATGAAAGTGTTGAGAACATGATAAAACCCCACTTGTGAGTCACAAGGAATTCACAGATTGGATTTTGTAGCCTCTTAAGTTTCCCTGAGAATAGTTGGAAGTATTTTGTGTGTTCTTTATGGAGACATTTTTTTTTTAATTAAAGTTTTAATTTTATTTCTAGCTTATAATTCTTACTTGATATATATCTTAAGATCATATGTTAATGTGTAATTTGAAAGGCAAGTGAAAAGGCAGAGTTATAGTAGCTTCCAAATCATTCTCATTGTTAGTGGTATTCTAAAAATCTTTTTAAACAAAATTCAAACTATAGAATCTACAACTTGTAGAAAGTTGGAGACTTGGAGTAGTTATTGTAATACCAGGGAAAAATTGGCAATATTGGTATCTTGTTTGGTATTTATTTCATTTAAAGTATTCAGAATTCATTGAAGTGAAATGAATTAAAAACTTTGAAACTGTATGATACATTTCAACTAAAAATTAATAACATAACATTTGGTGTAATATAAAATACCAATAGAAATATTTGTTTTAAATATTAAAAAAATTCTAATACAACTTTTACTACTAATAAAGTTAATGAAAATAAATTACTCAGAAAATAACTATATGTAAAACGTGAACATTTAAAGTCTAGCATTAATAAAAATAAAGTGAGAAAACATTGACTGTCAAGCAAGTTTTTGTGTATGTTTTCCAGTTGCCGATAAAGCTGTCCCTGATTTCCTTTGACTACTAAGAGACTTAGAAGTTTCTTTTTATTTTTTTATTGTATTTTTTTTCTAAAGAATTTATTTATTTGAGAGAGAGAGAGAGCACAAGCAGGGGGAGGGGCAGAGGAAGAGAGAGAAGCATGCTACCTGCTGAGTAGGGAGCCTGATGTGGGACTCGATAACAGGACCCCAGGATCATGACCTGAGCCGAAGGCAGACACCTAACTGACTGAGCCACCCAGGCACCTCAGAAGTATCTTTTTTTTTTTTTAAGATTTTATTTATTTGACAGAGAGAGACAGTGAGAGAGGGAACACGAGCAGGGCGGGTGGGAGAGGGAGAAGCAAGCTTCCCACGGAGCAGGGAACCCTGGGATCATGACCTGAGCCGAAGGCAGACGCTTAACAGACTGAGCCACCCAGGCGTGCCCGCGCCCCCACCCCGAAGTATCTTTTTAAATGGTCCTCAGTAGTGTTTTTGGGTGAGAGGCAGGGACTGCAGTTTCTTTTTAGTTGCTAGTGAATTTCTGTTTAAAGACTTGGTCAAATTCAGATTTGATTATCCTCTCCTCACAGTTAATGTGATTCATTTCATTTAATTTTTCAATACTATGTCAGCCTTTTATTTCTAGATAAGCCTCACTTTGCTGTGGCCTGTTAGTTTATAAATACGTTGCTCTGTTAACATTTTGTTAAGATTTTTTTTTTGATCTCTATTCATGAGGAATATTGACCTGTAATTTCCTTTTTTTATACACATCAGGTTTTTGCTGTCCTTATATAGTGAGTTGAAAAGAGTATTTTTCCTCATTTTCCAAAAATACTTGAGTAAGATTGGTAATTTTTTCTCTTAAATATTTGCTCAAATTCACCAATGAGATTATCTGGGCCTGGACATTTCTTTGTTGGAGGGTATTTTGTTTCGGGGTTTTTTTTAAATTTTATTTTGAAATAACTATAGATTTATTGGAATTTTCTTTTACAATACAGGTTGGAGGGGCGCCTGGGTGGCTGTCAGTTGAGCATCTGCCTTCGGCTCGGGTCATGATCTCAGGTTCCTAGGATCGAGTTCCACGTTGGGCTCTCTGCTCAGCGGGGAACTTCTTCTCCCTCTCCGCCTGCCTGCCCCCCCCCCAATAACTAAAATCTTAAAAAAATATATACTAGGGGTTGGTCCAGTGTACCCTCCATCCATGTTCCCACAGTGGTAACATTTTTCATTACTGTAGCACAGTATCAAATTCAGGAAACTGATATTGATTCAATCTATAGACTGTATTCAGATTTCATCAGTTTTTCATGCACTTATTTCTGTGTATGTGTAGTTCTGTGTATTTTCATCACATTATATAGATTTGCATAACCAGTATTATAATCATTGTATACAGCTTTTTCATCACCAGAAGGGTCCCTGTTGCTATCCCTTTGTAGGCATACTCATACTCCTCCAGCATGATTCTCTGGAGATCCATCAAAGTTGTTATATGTATCAATAGCTCACTCCTTTTTATTGCTGCCTTTCATGATATAGATGTACTATATTTGGTTTAACCATTCAGCTGTTAAAGGACACTTGGGATGTTGTCAGTATTTGGCTATTAGAAATAAAGCTACTAAACATTTAAGCAAAGATTTTTGCAAGAACATATATTTTCATTTCTCTGGTATAAATGCTCAGTAGTGCAATCCTGGGTCATATGACAAGTGCATGTTTAGTTTTTTAAGAAACTGCCAAACTGTTTTCCAGAGTTGCTGTACCATTTTATATTTCCCTGGGGAATAGATGAGTGATCCAATTTCTCCATATCATTGCCAGCATTTGGTGGTGTCAAAATTGTTAGCTTTATCTGTTCTGCTAGGTATGTTGTAATATCTCATTGTGCTGTAATTTGAATTACCCTTGATGGCAGTGATGTGGAATATCTTTTCATGTACTTATTTGTCATCTGTATATTGTTTTTGGTGAAATGTCTCTTTTTGTTGTTGAATTTTGAGTTCTTCATATCTTCTAGTCTTTTTTGTGGTGGATGGTTTGCAAATACGTTCTCCTACTCTTGTGGCTAATGTTTTCATCTTAACAGAATATTTTGCATGGCAGAAGTTTTCAATTTTGATGAGCTTTGATTTTTCCTTTTATGGATCATGTTTTTGGTAAAGTAAGATACAAAAGATATATACACCTAAGGCCAGCCTTAGGTCCTGAAGATTCATATTCTTTCTCACTCTCTCTCTCCCCCTCTTTGTCTCTCTTTTCCTAAAATTTTTGTAGTTTTATATTGAAGTCTTGTTCCATTTTGAGTTGATTTTTATATAATAATGAGATTTAAGTCAAGATTCACTTTTTTGCCTATGGATGTCCATTTGTTCCCATATAATTTATTGAAAAGGCTATCCTTTACTGAATTGCTTTTGCATTGCATCTTTCTCAAAAATCAGTTCATAATGTTTGTGTGAATCTTTCCTGAATTCCCTATGGTCTTCCCTTGATCTGTGCCTCTCCAACTCTCTGCAAATACTGCACTGTCTTTATTAGTGCAGTTAATTGGTAAGCATTAACATCAGATAGAGTGCTTACTCCCTTTTTAAATGGAAGATTTCTTGCCTTTTCCATATTTTAGCTACTCTTTGCTTTAACATACAAATTTTGTATTCACTTTGTCTGTGCCTACAAAAAACCTTGATGAAATTTTGATAGGAATTACACTAAGATCAAATTGGGGAGAATTGGCCTTTTTATTATGTTAACTCTTCCAACCTATGAATACAGTATAGCTCCCCATTTATTTAGGTCTCTTTTTTTTTTTTTTATTCCTTTCATCAGCATTGTAATTCTCAGCATATAATGATTCTATATGTGTTTTGTTTGATTTATACATAAGTATGTGATTTCCTTTGCCGTGATTGTAAATGGTATTGTGTTTTTATTTTTTTAATGGCGTATTTTTATTTTGGTTTCCACGTTTTGTTAGTATATAGAAATGTGATTGATTTTTTTTTTTTATATGTTGACTTATATCTTGTGACCTGGCTGAACTCACTTATTTTAGAAAGGTTTTTGTTTGTTTTTTTGTTGTTTTTTGTTGTTTTTTGAGACATCTTGGGGTTTTATGTATAGACAATCATGTATTTTGTAAATAGGGATAGTTATGCTTTTTAAATTTGTATGCCTTCTTTTCTTTCTGCCATATTATGCTGGCTAGAACTTTTAGCACTGTGCTGAATAAGAGTAGTAAAAGCAAAAGCCTTGACTTGTTTCCGTATAGTGTTCTCTCTACAAATTCAAGGAGGTTCTGCTCTATACCTTGTTTGTTGAGTTTTATTGTGAATAGGCTTTTGGTTTTTGTCAGATGCTTTTCCCACATCTATTGATATAAGCATGATTTTTCTTTATCCTCTATTTGATATGGCACATTGCATTAATGGATTTTCCATTATTGAACCAGCATTGCATATCTGAGTCATTTCTATTTAGTTCATTGTCAAATTTGACTTGGTAATTTGTTGATGATTTTTGTGTCTCAGTTCATGAAAGATACTGGTCTATAGTTTTTGTCTTTTTTTTATGTTGTCTTGGTCTGGTTTTATCAAGGTTAATTCTGGCCATAAAGAGTTGGGAAGTGTTCCGATTTCTAGGAGAGATTGTGTTAAAGTGGTACTGATTATTTCTTAAATGTTTGGTGAAGTTCTCCAAAGAAACCATCTGGGCCTAGAAATTTCCTTTTTGGGGAGGATTTTAATTTCAAACTCAACTTCTTCAGTGTTTATAAGATTATTAAAATTATCTTTCATAGTCCATGAGTAATGGTAATTTGTGTTATTCAAGGAGTTGATCCACTTTATTAAAGTAGTCAGATTTATGTGTGCAGAGTTCATAATACTTCATTTTTATCCATTTGATGTCTGCAGATCTGAACTGATCATACCCTTTTTTATTCCGCATAGTGGTAATTTGTTTTTTTTTTTTTTTCTTTTTAAAACTTGTTTTGCTTGAGAGGTTGAAATTATTGATTATATTGAAAAGGCAGCTTTTTATTTCTCAGTTCTTTTCCTGTTTTTAATTTCATTGATTTCTGCTCTTTATTAGTTCCTTCCTTCTTTTGGTTTATTTTGCTCTTCTCATTCTAGGTTACTGAGGATAGAAACCTTGATTTGAGACCTTTCCTCTTTCCTGATGTAAGCATTTAGTGCTTTAGCTATATCTCATATTTTTTGATAACATTGTATTATCATTTTTTTATATGTATGTATTTTTTAAGATTTATTTTGAGACATCCTCTTTGTAATTTAAACAAAATTATGTTGTTTATGGGGCGCCTGGGTGGCTCAGCTGTTAAGTGTCTGCCTTCGGCTCAGGTCATGATCCTCAGGGTCCTGGGATCTAGCCCGGCATCAGGCTCCCTGCTTTGCAGGGAGCCTGCTTCTCCCTCTCCCACTCCCTCTGCTTGTATTCTATCAAATAAATAAAATCTTTAAAAAAACACACACACACACACAACAAAATTATGTTGTTTAATTTCCAGGGTTTTGGGATATTTTCCTCTTCTCTGTTATTGATTTCTAGTTTGATTCTTTTATAGTCAGAGAACTTACTCTTCATGACTCCTAATAATACTTTTGAATTTGTGTATTCTGTGTTGGTGGGTGGAATGTTCTATAAATGTTGATGTAGATTCTGTTCGTTGATGATTTTGCAGATTTTCTTATTTGTAGTTCTGTCAGTTGCTCAGAGAGAGGGATGTTGAATGCTCCATAATGGTGGATGTGTCCATTGCTCCTTTCAGCTCTATCAGTTTTTACTATATGTATTTTGAAGATTACTTTTGATTGGTACATACACTTTAAGCCTCAGTATGTCTTTTTGGTGGATTGATCCTTTATAATTATCTGATGTTGCCTCTCTGTCTCTGCTGATTTTCTTTCCTCCAAAATCTACTCATCTGATCTGTTAATTTTTTTTAATTAAACTTTTTATTGTGAAATAATTATAGATGGCATACGGTTGTAAGAAATCACACAGAGAGACCCTGTGTACACTTTACCATTTTCCCCTCAGTGGCAAATTTTTATAAAACATTACTACAATATCACAGGATATTGTAGGTTGCAGTCAAGATACAGAAAAATTCTATCGCTACAAGGATTCCTCCTGTTGCTCTTTTATAGTCAGTCACACCTATATACCCATACCTTTACCCTATCCCTATCCCCACTCTAGTCCCTAACCCTGACAACCACCCATCTGGTCTCAATTTCTTTAATTTTGTCATTTCAAGAATGTTATATTAAGTGAATCACATATAATATGTCAGATTGGCTTTTTTGACTCAGCCTTGAGAGTTACCCACATTTTTTCCACATATCAATAGTTTGTTTCTTTTTATTGCTGAGTAGTATTTATTCCTTGACGTGGATTCACCAGTCTTTTTAACCATTTACCTGTTGAAAGACTTCATGGTTGTTCCTAATTTGGAGCTGTTCTGAATAAAATTGCTATGAATAATCAGGCAGTTTTTTAGGTAAACACAAATTTTCATTTCTCTGGTAAATGCCAAGAGTGCACTTGATTGTTTTTTATTGTTGAGTTTGAGAGTTCTTTGCATAGTCTAGATATAGTACTTTATCTTTTCTCCAGTGAATTATTTTTTCACATATGTCAAAAATCAGCTGAGCATATTTCTGTAGGTCTCTTCTGATACTTATCTCCTTCACCTTTTATCTCTGTTGGGTTTTGCTTCATGTATTTTGAGGCTCCAACATTTGGTACATACCTTTTTTTGTACATACCCATTTGGAGTCATTATGTCTTTTTATCATTACATAAGGTCCCTCTTTATGATTTGTAATTTTCTTTGCTGTAAATCTAATATGAATATAACCTTCTTGGTTTTTTTTTAAATGTTTGCATGATACCTTTCTCTGTTGTTTTACTTTAAACCTATCTTGCTGAATTTGAAATGAATTTCTTAGAAACAGCTTATGGTTGAGTTTTTTTTTTTCGTCCTCTCTCAGTCTGCCTTATAATTGGTATATTTAGGCAGTTCATATTTAAAGGAATTATTGATATGTTAGGGTTTATGGCTACCATTATATATTTCCTGTTTCTCTCTTTTTTATGATTGCTTATTTCTATCTTTTTGCCTTCCATGGATTATTTAGTTATTCAAACATTTTTTTAAGGATACCCTCGATTTATTTTTAGTGTTTTTGGGGTTGTATTGTTCAGTATAGTGTTCTTCCTGGTTGCTGTGAACATATGTGAAAGTGGATAAACACCTCATCCATTGAAGTGTGGAAACCTTGCTTCCATTTAGGTTTCATTCCCCACTTTTAAATATTGTCTTGAATAATAATGCTATTATAATTTTGTATCAGTCATCACATAGGATTTACAAAATTCATGAGGGATGGTAGTCTGTTGTATATACCTATATTTCTACTATTTCTGTTCTTTCCATTTGCTTTAAGAGTCCCATCTTTTATTACTCCTTTTAGTCATTCTTCAAAGACAGGTTTGCTAAAGGACAAATTCTTTTAGTTTTCCTTTGTCTGGTGATATCTTTATTTCCCCTTTATTGCAGAAGAGTAGTTTTGTTTTTGCCATTTGGGGTTTGTTCAGCTTCTTGAATTTGTGGTTTTGTTTTTTGCCCAACATGGAAAGTTTTCGGCCATTGTTTCTTTTCTTTTTTTTTTTTTTTTTTTAAGGATTTTATTTATTTCAGAGAGAGAGAGAATGAGAGATAGAAAGCACGAGTGGGAAGAGGGTCAGAGGGAGAAGCAGACTCCCTGCTGAGCAGGAAGCCCGATGTGGGACTCGATCCCGGGACTCCAGGATCCCATGACCTGAGCCAAAGGAAGTCGCTTAACCAGCTGAGCCACCCAGGCGCCCTCGGCCATTGTTTCTTTAAATACTTTTTCAGCCCCACTCTCTCTACTTTCTTTCTGGGCCTCTTCAGTCATTTGTCATTGTTCCACAAGTATCTGAGACTCTGGGGTTTTTTTGTTTTTGTTTTGTTTTCCAGCTTTCTCTCTTGTTCAGTTTTTTATCCTCTGTCATCTTCACTGTTGAGCCCATCCAGTATATTTCTCTTACTGTGTTTTTCAGTTCTATAATTTATATTTGGCTCTTTTTTTAATTTGTAACTTCTGTTTCTTTCCTGAGATTTTCTATTGTTTCATTTGTGAAAGAATAGAACTTACAATTGTAGAATCATTTTTATGATGACTGCATTAAAATCCTTGTCAGATGATTCCAACATCTTTTTTTTAAGATTTTATTTATTTGAGAGAGAGAGAGAGAGCACAGAGGGAGAGGGAGAAGCAGACTCCCCTCTGAGAAGAGAGCCCAATGTGGGGCTCAATCCCAGGACCCTGAGATCATGACCTGAGCTGAAGGCAGGTGCTTAACTGACTGAGCCACCCAGGCGCCCCAGTTCCAACATCTATTCATCCCAGTGTTGACACCACTTGATTTTCTTTCCATCGTGTGTTGTAGTTTTGGATTATGTCCTGGGTGTTGTGTCCATTAGGACATTCTGGGTCCTATTTACACTTTTTTACTTTAGCAGGCAGTCATCCTATTCAAGTGTAGCATGCAGGTCCTTGCATACTTTTTGTGGGTTGTAGTTCCATTAACAGAGTTAGCTTTCAGAGCCTTTGGCACTATTCTGCTCTTCTTTATCTCATTCCATGGGGGCTCCCTGTGGTCCATGATGGTGTTGCTTGAGGGAGGTGAAATGAACAGTTTCTCCAGGCGGAGTTGCATGGTGTTCAAGCCCATGGGGCTGGAGAGCTCTTCCTGGGCTCTGTGCCTATTGTGGCAGGATCCCCTTGCTGGTGCTGATGACCAATCAGTGTCTCTGGGCTAGGAGGGACTCTTAGGCTCCACAAGAAGGGTAGCACTTATCAGGCCAGCACCAGTTGTGGCAGAAATGCCCTGCCAACTGTGTCTCTGGGTTGAGAAGGAGACTCTCAGGCATGGCTTCTTTTCTTCTTGATTCAATTTAAGTTTTTTATCTTCTGTTTCTGTGATATTATCATTGTTCTTAATTTGTCCTATGGTTCCTCTAGATTAGTTTTGGCTCCCTCAATTTGACGTGATTTATTTTCTTTTTATTTCCAGTTATTCCTTAGTTCTGTCATATCTTCCAAAATCTTTCCTTTTAATTACCCTTGTCCTGAAATTTTGTTTTTGACTTAGTTGTCCTTTCATAGCTTCTACTATTATTTAAAAATTTGTAGCTTCATTTGAAATTTGTTACAATTTTCATGTTTTGTTGGCAGATCTCTCGGTGTAATTTTGTTCTCTATAGAGACATCATTCTTAATGTGCACACACACATATTATTCCTCTCTAGTAACTCTTTTAGTGTTTGTGATCTTTTTCTGTTGTGTCCTTTTTTTTTTTTTAAGTGAGATGAGTTTTCTCACGTTTGGAAGAGGGAGAGATAGGCCAGGGCAGCTTTTTCATGCTTCAGGAAAGCTCTGTGCATTTTGGTTTTGCAAACTGATTTTAAAAAAAAATGTACATGTATATAGCCTTGTGTTTTCTGAAACTGCCTATTCTACTGTCCTTTCCCACATTTATTTGAGTTTTTCTTGGCCTTTTTATTCTTGATTCAGTGGATTTGGACCTTATTTTCCAGCAGTTTCTCCTCAGTTTTAAAAGGGAATTTTGGTGTTCAAGAGCTTTACGGACCCAGAGCCTTTACTATATCATGATCCCTTTGCATTTGCCTACAAATTGAATAACTCTCTTTTAGCTGTCTTTTCAAATTGGCCTGTGCTTTCCAGTGGGTTGGTGTTTTTGAGGTTCCCTTGTTCCCAGGACTGTAAGAAACCCAGTTGCCTGCCTTTTGCATCCTCACCCACTGACACAGGTACCAACCAGGTATTCTAGCTGTCAGTGGTGTGTTCCTCTTCATTTACATGGAAGGATTTGTGGGAGGATATCTTGTCACCTAGTTTTGAAGTTGTTATCTATAGGTCTTCCATTTTCCCATCCAGTTAGCTCTGGTTTTATGGGAGAGATTAGGGAGATTGAAAAGAAAAGCAAAAACAAAATAACTGTATCACTGCCACCATCATCTTCCCCAAACCTCTTACTCTGTGTTTCTTCTGATTTTTTGTATCTATTAATATCCTTACCTGAATCCATTGTTTCCCTGGGGATTGCAAAATGGTGATTTGGAAAAAAAATTTCTTCTGTTCATTCTACATATATACCTGCTGTTCTTTTTCCTCATCAGTGGTTGCTATTTGATTACTGTGTAAACAGTTTTACTGAAAAGGCACAATAAAATGTAATTAAATATTTTAGAATAAGGAGTTAATGTAATAATTTCAATAGTGACAGTTGAATTTGGATTTTAGTTTTTTGTTTTTTGGGTTTTTTTTTTTCCCTCTTTCTGAATATTTTGAACTCATGGATTTTTATATATTGAGTGTGATTCACAGTCATTATTCTCAGTAATACTCAAACTGATTAGTCTTGGTATGCTTTTAACATCATTTCATTTTACATTTTGAAATTTTTAGCTCACCTTGAGCATTTTTAACTCTAGGCTTGAAATAAGCCTTTTTTATAAGAAATTATTGGGGAAATGGCATCTTTAAAAGTCAGTTTGGGGTACAAGGTATGACCTTTGTTATTAAATGTTAGTGCATGCAGACTTTTTCCGGGGGACAGAGCGAGGAAATATTTTTCATTATATCCTGGAAATCATATCAGTGTAGAGATATCTTCCATGTTCTTTGTATGGCTGAATACTGTCATTGTGTGGAAGCAGTGTAGATTATTAATATTCATGGACATAGTGTTTATTTCCAGTCTTTTGCTGTGAGAAGTAATGTCAGTGAATAATCTCATACATGGATTATTCCATATGTATGTTCCAAATATATATATATTTTTCTTGTTCTTTTGTTTCTGATCTCTATGTCCCTACTAGAAATTTTGGTCATACTGCTTTTCCTTTGGTCACCTTGTAAGTTAACCTTCTTGTTTCCAAATTTATTTTGCATATTTCTTGAGTATATATGAGTATTCTCATTTATGTTTCAGATTTTTTCATTTCTGAGTTTTGTATTTCTGATTATTGGTGTTCTTTTCTATCTGCTGTTGCATTTTCTCTTCATGCTGGAATATGGGAATTACAGGTTTTCCATTCTTCATGACTCAATTTTTCAAGTATACTTTTTTCTGCTAGACAGTTTAGCGTCTTATTTATTTGCCAGACTTGTTTCATAATATCTTTATTTGGATTTTGGAATTCTGTTTCTCCCATTTATATTTCTTTAGTTGAGTTTTTCTGGACCTGCTATTAGTAGATCTCATGGTAGGGTGGGGAGAAGTTTGGGTGGAGTTAGTGGTCTCTTGATTGAATGGTCCTCTCTTTTGTTGTTATGGTAACAGCAGTTTCTTTAATATGTGGTTATGTGGCCTAGCACCTTCTGATTCTTCAATTCCATCTTGTTTAATTAGGGCCTCTTTCATTAGCTACTTCCATTCCTTTATAGCCGGAAGCTACTTTCAAGGGACACTTCTGTCTCCCAAGGTGCTCCCCCCATCACTTCCAGGCATCATGCCTACCTGTCATTTCTACCCTGGTACTTTTCCAAGGCCCACCCTTTTAGCCACCCTGTTGCCAGTGCTCTTACCTTTCCTTAGTAGTTCACTCTTAGGGTGGGCTCTGCCCTTCAGGGGTGAACTCTAACCCATATTATTCTGCACACCCTTGTCTTCCATATTGCTCTTGTAGGACTCTGCTAGTTTGGGCTCAGGTGTTCATACTTCCAACTTACATGTCAGTTGGGAGTTTGCCGCTCTTTTCCTAGTTTTAATCTAAGCTTAGGTTATGGGTGTTTTTTTATCGGATTTTCTCTCCTTTTTGATCTGAATAGGTTTTAGGAGATGTAAATGGGATATGATCCATGAAGCTACCACTTAGTAGAAATGCAGAAGCTGTTTTTCAGTTTTCTAAATAGTTGCATTCAGAATTTTAATATAGAACAAAACACCTAAAGGAAGAGATGAATTTTGTTCAGTGTTTTCATTATGTAAACTGATAGTAACCCCAATATTTTAAATTCTAATTTTAAATTCTAGAAAGAACCAAATAAATAAATAATGTAGACAGACTGGTCAGGGTACCGTGTGGCTGGTTCTCTTAGGCTTCAGAGCACTCCCCCAGTGTGAGAAGACTTGATTACCACCCCATTTGCTGGGAAGCTATTCTGCCCTGACAGAGAGCTCTGAGCCACAGGAGACTTAACTTTTTCTTGTCAGCCACCCAATAAGAATGACCTAGACTGTGGAATGATTTTAGTTCTTCCTGAAAGATGAATCTACAAGTTCCATGTCTAATTTCCTGTTGTTATGATGTAGTTCTTTATTGTTTTCTCTAGGTGAATGGGAGGTTTGCAGGAACTGAGGAGGATGTTAGAATGTCAGGGAAAAGAAGTGGGAAGACATTGAAGGGGAGCCAAGAAGTCTAATAAAGCTGCTAACCCTGTCAGAAGTATTGGTATTGCACCAACAAAAATGCCCACATTTTAATAATAGAAATTATTTACACATATAGGAAGTGTGATGATCTCTGCCAAGATTCTGGAAAGAGCTTTTCAAATAAATACTAAAATGTATTCTTTGACCAATTAACATTTTTAAATTTTAAAATCTTGAATTTTTTTTAGCTGAGAATTAGTGCATATGTTAAATTTATGGATACCTCATTATTCAGACACGCATGCCAAGATTGCTCTTAATGAACTGCATTTTGTTTTTAGAGTGAGTAATACAAGCATCATTATAACAACATGACTTTTATCACATAGGTTTTAGGAATGCCAGGGACTAAATCATTACATATAGCAGAAATATCAGAATTATCCCCTATCCCCACTTCCATAGCAAACAAAATCAAAAGTGTTCTGGTTTATATATAAAATGTATGCTTTTGTATTACTACTCTTAGGCATGTATGTGTGTTTTTTGTTTTTGGGGGGTTTGTTTTGTCCTTGGTCTGTATCACCTTTTCCCCCCAAAATTTCATATTTTCACTTTACAGGATTTGGGTTTTGGATTTTGGATTTTGTTTGTTACTGATAATATAGTATGACTATACCATAGTTTATATAATTATTTCTTATTATTTGGACACTTCAGTTTACCAGTTTTTACTGTTCTAGATAATGTTGCCATGAACTAACTATGCTTTTAAAAAGTGTTTTGGTAAGAAATTTGCTTTAGTAATTTGTAGATCCTTGATGAGCAGGAATGGATGTCTAGGGTTTCTGATACTAACTTCCAAGTTATCTCCGTAATATGGTTTTAATAAATCATAAATTCATACTAGTACTAGTTATAAATGAATGCCAAACTAAAATCAGTATTCTATCTTTTCTCATTAGGGAGTTCTGGGAAATCGTTCATTCATTTACAGATGAGCAGAAAAGACTTTTCTTGCAGTTTACAACAGGCACAGACAGAGCACCTGTGGGCGGACTAGGAAAATTAAAGATGATTATAGCCAAAAATGGCCCAGACACAGAAAGGTAATTATTAAGTTGTGACTATATACCAAAAACCTTACATTCCATATCACACACGTGGGAGCTGTCCAGGAGCTTCTGAGTACTTATACAGTATTATGTGGAACTCTCCAAATCACATGAACTAGTAGTTCAGAGAATATTTTGCTGCTATTGTTTGAAATTTTTAAAACACTGACCTACTTCAAAACTGTTACAGGGCTCACTTTATTTGGAATTTTGCAAATTGATATTCAGTTTTTAGTTCAGAATTTTTTTTAATTGAGAGCCATATTGTGTAATCTATTTAAGAATGGTTAAATTGAGGCTCAGAAAATTGTTCAGCACTAGATTTCTTAACATTTGAATCCAATTTCATAATCTTGATATTTAATTTTCTCTCTTCATTGTATAAGTTAACGTTTTTGTTGAGTAAGGATCATACATGAATAGCATATTTAAAGGTTTAAATGTATAGAAATATTTCTATTAGTATTCCACATTATTTGATGTATAATGGCTTTAATGTAAATTTCTTTATATTTGTTATTAAGTCATTTATATAATCATATTGCCAAGAATATGTGTAACTGGCATTAAAAAACAGACTTTGAAATCTTGAAAACCAGGTTTGAGTACTGTCTCCATCCTAGAGTAAATTAACTTCTCAGTGATGTCAACTCTGTAGTGTGGGGATAATGATAGGTTTATTGTGAGAAGATTTAGTTGGATGAGATCTAACAGTTGAGTACCTAAAAAGGTATCTGGTATGTCATAATAACTCAGTGGATACAATATGTTATCAGTCATCACCTTTATCATCATTAGTATTGAATAATAGATAAAAACAAACTGATATTTGGTAGTTGCATGGGAAAAACAAAAAGTTTATGAGTTGCATTAATTGTACTCTGCATTGCAAACTATCTCAACTATACATACCATCTAAAAGTAGGATTTTTTAACACTAAGCATATTGTCCACGGTTTATTTTCCTATTTTCCCCCCTTCTCTCTATTTAGGTTACCTACATCTCATACTTGCTTTAATGTCCTTTTACTGCCGGAATATTCAAGCAAAGAAAAACTTAAAGAAAGATTGTTGAAGGCCATCACTTACGCCAAAGGATTTGGCATGCTGTAAAAAAAAAAAAAAGAAAGAAAAATGAAGAAAAGAAAAAAAAGAAAAAGAAATTTAAAATTTTAATAAATATAACAAGAGGGATAAAATTGGTGGTGATAGTGTCCCAGTACAAAAAGGCTGTAAGATAGTGAACCACAGTAGTCACCTATGTCTGTGCCTCCCTTCTTCATTGGGGATATGTGGGCTGGAACAGCAGATTTCAGCTACTTATATGAACAAATCCTTTATTATTATTGTTTTTTTTTTTTTTTTTGCGTGAAAGTGTTACTTATTCTTTCACTTGTATGTACAGAGAGGTTTTTCTGAATATTTATTTTAAGGGTTAAATCACTTTTGCTTGTGTTTATTACTGCTTGAGGTTGAGCCTTTTTGAGTATTTAAAAAATATATACCAACAAAACTACTCTCCCAAGGAAAATATTGCCACCATTTGTAGACTGTGTAACCTTCAAGTATGTGCTATTTTTGTCCCTGTATCTAACTCAAATCAGGAACTGTGTTTTTTTTTTTTTTTAAACAATTTGCTTTGAAACTTGAAGTCTTGAAAACAGTGTGATGCAATTGCTGCTGTTCTAGTCCCCAAAGAGTTTTCTGTGCAAAATCTTGAAATCAATAAAGATGGAAGGGAGAACTTGGAATGTTTTAACTGCAGCCCTCAGAACTTTACTTTAGTAACAGCACAACAAATTAAAAACAACACATGCCACAGTATGTCGTCTTCATGTGTCTTGGAATGAACTGTTTCAGTAGCCAATCCTCTTTCTTAGTATATGAAAGGACAGGGATTATTTTGTTGTTGTTGTTGTTGTTGTTGTTGTTTTAAGTTTACTGGGGAAAAGTGCATTTGGCCAAAAGAAATGGTAGTCAAGCCTGTTGCAAGAAAGCTAGGAAGTTTGTTTATTATAAACTCAAAGCATGTGAAAGTGCACTTAAAATAAATTTTTTATTAATTACTTATTATCTGCATTTTAAATAGACAATCCAAAGTCTTCCCTTCATGTTGCCATCATCTTGTCTAATCAGCCATTTTATCAAGGCACATGATCAGTGTTGCAACATAATGGAAAGGATGGCTATTGTGCCTTGTTTTACTTAATCATACATTAAGCAGACCTGGAAATGAGTGGAACTATTACTCTTAAGTCCTATTTACATTGTATATCCCCAAAGATTAAGTTTTACTTCAAAAAGTAAGTGTTAAATATTACTTTCATGTACTGTGCGAAAAGTACAAATAGGTTTAAATTACTGGACGTTCAGAAGTAAGTAGTTTCCCCTTTCTAGTCTTCTGTGATGTTAATTTCTTTTATTGCAATATAAAATAAAAGGATTATGTATTTTTAACTAAGGAGAGACATATGGATTTATCCTTTTACTACAAGCTACATACAGCTAATGTGCTGAGCTTGTGCTTTGATGATTGTTTTAACAGACTACGGTAGATCAACCTGATGATTTGCTTGAAATTGGCAGGAAAAATACAGCTTTTCAAATCACTGGAGGGGAAAAAGGATATCTTTCAGGATTATTTTAATTATTTTAGTAAATTGAGACAGATCTGTTATGTACCATAATGCTAAATAAAACAGTGACATTTTTCATCATAATTTAGAGGAAAAAGAAAACAGTGCTTTCCATCTTGTGATAAGGTAACTTTTTTGTTGTTGTTGTTTTCTGGGCCAGCCTTTAGAACACTGTTAAGGTATGTACACTACCTTGATGCAAGGGACTCTCATGATACTACAGTCATCTTAAAGAGCGTTTCATCCATGTGCTTGTGTATAATGAAAGAAGGAGAGAAATCAAATACTCTGGGGGCATTTTATATAATAAATTCGTGAAGAAATGTGTGCTCTTCAGTTCTCAAGTTCTATTATCACAGTATTGAAGTTCTATAAATGTATTAACATATCTGTATGAAGTTTGTGAATGGTAATTGAGTATAGGTTATCAGATAAAGAATTCACATCAAATAGACTTTTAACAAACAGTTCAAAATAAACCTACCCTTAAAAATATTTTAAGAGAAAAAGTCATTGGTTGTCCATACTAGCTGTTCTCACTCGCTTAGTAATTACCCTGGGCATGTTACCACTTCTCTTAACCATTGCCTCCTGTTCACTACTGTTTACTAGAATGCCATTGAACAGTATCTCAAGGAAGAGGAAAACAGAAATTTTGACTATAACGACTACTTCTTCTACCCTAAATGTCTTATTAAAGTACTTTTTTGTCTGGACACTCTTACATATTTTGGTTATCTGTGAATCAGCCCACAGTCTGCAGGAAGCTCTGGGGGAACAAAAATGAACCATAAACTAAAATAATTAGCTTTCCAAATGAAATAGAAACTTTCTTTTACATTTTATTATTTTAGAAAATTTAAAACATGCAACATAAAAATACAACCTGCTACCAAACTCTTCTGGAGCCTGGCAGCTTCAGCAAATGAGTTGGATTTCCTCACCCTATGTACTGCTCTCCTAGGTTTGTTAATTGTGATAAAATACAACTACAGCTTCCCTAGCTTTATTTTGGGACGCATACCTGTGTAGGGAGGTAAATATCCAAAAAACAAAAAACCTTGAAAATGAGGCTTCAAACTGAACTTGCTGATAGTCATTCATTGGTTGTGACATAGCAACATCACTCCCTGTTCCCATAAGAACACAACTGCTGGGATTTCAGTCCCCATTTTTGGGTTTTTCTCAAGAATTTCTAAGTTTCTTAGAAGGATTGTTTTCCTAAGGCTACTTTATTTGTAGTCTTGATCCCCTTACCTGCTCGCTCACTCACACACACACACTCTCTCCCTCCCCCCAGTCATATATATATATATATATATATATATATATATATATATATAT